>NW_026043933.1:0-300000 GCF_937001465.1 Orcinus orca | reverse complement strand
TTCTCCCGAGTGGCTGTTGGCAATTTACATCCCGCCCATCAGCATAACAAGGCTCCCAGTTCTCCATGGCCTGTCCTGCCTTTCTGGATTTTACACTTTTTTCAGATGGCCCTTTTGACCGGGGGGAAGTGAGACTTCATTGTAGTCCAGATTTCCTTTGCAAGCTTGCTTGGTTGGCCAAAAAGGGCGTATGCGTTTTTTCCTGATTATATTCAGGAAAAAACGCATACGCCCTTTTTGGCCAAGTGCATCATTGTGGACGTTCTGACTCTTTTCCTATGCTTTCAATGCAATTCCAGTCTACCTCCTGAAAGCGGTTTCCTGCAATTCTGCCCCGCTTTCAAGTCCTCTTGGCAGCCTTACTTCAGTATATTTTTGGATGATAGCTGTCATTTATAACTCTGCAGGTTTGTGAATTACAGTGCCCCTGAGCTCCTTTCTTCAACTCGCTTTCTTGTGAGCTGGCTGCAACACCGCAGGATTGCTTCAGGCCCTAATCTGATTCCAGCACGGCACGCTGAGCCTTTGGTTAATTCCTCTTCCTGGTGGGAAATGAGAGGTAAATTTGCCCGTCCAGACACCTCCAGCTAGTCTCTCATTGGTTCTCCCTATTCCTGTTCATCTTCCGCAGAAATTGCAAACTGGGCCAAACAGGAGGTTAAAGGCACTGACTCTCCAAGTCGGGAGAGTGTTAGTAAAGTGTCTGGAATGTTGCACCCGAGTCCCAGGGGACGAAAACTGAGACATATTTGAACACGTCTCCCGATCACATGGTTGATCATACTCTGGGTTCCACATGCATATTTTAGCTGAAGGAAGAATCCCTTAAACCTGGAGAGTTGAGACCCGTGGAATGGGTACCATGCAATATGACTTCAAAGGGTCTTCATTTGCTCACCGAACCTCTTCAATCCTATCACTGCTGCGTTTATGCCCCTGTGCACACGCTTGATTCTCTTTCAGAGATATAGCAATCCATAGGTTTTAAGATACTTACTAGTCAGGTACATTTTTAGGCGTTTAATATGGGGTGTTGAGTCCATTTCGTTGAGCAAGGCGTAGCTCTTGTCTATTCCATATTTGGCTTAAGGAACTTTATCTGTGCTCATTTCAATCTCTGGTTTTATGCAGCACCCCAACTCACCTTTCCCCTTAAGCAAGCATGATGGTTTTCTAAATCTGAGAACCTGTTCTGTTTTGTAATCCAGTTCCTGTGTAGCCAAGTTTACATTCCGTGTATTAGTGATATCTTATGATGTTTCTTTTTCTGTGTGACTTATTTCAGTTAGAATCATCATACCTGAATCCACTCATTATGCTGCTACGGGCCTGATGACATAGATTTCATTGTTGAGTGATATTGCATTGTACGTAAGTACCACAACTTCTTTATCCATTTTTCACTTTCTGCGATATTGAACTTGTACTGTAAAGGAGGTTCTTGTAAACAGAGCCGTCCCAAACTTTGGGGTGGCTGTGTCTTTTTGAGTTTAATTTCCGTAAGCTATAGGACCATAAGTGGAAGTGCCCTAGGCTCTGTTGTTTTGTTTTTTAGATGTTTCAGGAAACACCATACACTTCTCCCGAGTGGCTGTTGGCAATTTACATCCCGCCCATCAGCATAACAAGGCTCCCAGTTCTCCATGGCCTGTCCTGCCTTTCTGGATTTTACACTTTTTTCAGATGGCCCTTTTGACCGGGGGGAAGTGAGACTTCATTGTAGTGCAGATTTCCTTTGCAAGCTTGCTTGGTTGGCCAAAAAGGGCGTATGCGTTTTTTCCTGAATATATTCAGGAAAAAACGCATACGCCCTTTTTGGCCAAGTGCATCATTGTGGACGTTCTGACTCTTTTCCTATGCTTTCAATGCAATTCCAGTCTACCTCCTGAAAGCGGTTTCCTGCAATTCTGCCCCGCTTTCAAGTCCTCTTGGCAGCCTTACTTCAGTATATTTTTGGATGATAGCTGTCATTTATAACTCTGCAGGTTTGTGAATTACAGTGCACCTGAGCTCCTTTCTTCAACTCGCTTTCTTGTGAGCTGGCTGCAACACAGCAGGATTGCTTCAGGCCCTAATCTGATTCCGGCATGGCATGCTGAGCCTTTGTTTAATTCCTCTTCCTGGTGGGAAATGAGAGGTAAATTTGCCCGTCCAGACACCTCCAGCTAGTCTCTCATTGGTTCTCCCTATTCCTGTTCATCTTCCGGAGAAATTGCAAACTGGGCCAAACAGGAGGTTAAAGGCACTGACTCTCCAAGTCGGGAGAGTGTTAGTAAAGCATCTGGAATGTTGCACCCGAGTACCAGGGGATGAAAACTGAGTCATATTTGAACACGTCTCCCGATCACACGGTTGATCATACTCTGGGTTCCACATGCATGTTTTAGCTGAAGGAAGAATCCCTTAATCCTGGAGAGTTGAGACCCGTGGAATGGGTACCATGCAATATGACTTCAAAGGGTCTTCCTTTGCTCACCAAACCTCTCCAATCCTATCACTGCTGCATTTATGCCCCTGTACACATGCTTGATTCTCTTTCAGAGACATAGCAATCCATAGGATTTAAGATACTTACTAGTCAGGTACATTCTTAGGCGTTTAATATGGGGTGTTGAGTCCATTTCGTTGAGCAAGGAGTAGCTCTTGTCTATTACATATTTGGCTTAAGGAACTTTATCTGTGCTCATTTTAATCTCTGGTTTTATGCAGCACCCCAACTCACCTTTCCCCTTAAGCAAGCATAAGTTGGTTTTCTACATTTGAGAACCTGTTGTGTTTTGTAATCCACTTCCTGTGTAGCCAATTTTACATTCCGTGTATTAGTGATATCTTATGATGTTTCTTTTTCTGTGTGACTTATTTCAGTTAGAATCATCATACCTGAATCCACTCGTTATGCTGCTACGTGCCTGATGACATAGATTTCATTGTTGAGTGATATTGCATTGTACGTAAGTACCACAACTTCTTTATCCATTTTTCACTTTCTGCAATATTGAACTTGTACTGTAAAGGAGGTTCTTGTAAACAGAGCCGTCCCAAACTTTGGGGTGGCTGTGTCTTTTTCATTTTAATTTCCCTAAGCTATAAGACCATAAGTGGAAGTGCCCTAGGCTCTGTTGCTTTGTTTTTTAGATGTTTCAGGAAACACCATACACTTCTCCGGAGTGGCTGTTGGCAATTTACATCCCGCCCATCAGCATAACAAGGCTCCCAGTTCTCCATGGCCTGTCCTGCCTTTCTGGATTTTACACTTTTTTCAGATGGCCCTTTTGACCGGAGGGAAGTGAGACTTCATTGTAGTGCAGATTTCCTTTGCAAGCTTGCTTGGTTGGCCAAAAAGGGCGTATGCGTTTTTTCCTGAATATATTCAGGAAAAAACGCATACGCCCCTTTTGGCCAAGTGCATCATTGTCGACGTTCTGCCTCTTTTCCTATGCTTTAAATGCAATTCCAGTCTACCTCCTGAAATCGGTTTCCTGCAATTCTGCCCCGCTTTCAAGTCCTCTTGGCAGCCTTACTTCAGTATATTTTTGGATGATAGCTGTCATTTATAACTCTGCAGGTTTGTGAATTACAGTGCCCCTGAGCTCCTTTCTTCAACTCTCTTTCTTGTGAGCTGGCTGCAACACCGCAGGATTGCTTCAGGCCCTAATCTGGTTCCGGCACGGCACACTGAGCCTTTGGTTAATTCCTTTTCCTGGTGGGAAATGAGAGGTAAATTTGCCCGTCCAGACACCTCCAGATAGTCTCTCATTGGTTCTCCCTATTCCTGTTCATCTTCCGGAGAAATTGCAAACGGGGCCAAACAGGAGGTTAAAGGCACTGACTCTCCAAGTCGGGAGAGTGTTAGTAAAGCATCTGGAATGTTGCACCCGAGTCCCAGGGGACGAAAACTGAGACATATTTGAACACCTCTCCCGATCACATGGTTGATCATACTCTGGGTTCCACATGCATGTTTTAGCTGAAGGAAGAATCCCTTAAACCTGGAGAGTTGAGACCCGTGGAATGGGTACCATGCAATATGACTTCAAAGGGTCTTCATTTGCTCACCGAACCTCTCCAATCCTATCACTGCTGCGTTTACGCCCCTGTACACACGCTTGATTCTCTTTCAGAGACACAGCAATCCATAGGTTTTAAGATACTTACTAGTCAGGTACATACTTAGGCGTTTAATATGGGGTGTTGAGTCCATTTCGTTGAGCAAGGCGTAGCTCTTGTCTATTCCATATTTGGCTTAAGGAACTTTATCTGTGCTCATTTCAATGTCTGGTTTTATGCAGCACCCCAACTCACCTTTCCCCTTAAGCAAGCATGTTGGTTTTCTAAATTTGAGAACCTGTTCTGTTTTGTAATCCACTTCCTGTGTAGCCAAGTTTACATTCCATGTATTAGTGATATCTTATGATGTTTCTTTTTCTGTGTGACTTATTTCAGTTAGAATCATCATACCTGAATCCACTCATTATGCTGCTACGGGCCTGATGACATAGATTTCCTTGTTGAGTGATATTGCATTGTACATAAGTACCACAACTTCTTTATCCATTTTTCACTTTCTGCGATATTGAACTTGTACTGTAAAGGAGGTTCTTGTAAACAGAGCCGTCCCAAACTTTGGGGTGGCTGTGTCTTTTTGATTTTAATTTCCCTAAGCTATAGGACCATAAGTGGAAGTGCCCTAGGCTCTGTTGCTTTGTTTTTTAGATGTTTCAGGAAACACCATACACTTCTCCCGAGTGGCTGTTGGCAATTTACATCCCGCCCATCAGCATAACAAGGCTCCCAGTTCTCCATGGCCTGTCCTGCCTTTCTGGATTTTACACTTTTTTCAGATGGCCCTTTTGACCGGGGGGAAGTGAGACTTCATTGTAGTCCAGATTTCCTTTGCAAGCTTGCTTGGTTGGCCAAAAAGGGCGTATGCGTTTTTTCCTGAATATATTCAGGAAAAAACGCATACGCCCTTTTTGGCCAAGTGCATCATTGTGGACGTTCTGACTCTTTTCCTATGCTTTCAATGCAATTCCAGTCTACCTCCTGAAAGCGGTTTCCTGCAATTCTGCCCCGCTTTCAAGTCCTCTTGGCAGCCTTACTTCAGTATATTTTTGGATGATAGCTGTCATTTATAACTCTGCAGGTTTGTGAATTACAGTGCCCCTGAGCTCCTTTCTTCAACTCGCTTTCTTGTGAGCTGGCTGCAACACCGCAGGATTGCTTCAGGCCCTAATCTGATTCCAGCACGGCACGCTGAGCCTTTGGTTAATTCCTCTTCCTGGTGGGAAATGAGAGGTAAATTTGCCCGTCCAGACACCTCCAGCTAGTCTCTCATTGGTTCTCCCTATTCCTGTTCATCTTCCGCAGAAATTGCAAACTGGGCCAAACAGGAGGTTAAAGGCACTGACTCTCCAAGTCGGGAGAGTGTTAGTAAAGTGTCTGGAATGTTGCACCCGAGTCCCAGGGGACGAAAACTGAGACATATTTGAACACGTCTCCCGATCACATGGTTGATCATACTCTGGGTTCCACATGCATATTTTAGCTGAAGGAAGAATCCCTTAAACCTGGAGAGTTGAGACCCGTGGAATGGGTACCATGCAATATGACTTCAAAGGGTCTTCATTTGCTCACCGAACCTCTTCAATCCTATCACTGCTGCGTTTATGCCCCTGTGCACACGCTTGATTCTCTTTCAGAGATATAGCAATCCATAGGTTTTAAGATACTTACTAGTCAGGTACATTTTTAGGCGTTTAATATGGGGTGTTGAGTCCATTTCGTTGAGCAAGGCGTAGCTCTTGTCTATTCCATATTTGGCTTAAGGAACTTTATCTGTGCTCATTTCAATCTCTGGTTTTATGCAGCACCCCAACTCACCTTTCCCCTTAAGCAAGCATGATGGTTTTCTAAATCTGAGAACCTGTTCTGTTTTGTAATCCAGTTCCTGTGTAGCCAAGTTTACATTCCGTGTATTAGTGATATCTTATGATGTTTCTTTTTCTGTGTGACTTATTTCAGTTAGAATCATCATACCTGAATCCACTCATTATGCTGCTACGGGCCTGATGACATAGATTTCATTGTTGAGTGATATTGCATTGTACGTAAGTACCACAACTTCTTTATCCATTTTTCACTTTCTGCGATATTGAACTTGTACTGTAAAGGAGGTTCTTGTAAACAGAGCCGTCCCAAACTTTGGGGTGGCTGTGTCTTTTTGAGTTTAATTTCCGTAAGCTATAGGACCATAAGTGGAAGTGCCCTAGGCTCTGTTGTTTTGTTTTTTAGATGTTTCAGGAAACACCATACACTTCTCCCGAGTGGCTGTTGGCAATTTACATCCCGCCCATCAGCATAACAAGGCTCCCAGTTCTCCATGGCCTGTCCTGCCTTTCTGGATTTTACACTTTTTTCAGATGGCCCTTTTGACCGGGGGGAAGTGAGACTTCATTGTAGTGCAGATTTCCTTTGCAAGCTTGCTTGGTTGGCCAAAAAGGGCGTATGCGTTTTTTCCTGAATATATTCAGGAAAAAACGCATACGCCCTTTTTGGCCAAGTGCATCATTGTGGACGTTCTGACTCTTTTCCTATGCTTTCAATGCAATTCCAGTCTACCTCCTGAAAGCGGTTTCCTGCAATTCTGCCCCGCTTTCAAGTCCTCTTGGCAGCCTTACTTCAGTATATTTTTGGATGATAGCTGTCATTTATAACTCTGCAGGTTTGTGAATTACAGTGCACCTGAGCTCCTTTCTTCAACTCGCTTTCTTGTGAGCTGGCTGCAACACAGCAGGATTGCTTCAGGCCCTAATCTGATTCCGGCATGGCATGCTGAGCCTTTGTTTAATTCCTCTTCCTGGTGGGAAATGAGAGGTAAATTTGCCCGTCCAGACACCTCCAGCTAGTCTCTCATTGGTTCTCCCTATTCCTGTTCATCTTCCGGAGAAATTGCAAACTGGGCCAAACAGGAGGTTAAAGGCACTGACTCTCCAAGTCGGGAGAGTGTTAGTAAAGCATCTGGAATGTTGCACCCGAGTACCAGGGGATGAAAACTGAGTCATATTTGAACACGTCTCCCGATCACACGGTTGATCATACTCTGGGTTCCACATGCATGTTTTAGCTGAAGGAAGAATCCCTTAATCCTGGAGAGTTGAGACCCGTGGAATGGGTACCATGCAATATGACTTCAAAGGGTCTTCCTTTGCTCACCAAACCTCTCCAATCCTATCACTGCTGCATTTATGCCCCTGTACACATGCTTGATTCTCTTTCAGAGACATAGCAATCCATAGGATTTAAGATACTTACTAGTCAGGTACATTCTTAGGCGTTTAATATGGGGTGTTGAGTCCATTTCGTTGAGCAAGGAGTAGCTCTTGTCTATTACATATTTGGCTTAAGGAACTTTATCTGTGCTCATTTTAATCTCTGGTTTTATGCAGCACCCCAACTCACCTTTCCCCTTAAGCAAGCATAAGTTGGTTTTCTACATTTGAGAACCTGTTGTGTTTTGTAATCCACTTCCTGTGTAGCCAATTTTACATTCCGTGTATTAGTGATATCTTATGATGTTTCTTTTTCTGTGTGACTTATTTCAGTTAGAATCATCATACCTGAATCCACTCGTTATGCTGCTACGTGCCTGATGACATAGATTTCATTGTTGAGTGATATTGCATTGTACGTAAGTACCACAACTTCTTTATCCATTTTTCACTTTCTGCAATATTGAACTTGTACTGTAAAGGAGGTTCTTGTAAACAGAGCCGTCCCAAACTTTGGGGTGGCTGTGTCTTTTTCATTTTAATTTCCCTAAGCTATAAGACCATAAGTGGAAGTGCCCTAGGCTCTGTTGCTTTGTTTTTTAGATGTTTCAGGAAACACCATACACTTCTCCGGAGTGGCTGTTGGCAATTTACATCCCGCCCATCAGCATAACAAGGCTCCCAGTTCTCCATGGCCTGTCCTGCCTTTCTGGATTTTACACTTTTTTCAGATGGCCCTTTTGACCGGAGGGAAGTGAGACTTCATTGTAGTGCAGATTTCCTTTGCAAGCTTGCTTGGTTGGCCAAAAAGGGCGTATGCGTTTTTTCCTGAATATATTCAGGAAAAAACGCATACGCCCCTTTTGGCCAAGTGCATCATTGTCGACGTTCTGCCTCTTTTCCTATGCTTTAAATGCAATTCCAGTCTACCTCCTGAAATCGGTTTCCTGCAATTCTGCCCCGCTTTCAAGTCCTCTTGGCAGCCTTACTTCAGTATATTTTTGGATGATAGCTGTCATTTATAACTCTGCAGGTTTGTGAATTACAGTGCCCCTGAGCTCCTTTCTTCAACTCTCTTTCTTGTGAGCTGGCTGCAACACCGCAGGATTGCTTCAGGCCCTAATCTGGTTCCGGCACGGCACACTGAGCCTTTGGTTAATTCCTTTTCCTGGTGGGAAATGAGAGGTAAATTTGCCCGTCCAGACACCTCCAGATAGTCTCTCATTGGTTCTCCCTATTCCTGTTCATCTTCCGCAAAAATTGCAAACTGGGCCAAACAGGAGGTTAAAGGCACTGACTCTCCAACTCGGGAGAGCGTTAGTAAAGCATCTGGAATGTTGCACCCAAGTACCAGGGGACGAAAACTGAGACATATTTGAACACGTCTCCCGATCACATGGTTGATCATACTCTGGGTTCCACATGCATGTTTTAGCTGAAGGAAGAATCCCTTAAACCTGGAGAGTTGAGACCCGTGGAATGGGTACCATGCAATATGACTTCAAAGGGTCTTCATTTGCTCACCGAACCTCTCCAATCCTATCACTGCTGCGTTTATGTCCCTGTACACACGCTTGATTCTCTTTCAGAGACATAGCAATCCATAGGTTTTAAGATACTTACTAGTCAGGTACATTCTTAGGCGTTTAATATGGGGTGTTGAGTCCATTTCGTTGAGCAAGGCGTAGCTCTTGTCTATTCCATATTTGGCTTAAGGAACTTTATCTGTGCTCATTTCAATGTCTGGTTTTATGCAGCACCGCAACTCACCTTTCCCCTTAAGCAAGCATGTTGGTTTTCTAAATTTGAGAACCTGTTCTGTTTTGTAATCCAGTTCCTGTGTAGCCAAGTTTACATTCCGTGTATTAGTGATATCTTATGATGTTTCTTTTTCTGTGTGACTTATTTCAGTTAGAATCATCATACCTGAATCCACTCATTATGCTGCTACGGGCCTGATCACATAGATTTCATTGTTGAGTGATATTGCATTGTACGTAAGTACCACAACTTCTTTATCCATTTTTCACTTTCTGCAATATTGAACTTGTACTGTAAAGGATGTTCTTGTAAACAGAGCCGTCCCAAACTTTGGGGTGGCTGTGTCTTTTTGATTTTAATTTCCCTAAACTATCGGACCATAAGTGGAAGTGCCCTAGGCTCTATTGCTTTGTTTTTTAGATGTTTCAGGAAACACCATACACTTCTCCCCAGTGGCTGTTGACAATTTACATCCCGCCCATCAGCATAACAAGGCTCCCAGTTCTCCATGGCCTGTCCTGCCTTTCTGGATTTTACACTTTTTTCAGATGGCCCTTTTGACCGGGGGGAAGTGAGACTTCACTGTAGTGCAGATTTCCTTTGCAAGGTTGCCTGGTTGTCCAAAAAGGGCGTATGCGTTTTTCCTGAAAATATTCAGGAAAAAACGCATACCTCCTTTTTGGCCAAGTGCATCATTGTCGACGTTCTGCCTCTTTTCCTATGCTTTCAATGCAATTCCAGTCTACCTCCTGAAATCGGTTTCCTGCAATTCTGCCCCGCTTTCAAGTCCTCTTGGCAGCCTTACTTCAGTATATTTTTGGATGATAGCTGTCATTTATAACTCTGCATGATTGTGAATTACAGTGCCCCTGAGCTCCTTTCTTCAACTCTCTTTCTTGTGAGCTGGCTGCAACACCGCAGGATTGCTTCAGGCCCTAATCTGGTTCCGGCACGGCACACTGAGCCTTTGGTTAATTCCTCTTCCTGGTGGGAAATGAGAGGTAAATTTGCCCGTCCAGACACCTCCAGCTAGTCTCTCATTGGTTCTCCCTATTCCTGTTCATCTTCCGCAGAAATTGCAAACTGAGCCAAACAGGAGGTTAAAGGCACTGACTCTCCAAGTCAGGAGAGCGTTAGTAAAGCATCTGGAATTTTGCACCCAAGTACCAGGGGACGAAAACTGAGACATATTTGAACACGTCTCCCGATCACATGGTTGATCATACTCTGGGTTCCACATGCATGTTTTAGCTGAAGGAAGAATCCCTTAAACCTGAAGAGTTGAGACCCGTGGAATGGGTACAATGCAATATGACTTCAAAGGGTCTTCATTTGCTCACCGAACCTCTCCAATCCTATCACTGCTGCGTTTATGCCCCTGTACACACGCTTGATTCTCTTTCAGAGATATAGCAATGCATAGGTTTTAAGATACTTACTAGTCAGGTACATTCTTAGGCGTTTAATATTGGGTGTTGAGTCCATTTCGTTGAGCAAGGCGTAGCTCTTGTCTATTCCATATTTGGCTTAAGGAACTTTATCTGTGCTCATTTCAATATCTGGTTTTATGCAGCACCCCAACTCACCTTTCCCCTTAAGCAAGCATGTTGGTTTTCTAAATTTGAGAACCTGTTCTGTTTTGTAATCCAGTTCCTGTGTAGCCAAGTTTACATTCCATGTATTAGTGATATCTTATGATGTTTCTTTTTCTGTGTGACTTATTTCAGTTAGAATCATCATACCTGAATCCACTCATTATGCTGCTACGGGCCTGATCACATAGATTTCATTGTTGAGTGATATTGCATTGTACGTAAGTACCACAACTTCTTTATCCATTTTTCAGTTTCTGCGATATTGAACTTGTACTGTAAAGGAGGTTCTTGTAAACAGAGCCATCCCAAATTTTGGGGTGGCTGTGTCTTTTTGATTTTAATTTCCCTAAGCTATAGGACCATAAGTGGAAGTGCCCTAGGCTCTGTTGCTTTGTTTTTTAGATGTTTCAGGAAACACCATACACTTCTCCCGAGTGGCTGTTGGCAATTTACATCCCGCCCATCAGCATAACAAGGCTCCCAGTTCTCCATGGCCTGTCCTGCCTTTCTGGATTTTACACTTTTTTCAGTTGGCCCTTTTGACCGGGGGGAAGTGAGACTTCATTGTAGTGCAGATTTCCTTTGCAAGCTTGCTTGGTTGGCCAAAAAGGGCGTATGCGTTTTTTCCTGAATATATTCAGGAAAAAATGCATACGCGCTTTTTGGCCAAGTGCATCATTGTGGACGATCTGCCTCTTTTCCTATGCTTTCAATGCAATTCCAGTCTACCTCCTGAAAGCGGTTTCCTGCAATTCTGACCCGCTTTCAAGTCCTCTTGGCAGCCATACTTCAGTATATTTTTGGATGATAGCTGTCATTTATAACTCTGCAGGTTTGTGATTTACAGTGCCCCTGAGCTCCTTTCTTCAACTCGCTTTCTTGTGAGATGGCCGCAACACCGCAGGATTGCTTCAGGCCCTAATCTGGTTCCGGCACGGCACACTGAGCCTTTGGTTAATTCCTTTTCCTGGTGTGAAATGAGAGGTAAATTTGGCCGTCCAGACACCTCCAGATAGTCTCTCATTGGTTCTCCCTATTCCTGTTCATCTTCCGCAGAAATTGCAAACTGGGCCAAACAGGAGGTTAAAGGCACTGACTCTCCAACTCGGGAGAGCGTTAGTAAAGCATCTGGAATGTTGCACCCAAGTACCAGGGGACGAAAACTGAGACATATTTGAACACGTCTCCCGATCACATGGTTGATCATACTCTGGGTTCCACATGCATGTTTTAGCTGAAGGAAGAATCCCTTAAACCTGGAGAGTTGAGACCCGTGGAATGGGTACCATGCAATATGACTTCAAAGGGTCTTCATTTGCTCACCGAACCTCTCCAATCCTATCACTGCTGCGTTTATGCCCCTGTACACACGCTTGATTCTCTTTCAGAGACATAGCAATCCACAGGTTTTAAGATACTTACTAGTCAGGTACATTCTTAGGCGTTTAATATGGGGTGTTGACTCCATTTCGTTGAGCAAGGCGTAGCTCTTGTCTATTCCATATTTGGCTTAAGGAACTTTATCTGTGCTCATTTCAATCTCTGGTTTTATGCAGCACCCCAACTCACCTTTCCCCTTAAGCAAGCATGTTGGTTTTCTAAATTTGAGAACCTTTTCTGTTTTGTAATCCAGTTCCTGTGTAGCCAAGTTTACATTCCGTGTATTAGTGATATCTTATGATGTTTCTTTTTCTGTGTGACTTATTTCAGTTAGAATCATCATACCTGAATCCACTCATTATGCTGCTACGGGCCTGATGACATAGATTTCATTGTTGAGTGATATTGCATTGTACGTAAGTACCACAACTTCTTTATCCATTTTTCACTTTCTGCGATATTGAACTTGTACTGTAAAGGAGGTTCTTGTAAACAGAGCCGTCCCAAACTTTGGGGTGACTGTGTCTTTTTGATTTTAATTTCCCTAAGTTATAGGACCATAAGTGGAAGTGCCCTAGGCTCTATTGCTTTGTTTTTTAGATGTTTCAGGAAACACCATACACTTCTCCCCAGTGGCTGTTGACAATTTACATCCCGCCCATCAGCATAACAAGGCTCCCAGTTCTCCATGGCCTGTCCTGCCTTTCTGGATTTTACACTTTTTTCAGATGGCCCTTTTGACCGGGGGGAAGTGAGACTTCACTGTAGTGCAGATTTCCTTTGCAAGCTTGCCTGGTTGTCCAAAAAGGGCGTATGCGTTTTTCCTGAAAATATTCAGGAAAAAACGCATACGCCCTTTTTGGCCAAGTGCATCATTGTCGACGTTCTGCCTCTTTTCCTATGCTTTAAATGCAATTCCAGTCTGCCTCCTGAAATCGGTTTCCTGCAATTCTGCCCCGCTTTCAAGTCCTCTTGGCAGCCTTACTTCAGTATATTTTTGGACGATAGCTGTCATTTATAACTCTGCAGGTTTGTGAATTACAGTGCCCCTGAGCTCCTTTCTTCAACTCGCTTTCTTGTGAGCTGGCTGCAACACCGCAGGATTGCTTCAGGCCCTAATCTGATTCCAGCACGGCATGCTGAGCCTTTGGTTAATTCCTCTTCCTGGTGGGAAATGAGAGGTAAATTTGCCCGTCCAGACACCTCCAGCTAGTCTCTCATTGGTTCTCCCTATTCCTGTTCATCTTCCGGAGAAATTGCAAACTGGGCCAAACAGGAGGTTAAAGGCACTGACTCTCCAAGTCGGGAGAGCGTTAGTAAAGCATCTGGAATGTTGCACCCGAGTGCCAGGGGACGAAAACTGAGACATATTTGAACACCTCTCCCAATCACATGGTTGATCATACTCTGGGTTCCACATGCATGTTTTAGCTGAAGGAAGAATCCCTTAAACCTGGAGAGTTGAGACCCGTGGAATGGGTACCATGCAATATGACTTCAAAGGGTCTTCATTTGCTCACCGAACCTCTCCAATCCTATCACTGCTGCGTTTATGCCCCTGTACACACGCTTGATTCTCTTTCAGAGACATAGCAATCCATAGGTTTTAAGATACTTACTAGTCAGGTACATTCTTAGGCATTTAATATGGGGTGTTGAGTCCATTTCGTTGAGCAAGGAGTAGCTCTTGTCTATTCCATATTTGGCTTAAGGAACTTTATCTGTGCTCATTTCAATATCTGGTTTTATGCAGCACCCCAACTCACCTTTCCCCTTAAGCAAGCATGTTGGTTTTCTAAATTTGAGAACCTGTTCTGTTTTGTAATCCAGTTCCTGTGTAGCCAAGTTTACATTCCATGTATTAGTGATATCTTATGATGTTTCTTTTTCTGTGTGACTTATTTCAGTTAGAATCATCATACCTGAATCCACTCATTATGCTGCTACGGGCCTGATGACATAGATTTCATTGCTGAGTGATATTGCATTGTACGTAAGTACCACAACTTCTTTATCCATTTTTCACTTTCTGCGATATTGAACTTGTACCGTAAACGAGGTTCTTGTAAACAGAGCTCTCCCAAACTTTGGGGTGGCTGTGTCTTTTTGATTTTAATTTCCCTAAGCTATAGGACCATAAGTGGAAGTGCCCTAGGCTCTGTTGCTTTGTTTTTTAGATGTTTCAGGAAACACCATACACTTCTCCCGAGTGGCTGTTGGCAATTTACATCCCGCCCATCAGCATAACAAGGCTCCCAGTTCTCCATGGCCTGTCCTGCCTTTCTGGATTTTACACTTTTTTCAGATGGCCCTTTTGACCGGGGGGAAGTGAGACTTCATTGTAGTGCAGATTTCCTTTGCAAGCTTGCTTGGTTGGCCAAAAAGGGCGTATGCGTTTTTTCCTGAATATATTCAGGAAAAAACGCATACGCCCTTTTTGGCCAAGTGCATCATTGTGGACGTTCTGCCTCTTTTCCTATGCTTTAAATGCAATTCCAGTCTACCTCCTGAAATCGGTTTCCTGCAATTCTGCCCCGCTTTCAAGTCCTCTTGGCAGCCTTACTTCAGTATATTTTTGGACGATAGCTGTCATTTATAACTCTGCAGGTTTGTAAATTACAGTGCCCCTGAGCTCCTTTCTTCAACTCGCTTTCTTGTGAGCTGGCCGCAACACCGCAGGATTGCTTCAGGCCCTAATCTGGTTCCTGCATGGAACACTGAGCCTTTGGTTAATTCCTCTTCCTGGTGGGAAATGAGAGTTAAATTTGCCCGTCCAGACACCTCCAGCTAGTCTCTCATTGGTTCTCCCTATTCCTGTTCATCTTCCGCAGAAATTGCAAACTGGGCCAAACAGGAGGTTAAAGGCACTGACTCTCCAAGTCGGGAGAGCGTTAGTAAAGCATCTGGAATGTTGCACCCAAGTCCCAGGGGACGAAAACTGAGACATATTTGAACACCTCTCCTGATCACATGGTTGATCATACTCTGGGTTCCACATGCATGTTTTAGCTGAAGGAAGAATCCCTTAAACCTGGAGAGTTGAGACCCGTGGAATGGGTACCATGCAATATGACTTCAAAGGGTCTTCATTTGCTCACCGAAGCTCTCCAATCCTATCACTGCTGCGTTTATGCCCCTGTACACACGCTTGATTCTCTTTCAGAGACATAGCAATCCATAGGTTTTAAGATACTTACTAGTCAGGTACATTCTTAGGCGTTTAATATGGGGTGTTGAGTCCATTTCGTTGAGCAAGGCGTAGCTCTTGTCTATTCCATATTTGGCTTAAGGAACTTTATCTGTGCTCATTTCAATGTCTGGTTTTATGCAGCACCCCAACTCACCTTTCCCCTTAAGCAAGCATGTTGGTTTTCTAAATTTGAGAACCTGTTCTGTTTTGTAATCCACTTCCTGTGTAGCCAAGTTTACATTCCATGTATTAGTGATATCTTATGATGTTTCATTTTCTGTGTGACTTATTGCAGTTAGAATCATCATACCTGAATCCACTCATTATGCTGCTACGGGCCTGATGACATAGATTTCATTGTTGAGTGATATTGCATTGTACGTAAGTACCACAACTTCTTTATCCATTTTTCGCTTTCTGCGATATTGAACTTGTACCGTAAACGAGGTTCTTGTAAACAGAGCTCTCCCAAACTTTGGGGTGGCTGTGTCTTTTTGATTTTAATTTCCCTAAACTATAGGACCATAAGTGGAAGTGCCCTAGGCTCTGTTGCTTTGTTTTTTAGATGTTTCAGGAAACACCATACACTTCTCCCCAGTGGCTGTTGGCAATTTACATCCCGCCCATCAGCATAAAAAGGCTCCCAGTTCTCCATGGCCTGTCCTGCCTTTCTGGATTTTACACTTTTTTCAGATGGCCCTTTTGACCGGGGGGTAGTGAGACTTCATTGTAGTGCAGATTTCCTTTGCAAGCTTGCTTGGTTGGCCAAAAAGGGCGTATGCGTTTTTTCCTGAATATATTCAGGAAAAAACGCATACGCCCTTTTTGGCCAAGTGCATCATTGTGGACGTTCTGCCTCTTTTCCTATGCTTTAAATGCAATTCCAGTCTACCTCCTGAAAGCGATTTCCTGCAATTCTGCCCCGCTTTCAAGTCCTCTTGGCAGCCTTACTTCAGTATATTTTTGGATGATAGCTGTCATTTATAACTCTGCAGGTTTGTGAATTACAGTGCCCCTGAGCTCCTTTCTGCAACTCGCTTTCTTGTGAGCTGGCCGCAACACCGCAGGATTGCTTCAGGCCCTAATCTGGTTCCTGCACGGAACACTGAGCCTTTGGTTAATTCCTCTTCCTGGTGGGAAATGAGAGGTAAATTTGCCCGTCCAGACACCTCCAGCTAGTCTCTCATTGGTTCTCCCTATTCCTGTTCATCTTCCACAGAAATAGCAAACTGGGCCAAACAGGAGTTTAAAGGCACTGACTCTCCAAGTCGGGAGAGTGTTAGTAAAGCATCTGGAATGTTGCACCCGAGTACCAGGGGATGAAAACTGAGACATATTTGAACACGTCTCCCGATCACACGGTTGATCATACTCTGGGATCCACATGCATGTTTTAGCTGAAGGAAGAATCCCTTAAACCTGGAGAGTTGAGACCCGTGGAATGGGTACCATGCAATATGACTTCAAAGGGTCTTCATTTGCTCACCAAACCTCTCCAATCCTATCATTGCTGCCTTTATGCCCCTGTACACATGCTTGATTGTCTTTCAGAGACACAGCAATCCATAGGTTTTAAGATAGCTACTAGTCAGGTACATTCTTAGGCATTTAATATGGGGTGTTGAGTCCATTTCGTTGAGCAAGGCGTAGCTCTTGTCTATTCCATATTTGGCTTAAGGAACTTTATCTGTGCTCATTTCAATGTCTGGTTTTATGCAGCACCCCAACTCACCTTTCCCCTTAAGCAAACATGTTGGTTTTCTAAATTTGAGAACCTGTTCTGTTTTGTAATCGAGTTCCTGTGTAGCCAAGTTTACATTCCGTGTATTAGTGATATCTTATGATGTTTCTTTTTCTGTGTGACTTATTTCAGTTAGAATCATCATACCTGAATCCACTCATTATGCTACTACGGGCCTGATGACATAGATTTCATTGTTGAGTGATATTGCATTGTACGTAAGTACCACAACTTCTTTATCCATTTTTCACTTTCTGCGATATTGAACTTGTACCGTAAAGGAGGTTCTTGTAAACAGAGCCGTCCCAAACTTTGGGGTGGCTGTGTCTTTTAGATTTTAATTTCCCTAAGCTATAGGACCATAAGTGGAAGTGCCCTAGGCTCTGTTGCTTTGTTTTTTAGATGTTTCAGGAAACACCATACACTTCTCCTGAGTGGCTGTTGGCAATTTACATCCCGCCCATCAGCATAACAAGGCTCCCAGTTCTCCATGGCCTGTCCTGCCTTTCTGGATTTTACACTTTTTTCAGATGGCCCTTTTGACCGGGGGGAAGTGAGACTTCACTGTAGTGCAGATTTCCTTTGCAAGCTTGCCTGGTTGTCCAAAAAGGGCGTATGCGTTTTTCCTGAATATATTCAGGAAAAAACGCATACGCACTTTTTGGCCAAGTGCATCATTGTGGACGTTCTGCCTCTTTTCCTATGCTTTAAATGCAATTCCAGTCTACCTCCTGAAATCGGTTTCCTGCAATTCTGTCCTGCATTCAAATCCTCTTGGCAGCCTTACTTCAGTATATTTTTGGACGATAGCTGTCATTTATAACTCTGCAGTTTTGTGAATTACAGTGCCCCTGAGCTCCTTTCTTCAACTCGCTTTCTTGTGAGCTGGCCGCAACACCGCAGGATTGCTTCAGGCCCTAATCTGATTCAGGCACGGCACGCTGAGCCTTTGGTTAATTCCTCTTCCTGGTGGGTAATGAGAGGTAAATTTGCCCGTCCAGACACCTCCAGCTAGTCTCTCATTGGTTCTCCCTATTCCTGTTCATCTTCCACAGAAATTGCAAACTGGGCCAAACAGGAGGTTAAACACACTGACTCTCCAAGTCGGGAGAGCGTTAGTAAAGCGTCTGGAATGTTGCACCCGAGTACCATGGGACGAGAACTGAGACATATTGGAACACGTCACCCGATCACATGGTTGATCATACTCTGGGTTCCACATGCATGTTTTAGCTGAAGGAAGAATCCCTTAAACCTGGAGAGTTGAGACCCGTGGAATGGGTACCATGCAATATGACTTCAAGGGGTCTTCATTTGCTCACCGAACCTCTCCAATCCTATCACTGCTGCGTTTATGCCCCTGTACACACGTTTGATTCTCTTTCAGAGACATAGCAATCCATAGGTTTTAAGATACATACTAGTCAGTACATTCTTAGGCGTTTAATACGGGGTGTTGGGTCCATTTCTTTGAGCAAGGAGTAGCTCTTGTCTATAACATATTTGGCTTAAGGAACTTTATCTGTGCTCATTTCAATCTCTGGTTTTATGCAGCACCCCAACTCACCTTTCCCCTTAAGAAAGCATAAGTTGGTTTTCTAAATTTGAGACCCTGTTCTGTTTTGTATTTCAGTTCCTGTGTAGCCAAGTTTACATTCCGTGTATTAGTGATATCTTATGATGTTTCTTTTTCTGTGTGACTTATTTCAGTTAGAATCATCATACCTGAATCCACTCATTATGCTGCTACGGGCCTGATGACATAGATTTCATTGCTGAGTGATATTGCATTGTACGTAAGTACCACAACTTCTTTATCCATTTTTCACTTTCTGCGATATTGAACTTGTACCGTAAACGAGGTTCTTGTAAACAGAGCTCTCCCAAACTTTGGGGTGGCTGTGTCTTTTTGATTTTAATTTCCCTAAGCTATAGGACCATAAGTGGAAGTGCCTTAGGCTCTGTTGCTTTGTTTTTTAGATGTTTCAGGAAACACCACACACTTCTCCCGAGTGGCTGTTGGCAATCTACATCCCGCCCATCAGCATAACAAGGCTCCCAGTTCTCCATGGCCTGTCCTGCCTTTCTGGATTTTACACTTTTTTCAGATGGCCCTTTTGACCGGGGGGAAGTGAGACTTCATTGTAGTGCAGATTTCCTTTGCAAGCTTGCTTGGTTGGCCAAAAAGGGCGTATGCGTTTTTTCCTGAATATATTCAGGAAAGAACGCATACGCCCTTTTTGGCCAAGTGCATCATTGTGGACGTTCTGCCTCTTTTCCTATGCTTTAAATGCAATTCCAGTCTACCTCCTGAAATCAGTTTCCTGCAATTCTGCCCCGCTTTCAAGTCCTCTTGGCAGCCTTACTTCAGTATATTTTTGGAAGATAGCTGTCATTTATAACTCTGCAGGTTTGTGAATTACAGTGCCCCTGAGCTCCTTTCTTCAACTCGCTTTCTTGTGAGCTGGCCGCAACACCGCAGGATTGCTTCAGGCCCTAATCTGGTTCCTGCACGGAACACTGAGCCTTTGGTTAATTCCTCTTCCTGGTGGGAAATGAGAGTTAAATTTGCCCGTCCAGACACCTCCAGCTAGTCTCTCATTGGTTCTCCCTATTCCTGTTCCTCTTCCGCAGTAATTGCAAACTGGGCCAAACAGGAGGTTAAAGGCACTGACTCTCCATGTCGGGAGAGCGTTAGTAAAGCATCTGGAATGTTGCACTGGAGTCCCAGGGGACGAAAACTGAGACATATTTGAACACCTCTCCTGATCACATGGTTGATCATACTCTGGGTTCCACATGCATGTTTTAGCTGAAGGAAGAATCCCTTAAACCTGGAGAGTTGAGACCCGTGGAATGGTTACCATGCAATATGACTTCAAAGGGTCTTCATTTGCTCACTGAAGCTCTCCAATCCTATCACTGCTGCGTTTATGCCCCTGTACACACGCTTGATTCTCTTTCAGAGACATAGCAATCCATAGGTTTTAAGATACTTACTAGTCAGGTTCATTCTTAGGCGTTTAATATTGGGTGTTGAGTCCATTTCGTTGAGCAAGGCGTAGCTCTTGTCTATTCCATATTTGGCTTAAGGAACTTTATCTGTGCTCATTTCAATCTCTGGTTTTATGCAGCACCCCAACTCACCTTTCCCCTTAAGCAAGCATGTTGGTTTTCTAAATTTGAGAACCTGTTCTGTTTTGTAATCCACTTCCTGTGTAGCCAAGTTTACATTCCGTGTATTAGTGATATCTTATGATGTTTCTTTTTCTGTGTGACTTATTTCAGTTAGAAGCATCATACCTGAATCCACTCATTATGCTGCTACGGGCCTGATGACATAGATTTCATTGTTGAGTGATATTGCATTGTACATAAGTACCACAACTTCTTTATCCATTTTTCACTTTCTGCGATATTGAACTTGTACTGTAAAGGAGGTTCTTCTAAACAGAGCCGTCCCAAAATTTGGGGTGGCTGTGTCTTTTTGATTTTAATTTCCCTAAGCTATAGGACCATAAGTGGAAGTGCCCTAGGCTCTGTTGCTTTGTTTTTTAGATGTTTCAGGAAACACCATACACTTCTCCTGAGTGGCTGTTGGCAATTTACATCCCGCCCATCAGCATAACAAGGCTCCCAGTTCTCCATGGCCTGTCCTGCCTTTCTGGATTTTACACTTTTTTCAGATGGCCCTTTTGACCGGGGGGAAGTGAGACTTCATTGTAGTGCAGATTTCCTTTGCAAGCTTGCTTGGTTGGCCATAAAGGGCGTATGCGTTTTTCCTGAATATATTCAGTAAAAAATGTATACGCCCTTTTTGGCCAAGTGCATCATTGTGGACGTTCTGCCTCTTTTCCTATGCTTTACATGCAATTCCAGTGTACCTCCTGAAGTCGGATTCCTGCAATTCTGCCCCGCTTTCAAGTCCTCTTGGCAGCCTTACTTCAGTATATTTTTGGACCATAGCTGCCATTTATAACTCTGCAGTTTTGTGAATTACAGTGCCCCTGAGCTCCTTTCTTCAACTCGCTTTCTTGTGAGCTGGCCGCAACACCGCAGGATTGCTTCAGGCCCTAGTCTGGTTCCGGCACGGCACGCTGAGCCTTTGGTTAATTCCTCTTCCTGGTGGGAAATGAGAGTTAAATTTGCCCGTCCAGACACCTCCAGCTAGTCTCTCATTGGTTCTCCCTATTCCTGTTCATCTTCCACAGAAATTGCAAACTGGGCCAAACAGGAGGTTAAACACACTGACTCTCCAAGTCGGGAGACTGTTAGTAAAGCGTCTGGAATGTTGCACCCGAGTACCATGGGACGAGAACTGAGACATATTGGAACACGTCACCCGATCACATGGTTGATCATACTCTGGGTTCCACATGCATGTTTTAGCTGAAGGAAGAATCCCTTAAACCTGGAGAGTTGAGACCCGTGGAATGGGTACCATGCAATATGACTTCAAGGAGTCTTCATTTGCTCACCGAACCTCTCCAATCCTATCACTGCTGCGTTTATGCCCCTGTACACACGCTTGATTCTCTTTCAGAGACATAGCAATCCATAGGTTTTAAGATACTTACTAGTCAGTACATTCTTAGGCGTTTAATACGGGGTGTTGCGTCCATTTCGTTGAGCAAGGAGTAGCTCTTGTCTATAACATATTTGGCTTAAGGAACTTTATCTGTGCTCATTTCAATCTCTGGTTTTATGCAGCACCCCAACTCACCTTTCCCCTTAAGAAAGCATAAGTTGGTTTTCTAAATTTGAGACCCTGTTCTGTTTTGTATTTCAGTTCCTGTGTAGCCAAGTTTACATTCGGTGTATTAGTGATATCTTATGATGTTTCTTTTTCTGTGTGACTTATTTCAGTTAGAATCATCATACCTGAATCCACTCATTATGCTGCTACGGGCCTGATGACATAGATTTCATTGCTGAGTGATATTGCATTGTACGTAAGTACCACAACTTCTTTATCCATTTTTCACTTTCTGCGATATTGAACTTGTACCGTAAACGAGGTTCTTGTAAACAGAGCTCTCCCAAACTTTGGGGTGGCTGTGTCTTTTTGATTTTAATTTCCCTAAGCTATAGGACCATAAGTGGAAGTGCCCTAGGCTCTGTTGCTTTGTTTTTTAGATGTTTCAGGAAACACCATACACTTCTCCCGAGTGGCTGTTGGCAATTTACATCCCGCCCATCAGCATAACAAGGCTCCCAGTTCTCCATGGCCTGTCCTGCCTTTCTGGATTTTACACTTTTTTCAGATGGCCCTTTTGACCGGGGGGAAGTGAGACTTCATTGTAGTGCAGATTTCCTTTGCAAGCTTGCTTGGTTGGCCAAAAAGGGCGTATGCGTTTTTTCCTGAATATATTCAGGAAAAAACGCATACGCCCTTTTTGGCCAAGTGCATCATTGTGGACGTTCTGCCTCTTTTCCTATGCTTTAAATGCAATTCCAGTCTACCTCCTGAAAGGGGTTTCCTGCAATTCTGCCCCGCTTTCAAGTCCTCTTGGCAGCCTTACTTCAGTATATTTTTGGACGATAGCTGTCATTTATAACTCTGCAGGTTTGTGAATTACAGTGCCCCTGAGCTCCTTTCTTCAACTCGCTTTCTTGTGAGCTGACCGCAACACCGCAGGATTGCTTCAGGCCCTAATCTGGTTCCTGCACGGAACACTGAGCCTTTGGTTAATTCCTCTTCCTGGTGGGAAATGAGAGTTAAATTTGCCCGTCCAGACACCTCCAGCTAGTCTCTCATTGGTTCTCCCTATTCCTGTTCCTCTTCCGCAGTAATTGCAAACTGGGCCAAACAGGAGGTTAAAGGCACTGACTCTCCAAGTCGGGAGAGCGTTAGTAAAGCATCTGGAATGTTGCACCCGAGTCCCAGGGGACGAAAACTGAGACATATTTGAACACCTCTCCTGATCACATGGTTGATCATACTCTGGGTTCCACATGCATGTTTTAGCTGAAGGAAGAATCCCTTAAACCTGGAGAGTTGAGACCCGTGGAATGGGTACCATGCAATATGACTTCAAAGGGTCTTCATTTGCTCACTGAAGCTCTCCAATCCTATCACTGCTGCGTTTATGCCCCTGTACACACGCTTGATTCTCTTGCAGAGACATAGCAATCCATAGGTTTTAAGATACTTACTAGTCAGGTTCATTCTTAGGCGTTTAATATGGGGTGTTGAGTCCATTTCGTTGAGCAAGGCGTAGCTCTTGTCTATTCCATATTTGGCTTAAGGAACTTTATCTGTGCTCATTTCAATGTCTGGTTTTATGCAGCACGCCAACTCACCTTTCCCCTTAAGCAAGCATGTTGGTTTTCTAAATTTGAGAACCTGTTCTGTTTTGTAATCCACTTCCTGTGTAGCCAAGTTTACATTCCGTGTATTAGTGATATCTTATGATGTTTCTTTTTCTGTGTGACTTATTTCAGTTAGAATCATCATACCTGAATCCACTCATTATGCTGCTACGGGCCTGATGACATAGATTTCATTGTTGAGTGATATTGCATTGTACGTAAGTACCACAACTTCTTTATCCATTTTTCACTTTCTGCGATATTAAACTTGTACTGTAAAGGATGTTCTTGTAAACAGAGCCATCCCAAATTTTGGGGTGGCTGTGACTTTTTGATTTTAATTTCCCTAAGCTATAGGACCATAAGTTGAAGTGCCCTAGGCTCTGTTGCTTTGTTTTTTAGATGTTTCAGGAAACACCATACACTTCTCCCGAGTGGCTGTTGGCAATTTACATCCCGCCCATCAGCATAACAAGGCTCCCAGTTCTCCATGGCCTGTCCTGCCTTTCTGGATTTTACACTTTTTTCAGATGGCCCTTTTGACCGGGGGGAAGTGAGACTTCATTGTAGTGCAGATTTCCTTTGCAAGCTTGCTTGGTTGGCCAAAAAGGGCGTATGCGTTTTTTCCTGAATATATTCAGGAAAAAATGTATACGCCATTTTTGGCCAAGTGCATCATTGTGGACGTTCTGCCTCTTTTCCTATGCTTTACATGCAATTCCAGTGTACCTCCTGAAGTCGGATTCCTGCAATTCTGCCCCGCTTTCAAGTCCTCTTGGCAGCCTTACTTCAGTATATTTTTGGACCATAGCTGCCATTTATAACTCTGCAGTTTTGTGAATTACAGTGCCCCTGAGCTCCTTTCTTCAACTCGCTTTCTTGTGAGCTGGCCGCAACACCGCAGGATTGCTTCAGGCCCTAGTCTGGTTCCGGCACGGCACGCTGAGCCTTTGGTTAATTCCTCTTCCTGGTGGGAAATGAGAGTTAAATTTGCCCGTCCAGACACCTCCAGCTAGTCTCTCTTTGGTTCTCCCTATTCCTGTTCATCTTCCGCAGAAATAGCAAACTGGGCCAAACAGGAGGTTAAAGGCACTGACTCTCCAAGTCGGGAGAGTGTTAGTAAAGCATCTGGAATGTTGCACCCGAGTACCAGGGGATGAAAACTGAGTCATATTTGAACACGTCTCCCGATCACACGGTTGATGATACTCTGGGTTCCACATGCATGTTTTAGCTGAAGGAAGAATCCCTTAATCCTGGAGAGTTGAGACCCGTGGAATGGGTACCATGCAATATGAGTTCAAAGGCTCTTCCTTTGCTCACCAAACCTCTCCAATCCTATCACTGCTGCATTTATGCCCCTGTACACATGCTTGATTCTCTTTCAGAGACATAGCAATCCATAGGTTTTAAGATACTTACTAGTCAGGTACATTCTTAGGCGTTTCATATGGGGTGTTGAGTCCATTTCGTTGAGCAAGGAGTAGCTCTTGTCTATTCCATATTTGGCTTAAGGAACTTTATCTGTGCTCATTTCAATCTCTGGTTTTATGCAGCACCCCAACTCACCTTTCCCCTTGAGCAAGCATGTTGGTTTTCTAAATTTGAGAACCTGTTCTGTTTTGTAATCCAGTTCCTGTGTAGCCAAGTTTACATTCCGTGTATTAGTGATATCTTATGATGTTTCTTTTTCTGTGTGACTTATTTCAGTTAGAATCATCATACCTGAATCCACTCATTATGCTGCTACGGGCCTGATGACATAGATTTCATTGCTGAGTGATATTGCATTGCACGTAAGTACCACAACTTCTTTATCCATTTTTCACTTTCTGCGATATTGAACTTGTACCGTAAACGAGGTTCTTGTAAACAGAGCTCTCCCAAACTTTGGGGTGGCTGTGTCTTTTTGATTTTAATTTCCCTAAGCTATAGGACCATAAGTGGAAGTGCCCTAGGCTCTGTTGCTTTGTTTTTTAGATGTTTCAGGAAACACCATACACTTCTCCCGAGTGGCTGTTGGCAATTTACATCCCGCCCATCAGCATAAAAAGGCTCCCAGTTCTCCATGGCCTGTCCTGCCTTTCTGGATTTTACACTTTTTTCAGATGGCCCTTTTGACCGGGGGGAAGTGAGACTTCATTGTAGTGCAGATTTCCTTTGCAAGCTTGCTTGGTTTTCCAAAAAGGGCGTATGCGTTTTTTCCTGAATATATTCAGGAAAAAACGCATACGCCCTTTTTCGCCAAGTGCATCATTGTGGACGTTCTGCCTCTTTTCCTATGCTTTAAATGCAATTCCAGTCTACCTCCTGAAAGCGATTTCCTGCAATTCTGCCCCACTTTCAAGTCCTCTTGGCAGCCTTACTTCAGTATATTTTTGGATGATAGCTGTCATTTATAACTCTGCAGGTTTGTGAATTACAGTGCCCCTGAGCTCCTTTCTGCAACTCGCTTTCTTGTGAGCTGGCCGCAACACCGCAGGATTGCTTCAGGCCCTAATCTGGTTCCTGCACGGAACACTGAGCCTTTGGTTAATTCCTCTTCCTGGTGGGAAATGAGAGTTAAATTTGCCCGTCCAGACACCTCCAGCTAGTCTCTCATTGGTTCTCCCTATTCCTGTACATCTTCCGCAGAAATAGCAAACTGGGCCAAACAGGAGGTTAAAGGCACTGACTCTCCAAGTCGGGAGTGTGTTAGTAAAGCATCTGGAATGTTGCACCCGAGTACCAGGGGATGAAAACTGAGACATATTTGAACATGTCTCCCGATCACACGGTTGATCATACTCTGGGATCCACATGCATGTTTTAGCTGAAGGAAGAATCCCTTAATCCTGGAGAGTTGAGACCCGTGGAATGGGTACCATGCAATATGACTTCAAAGGGTCTTCATTTGCTCACCAAACCTCTCCAATCCTATCATTGCTGCATTTATGCCCCTGTACACATGCTTGATTCTCTTTCAGAGACATAGCAATCCATAGGTTTTAAGATAGTTACTAGTCAGGTACATTCTTAGGCATTTAATATGGGGTGTTGAGTCCATTTCGTTGAGCAAGGCGTAGCTCTTGTCTATTCCATATTTGGCTTAAGGAACTTTATCTGTGCTCATTTCAATGTCTGGTTTTATGCAGCACCCCAACTCACCTTTCCCCTTAAGCAAACATGTTGGTTTTCTAAATTTGAGAACCTGTTCTGTTTTGTAATCCACTTCCTGTGTAGCCAAGTTTACATTCCGTGTATTAGTGATATCTTATGATGTTTCTTTTTCTGTGTGACTTATTTCAGTTAGAATCATCATACCTGAATCCACTCATTATGCTGCTACGGGCCTGATGACATATATTTCATTGTTGAGTGATATTGCATTGTACATAAGTACCACAACTTCTTTATCCATTTTTCACTTTCTGCGATATTGAACTTGTACTGTAAAGGAGGTTCTTGTAAACAGAGCCGTCCCAAACTTTGGGGTGGCTGTGTCTTTTTGATTTTAATTTCCCTAAGCTATAGGACTATAAGTGGAAGTGCCCTAGGCTCTGTTGCTTTGTTTCTTAGATGTTTCAGGAAACACCATACACTTCTCCCGAGTGGCTGTTGGCAATTTACATCCCACCCATCAGCATAACAAGGCTCCCAGTTCTCCATGGCCTGTCCTGCCTTTCTGGATTTTACACTTTTTTCAGATGGCCCTTTTGACCGGGGGGAAGTGAGACTTCATTGTAGTGCAGATTTCCTTTGCAAGCTTGCTTGGTTGGCCAAAAAGTGCGTATGCGTTTTTTCCTAAATATATTCAGGAAAAAACGCATACGCCCTTTTTGGCCAAGTGCATCATTGTCGACGTTCTGCCTCTTTTCCTATGCTTTCAATGCAATTCCAGTCTACATCCTGAAAGCGGTTTCCTGCAATTCTGCCCCGCTTTCAAGTCCTCTTGGCAGCCTTACTTCAGTATATTTTTGGATGATAGCTGTCATTTATAACTCTGCAGGTTTGTGAATTACAGTGCCCCTGAGCTCCTTTCTTCAACTCTCTTTCTTGTGAGCTGGCTGCAACACCGCAGGATTGCTTCAGGCCCTAAACTGGTTCCGGCATGGCACACTGAGCCTTTGGTTAATTCCTCTTCCTGGTGGGAAATGAGAGGTAAATTTGCCCGTCCAGACACCTCCAGCTAGTCTCTCATTGGTTCTCCCTATTCCTGTTCATCTTCCGCAGAAATTGCAAACTGGGCCAAACAGGAGGTTAAAGGCACTGACTCTCCAAGTCGGGAGAGCGTTAGTAAAGAATCTGGAATGTTGCACCCAAGTACCAGGGGACGAAAACTGAGACATATTTGAACACGTCTCCCGATCACATGGTTGATCATACTCTGGTTTCCACATGCATGTTTTAGCTGAAGGAAGAATCCCTTAAACCTGGAGAGTTGAGACCCATGGAATGGGTACCATGCAATATGACTTCAAAGGGTCTTCATTTGCTCACCGAATCTCTCCAATCCTATCACTGCTGCGTTTATGCCCCTGTACACACGCTTGATTCTCTTTCAGAGACATAGCAATCCATAGGTTTTAAGATACTTACTAGTCAGGTACATTCTTAGGCGTTTAATATTGGGTGTTGAGTCCATTTCGTTGAGCAAGGCGTAGCTCTTGTCTATTCCATATTTGGCTTAAGGAACTTTATCTGTGCTCATTTCAATCTCTGGTTTTATGCAGCACCCCAACTCACCTTTCCCCTTAAGCAAGCATGTTGGTTTTCTAAATTTGAGAACCTGTTCTGTTTTGTAATCCAGTTCCTGTGTAGCCAAGTTTACATTCCGTGTATTAGTGATATCTTATGATGTTTCTTTTTCTGTGTGACTTATTTCAGTTAGAATCATCATAACTGAATCCACTCATTATGCTGCTACGGGCCTGATGACATAGATTTCATTGTTTAGTGATATTGCATTGTACGTAAGTACCACAACTTCTTTATCCATTTTTCACTTTCTGCGATATTGAACTTGTACTGTAAAGGAGGTTCTTGTAAACAGAGCCGTCCGAAACTTTGGGGTGGCTGTGTCTTTTTGATTTTAATTTCCCTAAGCTATAGGACCATAAGTGGAAGTGCCCTAGGCTCTGTTGCTTTGTTTTTTAGATGTTTCAGGAAACACCATACACTTCTCCCGAGTGGCTGTTGGCAATTTACATCCCGCCCATCAGCATAACAAGGCTCCCAGTTCTCCATGGCCTGTCCTGACTTTCTGGATTTTACACTTTTTTCAGATGGCCCTTTTGACCGGGGGGAAGTGAGACTTCACTGTAGTGCAGATTTCCTTTGCAAGCTTGCCTGGTTGTCCAAAAAGGGCGTATGCGTTTTTCCTGAATATATTCAGGAAAAAACCCATACGCACTTTTTGGCCAAGTGCATCATTGTCGACGTTCTGCCTCTTTTCCTATGCTTTAAATGCAAATCCAGTCTACCTCATGAAATCGGTTTCCTGCAATTCTGTCCTGCATTCAAATCCTCTTGGCAGCCTTACTTCAGTATATTTTTGGACGATAGCTGTCCTTTATAACTCTGCAGTTTTGTGAATTACAGTGCCCCTGAGCTCCTTTCTTCAACTTGCTTTCTTGTGAGCTGGCCGCAACACCGCAGGATTGCTTCAGGCCCTAATCTGATTCCGGCATGGCACGCTGAGCCTTTGGTTAATTCCTCTTCCTGGTGGGAAATGAGAGGTAAATTTGCCCGTCCAGACACCTCCAGCTAGTCTCTCATTGGTTCTCCCTATTCCTGTTCATCTTCCGCAGAAATTGCAAACTGGGCCAAACAGGAGGTTAAAGGCACTGACTCTCCAAGTCGGGAGAGCGTTAGTAAAGCATCTGGAATGTTGCACCCGAGTCCCAGGGGACGAAAACTGAGACATATTGGAACACGTCTCCCGATCACATGGTTGATCATACTCTGGGTTCCACATGCATGATTTAGCTGAAGGAAGAATCCCTTAAACCTGGAGAGTTGAGACCCGTGGAATGGGTACCATGCAATATGACTTCAAAGGGTCTTCATTTGCTCACCGAACCTCTCCAATCCTATCACTGCTGCGTTTATGCCCCTGTGCACACGCTTGATTCTCTTTCGGAGACATAGCAATCCATAGGTTTTAAGATACTTACTAGTCAGGTACATTCTTAGGCGTTTAATATGGGGTGTTGAGTCCATTTCGTTGAGCAAGGCGTAGCTCTTGTCTATTCCATATTTGGCTTAAGGAACTTTATCTGTGCTCATTTCAATCTCTGGTTTTATGCAGCACCCCAACTCACCTTTCCCCTTAAGCAAGCATGTTGGTTTTCTAAATTTGAGAACCTGTTCTGTTTTGTAATCCACTTCCTGTGTAGCCAAGTTTACATTCCGTGTATAAGTGATATCTTATGATGTTTCTTTTTCTGTGTGACTTATTTCAGTTAGAAGCATCATACCTGAATCCACTCATTATGCTGCTACGGGCCTGATGACATAGATTTCATTGTTGAGTGATATTGCATTGTACATAAGTACCACAACTTCTTTATCCATTTTTCACTTTCTGCGATATTGAACTTGTACTGTAAAGGAGGTTCTTCTAAACAGAGCCGTCCCAAAATTTGGGGTGGCTGTGTCTTTTTGATTTTAATTTCCCTAAGCTATAGGACCATAAGTGGAAGTGCCCTAGGCTCTGTTGCTTTGTTTTTTAGATGTTTCAGGAAACACCATACACTTCTCCTGAGTGGCTGTTGGCAATTTACATCCCGCCCATCAGCATAACAAGGCTCCCAGTTCTCCATGGCCTGTCCTGCCTTTCTGGATTTTACACTTTTTTCAGATGGCCCTTTTGACCGGGGGAAAGTGAGACTTCATTGTAGTGCAGATTTCCTTTGCAAGCTTGCTTGGTTGGCCATAAAGGGCGTATGCGTTTTTCCTGAATATATTCAGGAAAAAATGTATACGCCCTTTTTGGCCAAGTGCATCATTGTGGACGTTCTGCCTCTTTTCCTATGCTTTACATGCAATTCCAGTGTACCTCCTGAAGTCGGATTCCTACAATTCTGCCCCGCTTTCAAGTCCTCTTGGCAGCCTTACTTCAGTATATTTTTGGACCATAGCTGCCATTTATAACTCTGCAGTTTTGTGAATTACAGTGCCCCTGAGCTCCTTTCTTCAACTCGCTTTCTTGTGAGCTGGCCGCAACACCGCAGGATTGCTTCAGGCCCTAGTCTGGTTCCGGCACGGCACGCTGAGCCTTTGGTTAATTCCTCTTCCTGGTGGGAAATGAGAGTTAAATTTGCCCGTCCAGACACCTCCAGCTAGTCTCTCATTGGTTCTCCCTATTCCTGTTCATCTTCCACAGAAATTGCAAACTGGGCCAAACAGGAGGTTAAACACACTGACTCTCCAAGTCGGGAGACTGTTAGTAAAGCGTCTGGAATGTTGCACCCGAGTACCATGGGACGAGAACTGAGACATATTGGAACACGTCACCCGATCACATGGTTGATCATACTCTGGGTTCCACATGCATGTTTTAGCTGAAGGAAGAATCCCTTAAACCTGGAGAGTTGAGACCCGTGGAATGGGTACCATGCAATATGACTTCAAGGAGTCTTCATTTGCTCACCGAACCTCTCCAATCCTATCACTGCTGCGTTTATGCCCCTGTACACACGCTTGATTCTCTTTCAGAGACATAGCAATCCATAGGTTTTAAGATACTTACTAGTCAGTACATTCTTAGGCGTTTAATACGGGGTGTTGCGTCCATTTCGTTGAGCAAGGAGTAGCTCTTGTCTATAACATATTTGGCTTAAGGAACTTTATCTGTGCTCATTTCAATCTCTGGTTTTATGCAGCACCCCAACTCACCTTTCCCCTTAAGAAAGCATAAGTTGGTTTTCTAAATTTGAGACCCTGTTCTGTTTTGTATTTCAGTTCCTGTGTAGCCAAGTTTACATTCGGTGTATTAGTGATATCTTATGATGTTTCTTTTTCTGTGTGACTTATTTCAGTTAGAATCATCATACCTGAATCCACTCATTATGCTGCTACGGGCCTGATGACATAGATTTCATTGCTGAGTGATATTGCATTGTACGTAAGTACCACAACTTCTTTATCCATTTTTCACTTTCTGCGATATTGAACTTGTACCGTAAACGAGGTTCTTGTAAACAGAGCTCTCCCAAACTTTGGGGTGGCTGTGTCTTTTTGATTTTAATTTCCCTAAGCTATAGGACCATAAGTGGAAGTGCCCTAGGCTCTGTTGCTTTGTTTTTTAGATGTTTCAGGAAACACCATACACTTCTCCCGAGTGGCTGTTGGCAATTTACATCCCGCCCATCAGCATAACAAGGCTCCCAGTTCTCCATGGCCTGTCCTGCCTTTCTGGATTTTACACTTTTTTCAGATGGCCCTTTTGACCGGGGGGAAGTGAGACTTCATTGTAGTGCAGATTTCCTTTGCAAGCTTGCTTGGTTGGCCAAAAAGGGCGTATGCGTTTTTTCCTGAATATATTCAGGAAAAAACGCATACGCCCTTTTTGGCCAAGTGCATCATTGTGGACGTTCTGCCTCTTTTCCTATGCTTTAAATGCAATTCCAGTCTACCTCCTGAAAGGGGTTTCCTGCAATTCTGCCCCGCTTTCAAGTCCTCTTGGCAGCCTTACTTCAGTATATTTTTGGACCATAGCTGCCATTTATAACTCTGCAGTTTTGTGAATTACAGTGCCCCTGAGCTCCTTTCTTCAACTCGCTTTCTTGTGAGCTGGCCGCAACACCGCAGGATTGCTTCAGGCCCTAGTCTGGTTCCAGCACGGCACGCTGAGCCTTTGGTTAATTCCTCTTCCTGGTGGGAAATGAGAGTTAAATTTGCCCGTCCAGACACCTCCAGCTAGTCTCTCTTTGGTTCTCCCTATTCCTGTTCATCTTCCGCAGAAATAGCAAACTGGGCCAAACAGGAGGTTAAAGGCACTGACTCTCCAAGTCGGGAGAGTGTTAGTAAAGCATCTGGAATGTTGCACCCGAGTACCAGGGGATGAAAACTGAGTCATATTTGAACACGTCTCCCGATCACACGGTTGATGATACTCTGGGTTCCACATGCATGTTTTAGCTGAAGGAAGAATCCCTTAATCCTGGAGAGTTGAGACCCGTGGAATGGGTACCATGCAATATGAGTTCAAAGGCTCTTCCTTTGCTCACCAAACCTCTCCAATCCTATCACTGCTGCATTTGTGCCCCTGTACACATGCTTGATTCTCTTTCAGAGACATAGCAATCCATAGGTTTTAAGATACTTACTAGTCAGGTACATTCTTAGGCGTTTAATATGGGGTGTTGAGTCCATTTCGTTGAGCAAGGAGTAGCTCTTGTCTATTCCATATTTGGCTTAAGGAACTTTATCTGTGCTCATTTCAATCTCTGGTTTTATGCAGCACCCCAACTCACCTTTCCCCTTGAGCAAGCATGTTGGTTTTCTAAATTTGAGAACCTGTTCTGTTTTGTAATCCAGTTCCTGTGTAGCCAAGTTTACATTCCGTGTATTAGTGATATCTTATGATGTTTCTTTTTCTGTGTGACTTATTTCAGTTAGAATCATCATACCTGAATCCACTCATTATGCTGCTACGGGCCTGATGACATAGATTTCATTGCTGAGTGATATTGCATTGCACGTAAGTACCACAACTTCTTTATCCATTTTTCACTTTCTGCGATATTGAACTTGTACCGTAAACGAGGTTCTTGTAAACAGAGCTCTCCCAAACTTTGGGGTGGCTGTGTCTTTTTGATTTTAATTTCCCTAAGCTATAGGACCATAAGTGGAAGTGCCCTAGGCTCTGTTGCTTTGTTTTTTAGATGTTTCAGGAAACACCATACACTTCTCCCGAGTGGCTGTTGGCAATTTACATCCCGCCCATCAGCATAAAAAGGCTCCCAGTTCTCCATGGCCTGTCCTGCCTTTCTGGATTTTACACTTTTTTCAGATGGCCCTTTTGACCGGGGGGAAGTGAGACTTCATTGTAGTGCAGATTTCCTTTACAAGCTTGCTTGGTTTTCCAAAAAGGGCGTATGCGTTTTTTCCTGAATATATTCAGGAAAAAACGCATACGCCCTTTTTGGCCAAGTGCATCATTGTGGACGTTCTGCCTCTTTTCCTATGCTTTAAATGCAATTCCAGTCTACCTCCTGAAAGCGATTTCCTGCAATTCTGCCCCACTTTCAAGTCCTCTTGGCAGCCTTACTTCAGTATATTTTTGGATGATAGCTGTCATTTATAACTCTGCAGGTTTGTGAATTACAGTGCCCCTGAGCTCCTTTCTGCAACTCGCTTTCTTGTGAGCTGGCCGCAACACCGCAGGATTGCTTCAGGCCCTAATCTGGTTCCTGCACGGAACACTGAGCCTTTGGTTAATTCCTCTTCCTGGTGGGAAATGAGAGTTAAATTTGCCCGTCCAGACACCTCCAGCTAGTCTCTCATTGGTTCTCCCTATTCCTGTACATCTTCCGCAGAAATAGCAAACTGGGCCAAACAGGAGGTTAAAGGCACTGACTCTCCAAGTCGGGAGTGTGTTAGTAAAGCATCTGGAATGTTGCACCCGAGTACCAGGGGATGAAAACTGAGACATATTTGAACATGTCTCCCGATCACACGGTTGATCATACTCTGGGATCCACATGCATGTTTTAGCTGAAGGAAGAATCCCTTAATCCTGGAGAGTTGAGACCCGTGGAATGGGTACCATGCAATATGACTTCAAAGGGTCTTCATTTGCTCACCAAACCTCTCCAATCCTATCATTGCTGCATTTATGCCCCTGTACACATGCTTGATTCTCTTTCAGAGACATAGCAATCCATAGGTTTTAAGATAGTTACTAGTCAGGTACATTCTTAGGCATTTAATATGGGGTGTTGAGTCCATTTCGTTGAGCAAGGCGTAGCTCTTGTCTATTCCATATTTGGCTTAAGGAACTTTATCTGTGCTCATTTCAATGTCTGGTTTTATGCAGCACCCCAACTCACCTTTCCCCTTAAGCAAACATGTTGGTTTTCTAAATTTGAGAACCTGTTCTGTTTTGTAATCCACTTCCTGTGTAGCCAAGTTTACATTCCGTGTATTAGTGATATCTTATGATGTTTCTTTTTCTGTGTGACTTATTTCAGTTAGAATCATCATACCTGAATCCACTCATTATGCTGCTACGGGCCTGATGACATAGATTTCATTGTTGAGTGATATTGCATTGTACATAAGTACCACAACTTCTTTATCCATTTTTCACTTTCTGCGATATTGAACTTGTACTGTAAAGGAGGTTCTTGTAAACAGAGCCGTCCCAAACTTTGGGGTGGCTGTGTCTTTTTGATTTTAATTTCCCTAAGCTATAGGACTATAAGTGGAAGTGCCCTAGGCTCTGTTGCTTTGTTTCTTAGATGTTTCAGGAAACACCATACACTTCTCCCGAGTGGCTGTTGGCAATTTACATCCCACCCATCAGCATAACAAGGCTCCCAGTTCTCCATGGCCTGTCCTGCCTTTCTGGATTTTACACTTTTTTCAGATGGCCCTTTTGACCGGGGGGAAGTGAGACTTCATTGTAGTGCAGATTTCCTTTGCAAGCTTGCTTGGTTGGCCAAAAAGTGCGTATGCGTTTTTTCCTAAATATATTCAGGAAAAAACGCATACGCCCTTTTTGGCCAAGTGCATCATTGTCGACGTTCTGCCTCTTTTCCTATGCTTTCAATGCAATTCCAGTCTACATCCTGAAAGCGGTTTCCTGCAATTCTGCCCCGCTTTCAAGTCCTCTTGGCAGCCTTACTTCAGTATATTTTTGGATGATAGCTGTCATTTATAACTCTGCAGGTTTGTGAATTACAGTGCCCCTGAGCTCCTTTCTTCAACTCTCTTTCTTGTGAGCTGGCTGCAACACCGCAGGATTGCTTCAGGCCCTAAACTGGTTCCGGCATGGCACACTGAGCCTTTGGTTAATTCCTCTTCCTGGTGGGAAATGAGAGGTAAATTTGCCCGTCCAGACACCTCCAGCTAGTCTCTCATTGGTTCTCCCTATTCCTGTTCATCTTCCGCAGAAATTGCAAACTGGGCCAAACAGGAGGTTAAAGGCACTGACTCTCCAAGTCGGGAGAGCGTTAGTAAAGAATCTGGAATGTTGCACCCAAGTACCAGGGGACGAAAACTGAGACATATTTGAACACGTCTCCCGATCACATGGTTGATCATACTCTGGTTTCCACATGCATGTTTTAGCTGAAGGAAGAATCCCTTAAACCTGGAGAGTTGAGACCCGTGGAATGGGTACCATGCAATATGACTTCAAAGGGTCTTCATTTGCTCACCGAATCTCTCCAATCCTATCACTGCTGCGTTTATGCCCCTGTACACACGCTTGATTCTCTTTCAGAGACATAGCAATCCATAGGTTTTAAGATACTTACTAGTCAGGTACATTCTTAGGCGTTTAATATTGGGTGTTGAGTCCATTTCGTTGAGCAAGGCGTAGCTCTTGTCTATTCCATATTTGGCTTAAGGAACTTTATCTGTGCTCATTTCAATCTCTGGTTTTATGCAGCACCCCAACTCACCTTTCCCCTTAAGCAAGCATGTTGGTTTTCTAAATTTGAGAACCTGTTCTGTTTTGTAATCCAGTTCCTGTGTAGCCAAGTTTACATTCCGTGTATTAGTGATATCTTATGATGTTTCTTTTTCTGTGTGACTTATTTCAGTTAGAATCATCATAACTGAATCCACTCATTATGCTGCTACGGGCCTGATGACATAGATTTCATTGTTTAGTGATATAGCATTGTACGTAAGTACCACAACTTCTTTATCCATTTTTCACTTTCTGCGATATTGAACTTGTACTGTAAAGGAGGTTCTTGTAAACAGAGCCGTCCCAAACTTTGGGGTGGCTGTGTCTTTTTGATTTTAATTTCCCTAAGCTATAGGACCATAAGTGGAAGTGCCCTAGGCTCTGTTGCTTTGTTTTTTAGATGTTTCAGGAAACACCATACACTTCTCCGGAGTGGCTGTTGGCAATTTACATCCCGCCCATCAGCATAAAAAGGCTCCCAGTTCTCCATGGCCTGTCCTGACTTTCTGGATTTTACACTTTTTTCAGATGGCCCTTTTGACCGGGGGGAAGTGAGACTTCACTGTAGTGCAGATTTCCTTTGCAAGCTTGCCTGGTTGTCCAAAAAGGGCGTATGCGTTTTTCCTGAATATATTCAGGAAAAAATCCCATACGCACTTTTTGGCCAAGTGCATCATTGTCGACGTTCTGCCTCTTTTCCTATGCTTTAAATGCAAATCCAGTCTACCTCATGAAATCGGTTTCCTGCAATTCTGTCCTGCATTCAAATCCTCTTGGCAGCCTTACTTCAGTATATTTTTGGACGATAGCTGTCCTTTATAACTCTGCAGTTTTGTGAATTACAGTGCCCCTGAGCTCCTTTCTTCAACTTGCTTTCTTGTGAGCTGGCCGCAACACCGCAGGATTGCTTCAGGCCCTAATCTGATTCCGGCACGGCACGCTGAGCCTTTGGTTAATTCCTCTTCCTGGTGGGAAATGAGAGGTAAATTTGCCCGTCCAGACACCTCCAGCTAGTCTCTCATTGGTTCTCCCTATTCCTGTTCATCTTCCGCAGAAATTGCAAACTGGGCCAAACAGGAGGTTAAAGGCACTGACTCTCCAAGTCGGGAGAGCGTTAGTAAAGCATCTGGAATGTTGCACCCGAGTCCCAGGGGACGAAAACTGAGACATATTGGAACACGTCTCCCGATCACATGGTTGATCATACTCTGGGTTCCACATGCATGTTTTAGCTGAAGGAAGAATCCCTTAAACCTGGAGAGTTGAGACCCGTGGAATGGGTACCATGCAATATGACTTCAAAGGGTCTTCATTTGCTCACCGAACCTCTCCAATCCTATCACTGCTGCGTTTATGCCCCTGTGCACACGCTTGATTCTCTTTCGGAGACATAGCAATCCATAGGTTTTAAGATACTTACTAGTCAGGTACATTCTTAGGCGTTTAATATGGGGTGTTGAGTCCATTTCGTTGAGCAAGGCGTAGCTCTTGTCTATTCCATATTTGGCTTAAGGAACTTTATCTGTTCTCATTTCAATGTCTGGTTTTATGCAGCACCCCAACTCACCTTTCCCCTTAAGCAAGCATGTTGGTTTTCTAAATTTGAGAACCTGTTCTGTTTTGTAATCCACTTCCTGTGTAGCCAAGTTTACATTCCGTGTATTAGTGATATCTTATGATGTTTCTTTTTCTGTGTGACTTATTTCAGTTAGAATCATCATACCTGAATCCACTCATTATGCTGCTACGGGCCTGATGACATAGATTTCATTGTTGAGTGATATTGCATTGTACATAAGTACCACAACTTCTTTATCCATTTTTCACTTTCTGCGATATTGAACTTGTACTGTAAAGGAGGTTCTTGTAAACAGAGCCGTCCCAAACTTTGGGGTGGCTGTGTCTTTTTGATTTTAATTTCCCTAAGCTATAGGACCATAAGTGGAAGTGCCCTAGGCTCTGTTGCTTTGTTTTTTAGATGTTTCAGGAAACACCATACACTTCTCCCCAGTGGCTGTTGGCAATTTACATCCCGCCCATCAGCATAACAAGGCTCCCAGTTCTCCATGGCCTGTCCTGCCTTTCTGGATTTTACACTTTTTTCAGATGGCCCTTTTGACCGGGGGGAAGTGAGACTTCATTGTAGTGCAGATTTCCTTTGCAAGCTTGCTTGGTTGGCCAAAAAGGGCGTATGCGTTTTTTCCTGAATATATTCAGGAAAAAATGTATACGCCCTTTTTGGCCAAGTGCATCATTGTGGACGTTCTGCCTCTTTTCCTATGCTTTACATGCAATTCCAGTGTACCTCCTGAAGTCGGATTCCTGCAATTCTGCCCCGCTTTCAAGTCCTCTTGGCAGCCTTACTTCAGTATATTTTTGGACCATAGCTGCCATTTATAACTCTGCAGTTTTGTGAATTACAGTGCCCCTGAGCTCCTTTCTTCAACTCGCTTTCTTGTGAGCTGGCCGCAACACCGCAGGATTGCTTCAGGCCCTAATCTGGTTCCGGCACGGCACGCTGAGCCTTTGGTTAATTCCTCTTCCTGGTGGGAAATGAGAGTTAAATTTGCCCGTCCAGACACCTCCAGCTAGTCTCTCATTGGTTCTCCCTATTCCTGTTCATCTTCCACAGAAATTGCAAACTGGGCCAAACAGGAGGTTAAACACACTGACTCTCCAAGTCGGGAGACTGTTAGTAAAGCGTCTGGAATGTTGCACCCGAGTACCATGGGACGAGAACTGAGACATATTGGAACACGTCACCCGATCACATGGTTTATCATACTCTGGGTTCCACATGCATGTTTTAGCTGAAGGAAGAATCCCTTAAACCTGGAGAGTTGAGACCCGTGGAATGGGTACCATGCAATATGACTTCAAGGGGTCTTCATTTGCTCACCGAACCTCTCCAATCCTATCACTGCTGCGTTTATGCCCCTGTACACACGCTTGATTCTCTTTCAGAGACATAGCAATCCATAGGTTTTAAGATACTTAGTAGTCAGTACATTCTTAGGCGTTTAATACGGGGTGTTGAGTCCATTTTGTTGAGCAAGGAGTAGCTCTTGTCTATAACATATTTGGCTTAAGGAACTTTATCTGTGCTCATTTCAATCTCTGGTTTTATGCAGCACCCCAACTCACCTTTCCCCTTAAGAAAGCATACGTTGGTTTTCTAAATTTGAGACCCTGTTCTGTTTTGTATTTCAGTTCCTGTGTAGCCAAGTTTACATTCCGTGTATTAGTGATATCTTATGATGTTTCTTTTTCTGTGTGACTTATTTCAGTTAGAAGCATCATACCTGAATCCACTCATTATGCTGCTATGGGCCTGATGACATAGATTTCATTGCTGAGTGATATTGCATTGTCCGTAAGTACCACAACTTCTTTATCCATTTTTCACTTTCTGCGATATTGAACTTGTACTGTAAAGGAGGTTGTTGTAAACAGAGCCGTCCCAAACTTTGGGGTGGCTGTGTCTTTTTGATTTTAATTTCCCTAAGCTATAGGACCATAAGTGGAAGTGCCCTAGGCTCTGTTGCTTTGTTTTTTAGATGTTTCAGGAAACACCATACACTTCTCCCGAGTGGCTGTTGGCAATTTACATCCCGCCCGTCAGCATAACAAGGCTCCCAGTTCTCCATGGCCTGTCCTGCCTTTCTGGATTTTACACTTTTTTCAGATGGCCCTTTTGACCGGGGGGAAGTGAGACTTCATTGTAGTGCAGATTTCCTTTGCAAGCTTACTTGGTTGGCCAAAAAGGGCGTATGCGTTTTTTCCTGAATATATTCAGGAAAAAACGCATACGCCCTTTTTGGCCAAGTGCATCATTGTCGAAGTTCTGCGTCTTTTCCCATGCTTTAAATGCAATTCCAGTCTACCTCCTGAAATCGGTTTCCTGCAATTCTGCCCCGCTTTCAAGTCCTCTTGGCAGCCTTACTTCAGTATATTTTTGGACGATAGCTGTCATTTATAACTCTGCAGGTTTGTGAATTACAGTGCCCCTGAGCTCCTTTCTTCAACTCGCTTTCTTGTGAGCTGGCCGCAACACCGCAGGATTGCTTCAGGCCCTAATCTGGTTCCGGCATGGCACGCTGAGCCTTTGGTTAATTCCTCTTCCTGGTGGGAAATGAGAGTTAAATTTGCCCGTCCACACACCTCCAGCTAGTCTCTCATTGGTTCTCCCTATTCCTGTTCATCTTCCGCAGAAATAGCAAACTGGGCCAAACAGGAGGTTAAAGGCACTGACTCTCCAGGTCGGGAGAGTGTTAGTAAAGCATCTGGAATGTTGCACCCGAGTACCAGGGGACGAAAACTGAGACATATTTGAACACGTCTCCCAATCACACGGTTGATCATACTCTGGGTTCTACATGCATGTTTTAGCTGAAGGAAGAATCCCTTAATCCTGGAGAGTTGAGACCCGTGGAATGGGTACCATGCAATATGACTTCAAAGGGTCTTCATTTGCTCACCGAACGTCTCCAATCCTATCACTGCTGCGTTTATGCCCCTGTACACACGCTTGATCCTCTTTCAGAGACATAGCAATCCATAGGTTTTAAGATACTTACTAGTCAGGTACATTCTTAGGCGTTTAATATGGGGTGTTGTGTCCTTTTCGTTGAGCAAGGAGTAGCTCTTGTCTATTCCATATTTGGCTTAAGGAACTTTATATGTGCTCATTTCAATCTCTGGTTTTATGCAGCACCCCAACTCACCTTTCCCCTTAAGGCAGCATAAATTGGTTTTCTAAATTTGAGACACTGTTCTGTTTTGTAATCCAGTTCCTGTGTAGCCAAGTTTACATTCCGTGTATTAGTGATATCTTATGATGTTTCTTTTTCTGTGTGACTTATTTCAGTTAGAATCATCATACCTGAATCCACTCATTATGCTGCCACGGGCCTGATGACATAGATTTCATTGCTGAGTGATATTGCATTGTACGTAAGTACCACAACTTCTTTATCCATTTTTCACTTTCTGCAATATTGAACTTGTACCGTAAACGAGGTTCTTGTAAACAGAGCTGTCCCAAACATTGGGGTGGCTGTGTCTTTTTGATTTTAATTTCCCTAAGCTATAGGACCATAAGTGGAAGTGCCCTAGGCTCTGTTGCTTTGTTTTTCAAATGTTTCAGGAAACACCATAAACTTCTCCGGAGCGGCTGTTGGCAATTTACATCCCGCCCATCAGCATAACAAGGCTCCCAGTTCTCCATGGCCTGTCCTGCCTTTCTGGATTTTACACTTATTTCAGATGGCCCTTTTGACCGGGGGAAGTGAGACTTCATTGTAGTGCAGATTTCCTTTGCAAGCTTGCTTGGTTGGCCAAAAAGTGCGTATGCGTTTTGTGCTGAATATATTCAGGAAAAAACGCATACGCCCTTTTTGGCCAAGTGCATCATTGTCGACGTTCTGCCTCTTTTCCTATGCTTTAAATGCAATTCCAGTCTACCTCCTGAAATCGGTTTCCTGCAATTCTGCCCCGCTTTCAAGTCCTCTTGGCAGCCTTACTTCAGTATATTTTTGGACGATATCTGTCATTTATAACTCTGCAGGTTTGTGAATTACAGTGCCCCTGAGCTCCTTTCTTCAACTCGCTTTCTTGTGAGCTGGCCGCAACACCGCAGGATTGCTTCAGGCCCTAATCTGGTTCCGGCACGGCATGCTGAGCCTTTGGTTAATTCCTCTTCCTGGTGGGAAATGAGAGTTAAATTTGCCCGTCCAGACACCTCCAGCTAGTCTCTCATTGGTTCTCCCTATTCCTGTTCATCTTCCGCAGAAATTGCAAACTGGGCCAAACAGGAGGTTAAAGGCACTGACTCTCCAAGTCGGGAGAGTGTTAGTAAAGCATCTGGAATGTTGCACCCGAGTACCAGGGGACGAAAACTGAGACATATTTGAACACGTCTCCCGATCACACAGTTGATCATACTCTGGGTTCCACATGCATGTTTTAGCTGAAGGAAGAATCCGTTAATCCTGGAGAGTTGAGACCCTTGGAATGGGTACCATACAATATGACTTCAAAGGGTCTTCATTTGCTCACCGAACCTCTCCAATCCTATCACTGCTGCGTTTATGCCCCTGTACATACGCTTGATTCTCTTTCAGAGACATAGCAATCCATAGGTTTTAAGATACTTACTAGTCAGGTACATTCTTAGGCGTTTAATATGGGGTGTTGTGTCCATTTTGTTGAGCAAGGAGTAGCTCTTGTCTATTCCATATTTGGCTTAAGGAACTTTATCTGTGCTCATTTCAATCTCTCGTTTTATGCAGCACCCCAACTCACCTTTCCCCTTAAGCAAGCATAAGTTGGTTTTCTACATTTGAGACCCTGTTCTGTTTTGTAATCCAGTTCCTGTGTAGCCAAGTTTACATTCCATATATTAGTGATATCTTATGATGTTTCTTTTTCTCTGTGACTTATTTCAGTTAGAATCATCATACCTGAATCCACTCATTATGCTGCTATGGGCCTGATGACATAGATTTCATTGCTGAGTGATATTGCATTGTACGTAAGTACCACAACTTCTTTATCCATTTTTCACTTTCTGCGATATTGAACTTGTACCGTAAACGAGGTTCTTGTAAACAGAGCTCTCCCAAACTTTGGGGTGGCTGTGTCTTTTTGATTTTAATTTCCCTAAACTATAGGACCATAAGTGGAAGTGCCCTAGGCTCTGTTGCTTTGTTTTTTAGATGTTTCAGGAAACACCATACACTTCTCCCCAGTGGCTGTTGGCAATTTACATCCCGCCCATCAGCATAACAAGGCTCCCAGTTCTCCATGGCCTGTCCTGCCTTTCTGGATTTTACACTTTTTTCAGATGGCCCTTTTGACCGGGGGAAGTGAGACTTCATTGTAGTGCAGATTTCCTTTGCAAGCTTGCTTGGTTGGCCAAAAAGGGCGTATGCGTTTTTTCCTGAATATATTCAGGAAAAAACGCATACGCCCTTTTTGGCCAAGTGCATCATTGTGGACGTTCTGCCTCTTTTCCTATGCTTTAAATGCAAATCCAGTCTACCTCATGAAATCGGTTTCCTGCAATTCTGTCCTGCATTCAAATCCTCTTGGCAGCCTTACTTCAGTATATTTTTGGACGATAGCTGTCCTTTATAACTCTGCAGTTTTGTGAATTACAGTGCCCCTGAGCTCCTTTCTTCAACTTGCTTTCTTGTGAGCTGGCCGCAACACCGCAGGATTGCTTCAGGCCCTAATCTGATTCCGGCACGGCACACTGAGCCTTTGGTTAATTCCTCTTCCTGGTGGGAAATGAGAGGTAAATTTGCCCGTCCAGACACCTCCAGCTAGTCTCTCATTGGTTCTCCCTATTCCTGTTCATCTTCCGCAGAAATTGCAAACTGGGCCAAACAGGAGGTTAAAGGCACTGACTCTCCAAGTCGGGAGAGCGTTAGTAAAGCATCTGGAATATTGCACCCGAGTCCCAGGGGACGAAAACTGAGACATATTGGAACACGTCTCCCGATCACATGGTTGATCATACTCTGGGTTCCACATGCATGTTTTAGCTGAAGGAAGAATCCCTTAAACCTGGAGAGTTGAGACCCGTGGAATGGGTACCATGCAATATGACTTCAAAGGGTCTTCATTTGCTCACCGAACCTCTCCAATCCTATCACTGCTGCGTTTATGCCCCTGTGCACACGCTTGATTCTCTTTCGGAGACATAGCAATCCATAGGTTTTAAGATACTTACTAGTCAGGTACATTCTTAGGCGTTTAATATGGGGTGTTGAGTCCATTTCGTTGAGCAAGGCGTAGCTCTTGTCTATTCCATATTTGGCTTAAGGAACTTTATCTGTTCTCATTTCAATGTCTGGTTTTATGCAGCACCCCAACTCACCTTTCCCCTTAAGCAAGCATGTTGGTTTTCTAAATTTGAGAACCTGTTCTGTTTTGTAATCCACTTCCTGTGTAGCCAAGTTTACATTCCGTGTATTAGTGATATCTTATGATGTTTCTTTTTCTGTGTGACTTATTTCAGTTAGAATCATCATACCTGAATCCACTCATTATGCTGCTACGGGCCTGATGACATAGATTTCATTGTTGAGTGATATTGCATTGTACATAAGTACCACAACTTCTTTATCCATTTTTCACTTTCTGCGATATTGAACTTGTACTGTAAAGGAGGTTCTTGTAAACAGAGCCGTCCCAAACTTTGGGGTGGCTGTGTCTTTTTGATTTTAATTTCCCTAAGCTATAGGACCATAAGTGGAAGTGCCCTAGGCTCTGTTGCTTTGTTTTTTAGATGTTTCAGGAAACACCATACACTTCTCCCCAGTGGCTGTTGGCAATTTACATCCCGCCCATCAGCATAACAAGGCTCCCAGTTCTCCATGGCCTGTCCTGCCTTTCTGGATTTTACACTTTTTTCAGATGGCCCTTTTGACCGGGGGGAAGTGAGACTTCATTGTAGTGCAGATTTCCTTTGCAAGCTTGCTTGGTTGGCCAAAAAGGGCGTATGCGTTTTTTCCTGAATATATTCAGGAAAAAATGTATACGCCCTTTTTGGCCAAGTGCATCATTGTGGACGTTCTGCCTCTTTTCCTATGCTTTACATGCAATTCCAGTGTACCTCCTGAAGTCGGATTCCTGCAATTCTGCCCCGCTTTCAAGTCCTCTTGGCAGCCTTACTTCAGTATATTTTTGGACCATAGCTGCCATTTATAACTCTGCAGTTTTGTGAATTACAGTGCCCCTGAGCTCCTTTCTTCAACTCGCTTTCTTGTGAGCTGGCCGCAACACCGCAGGATTGCTTCAGGCCCTAATCTGGTTCCGGCACGGCACGCTGAGCCTTTGGTTAATTCCTCTTCCTGGTGGGAAATGAGAGTTAAATTTGCCCGTCCAGACACCTCCAGCTAGTCTCTCATTGGTTCTCCCTATTCCTGTTCATCTTCCACAGAAATTGCAAACTGGGCCAAACAGGAGGTTAAACACACTGACTCTCCAAGTCGGGAGACTGTTAGTAAAGCGTCTGGAATGTTGCACCTGAGTACCATGGGACGAGAACTGAGACATATTGGAACACGTCACCCGATCACATGGTTTATCATACTCTGGGTTCCACATGCATGTTTTAGCTGAAGGAAGAATCCCTTAAACCTGGAGAGTTGAGACCCGTGGAATGGGTACCATGCAATATGACTTCAAGGGGTCTTCATTTGCTCACCGAACCTCTCCAATCCTATCACTGCTGCGTTTATGCCCCTGTACACACGCTTGATTCTCTTTCAGAGACATAGCAATCCATAGGTTTTAAGATACTTAGTAGTCAGTACATTCTTAGCCGTTTAATACGGGGTGTTGAGTCCATTTTGTTGAGCAAGGAGTAGCTCTTGTCTATAACATATTTGGCTTAAGGAACTTTATCTGTGCTCATTTCAATCTCTGGTTTTATGCAGCACCCCAACTCACCTTTCCCCTTAAGAAAGCATACGTTGGTTTTCTAAATTTGAGACCCTGTTCTGTTTTGTATTTCAGTTCCTGTGTAGCCAAGTTTACATTCCGTGTATTAGTGATATCTTATGATGTTTCTTTTTCTGTGTGACTTATTTCAGTTAGAAGCATCATACCTGAATCCACTCATTATGCTGCTATGGGCCTGATGACATAGATTTCATTGCTGAGTGATATTGCATTGTACGTAAGTACCACAACTTCTTTATCCATTTTTCACTTTCTGCGATATTGAACTTGTACTGTAAAGGAGGTTGTTGTAAACAGAGCCGTCCCAAACTTTGGGGTGGCTGTGTCTTTTTGATTTTAATTTCCCTAAGCTATAGGACCATAAGTGGAAGTGCCCTAGGCTCTGTTGCTTTGTTTTTTAGATGTTTCAGGAAACACCATACACTTCTCCCGAGTGGCTGTTGGCAATTTACATCCCGCCCGTCAGCATAACAAGGCTCCCAGTTCTCCATGGCCTGTCCTGCCTTTCTGGATTTTACACTTTTTTCAGATGGCCCTTTTGACCGGGGGGAAGTGAGACTTCATTGTAGTGCGGATTTCCTTTGCAAGCTTACTTGGTTGGCCAAAAAGGGCGTATGCGTTTTTTCCTGAATATATTCAGGAAAAAACGCATATGCCCTTTTTGGCCAAGTGCATCATTGTCGAAGTTCTGCGTCTTTTCCCATGCTTTAAATGCAATTCCAGTCTACCTCCTGAAATCGGTTTCCTGCAATTCTGCCCCGCTTTCAAGTCCTCTTGGCAGCCTTACTTCAGTATATTTTTGGATGATAGCTGTCATTTATAACTCTGCAGGTTTGTGAATTACAGTGCCCCTGAGCTCCTTTCTTCAACTCGCTTTCTTGTGAGCTGGCCGCAACACCGCAGGATTGCTTCAGGCCCTAATCTGGTTCCGGCATGGCACGCTGAGCCTTTGGTTAATTCCTCTTCCTGGTGGGAAATGAGAGTTAAATTTGCCCGTCCACACACCTCCAGCTAGTCTCTCATTGGTTCTCCCTATTCCTGTTCATCTTCCGCAGAAATAGCAAACTGGGCCAAACAGGAGGTTAAAGGCACTGACTCTCCAGGTCGGGAGAGTGTTAGTAAAGCATCTGGAATGTTGCACCCGAGTACCAGGGGACGAAAACTGAGACATATTTGAACACGTCTCCCAATCACACGGTTGATCATACTCTGGGTTCTACATGCATGTTTTAGCTGAAGGAAGAATCCCTTAATCCTGGAGAGTTGAGACCCGTGGAATGGGTACCATGCAATATGACTTCAAAGGGTCTTCATTTGCTCACCGAACGTCTCCAATCCTATCACTGCTGCGTTTATGCCCCTGTACACACGCTTGATCCTCTTTCAGAGACATAGCAATCCATAGGTTTTAAGATACTTACTAGTCAGGTACATTCTTAGGCGTTTAATATGGGGTGTTGTGTCCTTTTCGTTGAGCAAGGAGTAGCTCTTGTCTATTCCATATTTGGCTTAAGGAACTTTATATGTGCTCATTTCAATCTCTGGTTTTATGCAGCACCCCAACTCACCTTTCCCCTTAAGGCAGCATAAATTGGTTTTCTAAATTTGAGACACTGTTCTGTTTTGTAATCCAGTTCCTGTGTAGCCAAGTTTACATTCCGTGTATTAGTGATATCTTATGATGTTTCTTTTTCTGTGTGACTTATTTCAGTTAGAATCATCATACCTGAATCCACTCATTATGCTGCCACGGGCCTGATGACATAGATTTCATTGCTGAGTGATATTGCATTGTACGTAAGTACCACAACTTCTTTATCCATTTTTCACTTTCTGCAATATTGAACTTGTACCGTAAACGAGGTTCTTGTAAACAGAGCTGTCCCAAACATTGGGGTGGCTGTGTCTTTTTGATTTTAATTTCCCTAAGCTATAGGACCATAAGTGGAAGTGCCCTAGGCTCTGTTGCTTTGTTTTTCAAATGTTTCAGGAAACACCATAAACTTCTCCGGAGCGGCTGTTGGCAATTTACATCCCGCCCATCAGCATAACAAGGCTCCCAGTTCTCCATGGCCTGTCCTGCCTTTCTGGATTTTACACTTATTTCAGATGGCCCTTTTGACCGGGGGAAGTGAGACTTCATTGTAGTGCAGATTTCCTTTGCAAGCTTGCTTGGTTGGCCAAAAAGTGCGTATGCGTTTTGTGCTGAATATATTCAGGAAAAAACGCATACGCCCTTTTTGGCCAAGTGCATCATTGTCGACGTTCTGCCTCTTTTCCTATGCTTTAAATGCAATTCCAGTCTACCTCCTGAAATCGGTTTCCTGCAATTCTGCCCCGCTTTCAAGTCCTCTTGGCAGCCTTACTTCAGTATATTTTTGGACGATATCTGTCATTTATAACTCTGCAGGTTTGTGAATTACAGTGCCCCTGAGCTCCTTTCTTCAACTCGCTTTCTTGTGAGCTGGCCGCAACACCGCAGGATTGCTTCAGGCCCTAATCTGGTTCCGGCACGGCATGCTGAGCCTTTGGTTAATTCCTCTTCCTGGTGGGAAATGAGAGTTAAATTTGCCCGTCCAGACACCTCCAGCTAGTCTCTCATTGGTTCTCCCTATTCCTGTTCATCTTCCGCAGAAATTGCAAACTGGGCCAAACAGGAGGTTAAAGGCACTGACTCTCCAAGTCGGGAGAGTGTTAGTAAAGCATCTGGAATGTTGCACCCGAGTACCAGGGGACGAAAACTGAGACATATTTGAACACGTCTCCCGATCACACAGTTGATCATACTCTGGGTTCCACATGCATGTTTTAGCTGAAGGAAGAATCCGTTAATCCTGGAGAGTTGAGACCCTTGGAATGGGTACCATACAATATGACTTCAAAGGGTCTTCATTTGCTCACCGAACCTCTCCAATCCTATCACTGCTGCGTTTATGCCCCTGTACATACGCTTGATTCTCTTTCAGAGACATAGCAATCCATAGGTTTTAAGATACTTACTAGTCAGGTACATTCTTAGGCGTTTAATATGGGGTGTTGTGTCCATTTTGTTGAGCAAGGAGTAGCTCTTGTCTATTCCATATTTGGCTTAAGGAACTTTATCTGTGCTCATTTCAATCTCTCGTTTTATGCAGCACCCCAACTCACCTTTCCCCTTAAGCAAGCATAAGTTGGTTTTCTACATTTGAGACCCTGTTCTGTTTTGTAATCCAGTTCCTGTGTAGCCAAGTTTACATTCCGTATATTAGTGATATCTTATGATGTTTCTTTTTCTCTGTGACTTATTTCAGTTAGAATCATCATACCTGAATCCACTCATTATGCTGCTATGGGCCTGATGACATAGATTTCATTGCTGAGTGATATTGCATTGTACGTAAGTACCACAACTTCTTTATCCATTTTTCACTTTCTGCGATATTGAACTTGTACCGTAAACGAGGTTCTTGTAAACAGAGCTCTCCCAAACTTTGGGGTGGCTGTGTCTTTTTGATTTTAATTTCCCTAAACTATAGGACCATAAGTGGAAGTGCCCTAGGCTCTGTTGCTTTGTTTTTTAGATGTTTCAGGAAACACCATACACTTCTCCCCAGTGGCTGTTGGCAATTTACATCCCGCCCATCAGCATAACAAGGCTCCCAGTTCTCCATGGCCTGTCCTGCCTTTCTGGATTTTACACTTTTTTCAGATGGCCCTTTTGACCGGGGGAAGTGAGACTTCATTGTAGTGCAGATTTCCTTTGCAAGCTTGCTTGGTTGGCCAAAAAGGGCGTATGCGTTTTTTCCTGAATATATTCAGGAAAAAACGCATACGCCCTTTTTGGCCAAGTGCATCATTGTGGACGTTCTGCCTCTTTTCCTATGCTTTAAATGCAATTCCAGTCTACCTCCTGAAATCGGTTTCCTGCAATTCTGCCCCGCTTTCAAGTCCTCTTGGCAGCCTTACTAGAGTATATTTTTGGACGATAGCTGTCATTTATGACTCTGCAGGTTTGTGAATTACAGTGCCCCTGAGCTCCTTTCTTCAACTCGCTTTCTTGTGAGCTGGCCGCAACACCGCAGGATTGCTTCAGGCACTAATCTGGTTCTGGCACGGCACGCTGAGCCTTTGGTTAATTCCTCTTCCTGGTGGGAAATGAGAGGTAAATTTGCCCGTCCAGACACCTCCAGCTAATCTCTCATTGGTTCTCCCTATTCCTGTTCATCTTCCGCAGAAATTGCAAACTGGGCCAAACAGGAGGTTAAAGGCACTGACTCTCCAAGTCGGGAGAGCGTTAGTAAAGCATCTGGAATGTTGCACCCAAGTACCAGGGGACGAAAACTGAGACATATTTGAACACGTCTCCCGATCACATGGTTGATCATACTCTGGGTTCCACATGCATGTTTTAGCTGAATGAAGAATCCCTTAAACCTGGAGAGTTGAGACCCGTGGAATGGGTACCATGCAATATGAATTCAAAGGGTCTTCATTTGCTCACCGAACCTCTCCAATCCTATCACTGCTGCGTTTATGCCCCTGTACACACGCTTGATTCTCTTTCGGAGACATAGCAATCCATAGGTTTTAAGATACTTACTAGTCAGGTACATTCTTAGGCGTTTAATATTGGGTGTTGAGTCCATTTCGTTGAGCAAGGCGTAGCTCTTGTCTATTCCATATTTGGCTTAAGGAACTTTATCTGTGCTCATTTCAATCTCTGGTTTTATGCAGCACCCCAACTCACCTTTCCCCTTAAGCAAGCATGTTGGTTTTCTAAATTTGAGAACCTGTTCTGTTTTGTAATCCAGTTCCTGTGTAGCCAAGTTTACATTCCGTGTATTAGTGATATCTTATGATGTTTCTTTTTCTGTGTGACTTATTTCAGTTAGAATCATCATACCTGAATCCACTCATTATGCTGCTACGGGCCTGATGACATAGATTTCATTGTTTAGTGATATTGCATTGTACGTAAGTACCACAACTTCTTTATCCATTTTTCACTTTCTGCGAAATTGAACTTGTACTGTAAAGGAGGTTCTTGTAAACAGAGCCGTCCGAAACTTTGGGGTGGCTGTGTCTTTTGGATTTTAATTTCCCTAAGCTATAGGACCATAAGTGGAAGTGCCCTAGGCTCTGTTGCTTTGTTTTTTAGATGTTTCAGGAAACACCATACACTTCTCCCCAGTGGCTGTTGGCAATTTACATCCTGCCCATCAGCATAACAAGGCTCCCAGTTCTCCATGGCCTGTCCTGCCTTTCTGGATTTTACACTTTTTTCAGATGGCCCTTTTGACCGGGGGGAAGTGAGACTTCATTGTAGTGCAGATTTCCTTTGCAAGCTTGCTTGGTTGGCCAAAAAGGGCGTATGCGTTTTTTCCTGAATATATTCAGGAAAAAATGTATACGCCCTTTTTGGCCAAGTGCATCATTGTGGACGTTCTGCCTCTTTTCCTATGCTTTACATGCAATTCCAGTGTACCTCCTGAAGTCGGATTCCTGCAATTCTGCCCCGCTTTCAAGTCCTCTTGGCAGCCTTACTTCAGTATATTTTTGGACGATAGCTGCCATTTATAACTCTGCAGTTTTGTGAATTACAGTGCCCCTGAGCTCCTTTCTTCAACTCGCTTTCTTGTGAGCTGGCCGCAACACCGCAGGATTGCTTCAGGCCCTAAACTGGTTCCGGCACGGCACGCTGAGCCTTTGGTTAATTCCTCTTCCTGGTGGGAAATGAGAGTTAAATTTGCCGGTCCAGACACCTCCAGCTAGTCTCTCATTGGTTCACCCTATTCCTGTTCATCTTCCACAGAAATTGCAAACTGGGCCAAACAGGAGGTTAAACACACTGACTCTCCAAGTCGGGAGACTGTTAGTAAAGCGTCTGGAATGTTGCACCCGAGTACCATGGGACGAGAACTGAGACATATTGGAACACGTCACCCGATCACATGGTTGATCATACTCTGGGTTCCACATGCATGTTTTAGCTGAAGGAAGAATCCCTTAAACCTGGAGAGTTGAGACCCGTGGAATGGGTACCATGCAATATGACTTCAAAGGGTCTTCATTTGCTCACCGAACCTCTCCAATCCTATCACTGCTGCGTTTATGCCCCTGTACACACGCTTGATTCTCTTTCGGAGACATAGCAATCCATAGGTTTTAAGATACTTACTAGTGAGTACATTCTTAGGCGTTTAATACGGGGTGTTGAGTCCATTTCGTTGAGCAAGGAGTAGCTCTTGTCTATAACATATTTGGCTTAAGGAACTTTATCTGTGCTCATTTCAATCTCTGGTTTTATGCAGCACCCCAACTCACCTTTCCCCTTAAGAAAGCATAAGTTGGTTTTCTAAATTTGAGACACTGTTCTGTTTTGTATTTCAGTTCCTGTGTAGCCAAGTTTACATTCCGTGTATTAGTGATATCTTATGATGTTTCTTTTTCTGTGTGACTTATTTCAGTTAGAAGCATCATACCTGAATCCACTCATTATGCTGCTATGGGCCTGATGACATAGATTTCATTGCTGAGTGATATTGCATTGTACGTAAGTACCACAACTTCTTTATCCATTTTTCACTTTCTGCGATATTGAACTTGTACCGTAAATGAGGTTCTTGTAAACAGAGCCGTCCCAAACTTTGGGGTGGCTGTGTCTTTTAGATTTTAATTTCCCTAAGCTATAGGACCATAAGTGGAAGTGCCCTAGGCTCTGTTGCTTTGTTTTTTAGATGTTTCAGGAAACACCATACACTTCTCCTGAGTGGCTGTTGGCAATTTACATCCCGCCCATCAGCATAACAAGGCTCCCAGTTCTCCATGGCCTGTCCTGACTTTCTGGATTTTACACTTTTTTCAGATGGCCCTTTTGACCGGGGGGAAGTGAGACTTCACTGTAGTGCAGATTTCCTTTGCAAGCTTGCCTGGTTGTCCAAAAAGGGCGTATGCGTTTTTCCTGAATATATTCAGGAAAAAACGCATACGCCCTTTTTGGCCAAGTGCATCATTGTCGACGTTCTGCCTCTTTTCCTATGCTTTAAATGCAATTCCAGTCTACCTCCTGAAATCGGTTTCCTGCAATTCTGTCCTGCATTCAAATCCTTTTGGCAGCCTTACTTCAGTATATTTTTGGACGATAGCTGTCATTTATAACTCTGCAGGTTTGTGAATTACAGTGCCCCTGAACTACTTTCTTCAACTCGCTTTCTTGTGAGCTGGCCGCAATACCTCAGGATTGCTTCAGGCCCTAATCTGGTTCCGGTACGGCACGCTGAGCTTTAGGTTAATTCCTCTTCCTGGTGGGAAATGAGAGTTAAATTTGCCGGTCCAGACACCTCCAGCTAGTCTCTCATTGGTTCTCCTTATTCCTGTTCATCTTCTGCCGAAATTGCAAACTGGGCCAAACAGGAGGTTAAAGGCACTGACTCTCCAAGTCGGGAGAGCGTTAGTAAAGCGTCTGCAATGTTGCACCCGAGTACCAGGGGACGAGAACTGAGACATATTTGAACACGTCTCCCGATCACACGGTTGATCATACTCTGGCTTCCACATGCATGTTTTAGCTGAAGGAAGAATCCCTTAAACCTGAAGAGTTGAGACCCGTGGAATGGGTACCATGCAATATGACTTCAAAGGGTCTTCATTTGCTCACCGAACCTCTCCAATCCTATCACTGCTGCGTTTATGCCCCTGTACACATGCTTGTTTCTCTTTCGGAGACATAGCAATCCATAGGTTTTAAGATACTTACTAGTCAGGTACATTCTTAGGCGTTTAATATGGGGTGTTGAGTCCATTTCGTTGAGCAAGGAGTAGCTCTTGTCTATTACATATTTGGCTTAAGGAACATTATCTCTGCTCATTTCAATCTCTGGTTTTATGCAACACCCCAACTCACCTTTCCACTTAAGCAAGCATAAGTTGGTTTTCTACATTTGAGACCCTGTTCTGTTTTGTAATCCAGTTCCTGTGTAGCCAAGTTTACATTCCGTGTATTAGTGATATATTATGATGTTTCTTTTTCTGTGTGACTTATTTCAGTTAGAATCATCATACCTGAATCCACTCATTATGCTGCTATGGGCCTGATGACATAGATTACATTGCTGAGTGATATTGCATTGTACGTAAGTACCACAACTTCTTTATCCATTTTTCACTTTCTGCGATATTGAACTTGTACCGTAAACGAGGTTCTTATAAACAGAGCGGTCCCAAACTTTGGGGTGGCTGTGTCTTTTTGATTTTAATTTCCCTAAGCTATAGGACCATAAGTGGAAGTGCCCTAGGTTCTGTTGCTCTTTTTTTAGATGTTTCAGGAAACACCATACACTTCTCCCGAGTGGCTGTTGGCAATTTACATCCCGCCCATAAGCATAACAAGGCTCCCAGTTCTCCATGGCCTGTCCTGCCTTTCTGGATTTTACACTTTTTTCAGATGGCCCTTTGGACCTGGGGGAAGTGAGACTTCATTGTAGTGCAGATTTCCTTTGCAAGCTTGCTAGGTTAGCCAAAAAGGGCGTATGCGTTTTTTCCTGAATATATTCAGGAAAAAACGCATATGCCCTTTTTGGCCAAGTGCATCATTGTCGACGTTCTGCCTCTTTTCCTATGCTTTCAATGCAATTCCAGTCTACCTCCTGAAATCGGTTTCCTGCAATTCTGCCCCGCTTTCAAGTCCTCTTGGCAGCCTTACTTCAGTATATTTTTGGACGATAGCTGTCATTTATAACTCTGCAGGTTTGTGAATTACAGTGCCCCTGAGCTCCTTTCTTCAACTCGCTCTCTTGTGAGCTGGCTGCAACACCGCACGATTGCTTCAGTCACTAAAATGGTATGGCACGGCATGCTGAGCCTTTGGTTATTTCCTCTTCCTGGTGGGAAATGAGAGTTAAATGTGCCCGTCCAGACACTTCCAGCTAGTCTCTCATTGGTTCTCCCTATTCCTGTTCATCTTCCGCAGAAATTGCAAACTGGGCCAAACAGGAGGTTAAAGACACTGACTCTCCAAGTCGGGAGAGTGTTAGTAGAGCATCTGGAATGTTGCACCCGAGTACCAGGTGACGAGAACTGAGACATATTGGAACACGTCTCCCGATCACACGGTTGATCATACTCTGGGTTCCACATGCATGTTTTAGCTGAAGGAAGAATCCCTTAAACCTGGAGAGTTGAGACCCGTGGAATGGGTACCGTGCAATATGACTTCAAAGGGTCTTCATTTGCTCACCGAACCTCTCCAATCCTATCACTGCTGCGTTTATACCCCTGTACACACGCTTGATTCTCTTTTGGAGGCATAGCAAACCATAGGTTTTAAGATAGTTACTAGTCAGGTACATTCTTAGGCGTTTAATATGGGGTGTTGAGTCCATTTCGTTGAGCAAGGAGTAGCTCTTGTCTATTCCATATTTGGCTTAAGGAACTTTCTCTGTGCTCATTTCAATCTCTGGTTTTATGCAGCACCCCAACTCACCTTTCCCCTTAAGCAAGCATAAGTTGGTTTTCTAAATTTGAGACCTTGTTCTGTTCTGTAATCCAGTACCTGTGTAGCCAAGTTTACATTCTGTGTATTAGTGATATCTTATGATGTTTCTTTTTCTGTGTGACTTATTTCAGTTAGAATCATCATACCTGAATTCACTCATTATGCTGCTACGGGCCTGATGACATAGATTTCATTGCTGAGTGATATTGCATTGTACGTAAGTAGCACAACTTCTTTATACAGTTTTCCCTTTCTGCGATATTGAACTGGTACCGTAAACGAGGTTCTTGTAAACAGAGCCATCCCAAACTTTGGGGTGGCTGTGTCTTTTTGATTTTAATTTCCCTAAGCTAAAGGACCATAAGTGGAAGTGCCCTAGGCTCTGTTGCTTTGTTTTTTAGTTGTTTCAGGAAACACCATACAATTCTCCTGAGTGGCTGTTGGCAATTTACATCCCGCCCATCAACATAACAAGCCTCCCAGTTCTCCATGGCCTGTCCTGCCTTTCTGGATTTTACACTTTTTTCAGATGGCGCTTTTGACCCGGGGGAAGTGAGACTTCATTGTAGTGCAGATTTCCTTTGCAAGCTTGCTAGGTTGGCCAAAAAGTGCGTATGCGTTTTTTCCTGAATATATTCAGGAAAAAACTCATACGCCCTTTTTAGCCAAGTGCATCATTGTCGACGTTCTGCCTCTTTTCCTATGCTTTAAGTGCAATTCCAGTCTACTTCCTGAAATCGGTTTCCTGCAATTCTGCCCCACTTTCAAGTTCTCTTGGCAGCCTTACTTCAGTATATTTTTGGACGATAGCTGTCATTTATAATTCTGCAGGTTTGTGAATTACAGTGCCCCTGAGCTCCTTTCTTCAACTGTCTTTCTTGTGAGCTGGCCGCAACACCGCAGGATTGCTTCAGGCCCTAATCTGTTTACGGCATGGCACGCTGAGCGTTTGGTTAATTCCTCTTCCTGGTGGGAAATGAGAGTTAAATTTGCCCGTCCAGACACCTCCAGCTAGTCTCTCATTGGTTCTCCCTATTCCTGTTCATCTTCCGCAGAAATTGCAAACTGGGCCAAACAGGAGGTTAAAGGCACTGACTCTCCAAGTCGGGAGAGTGTTAGTAAAGCATCTGGAATGTTGCACCCGAGTACCAGGGGTCGAAAACTGAGACATATTTGAACACGTCTCCCGATCACACGGTTGATCATACTCTGGGTTCCACATGCATGTTTTAGCTGAAGGAAGAATCCCTTAAACCTGAAGAGTTGAGACCCATGGAATGGGTACCATGGAATATGACTTCAAAGGGTCTTCATTTGCTCACCGAACCTCTCCAATCCTATCACTGCTGCGTTTATGCCCCTGTACACATGCTTGTTTCTCTTTTGGAGACATAGCAATCCATAGGTTTTAAGATACTTACTAGTCAGGTACATTCTTAGGCGTTTAATATGGGGTGTTGAGTCCATTTCGTTGAGCAAGGAGTAGCTCTTGTCTATTACATATTTGGCTTAAGGATCATTATCTCTGCTCATTTCAATCTCTGGTTTTATGCAACACCCCAACTCACCTTTCCCCTTAAGCAAGCATAAGTTGGTTTTCTACATTTGAGACCCTGTTCTGTTTTGTAATCCAGTTCCTGTGTAGCCAAGTTTACATTCCGTGTATTAGTGATATCTTATGATGTTTCTTTTTCTGTGTGACTTATTTCAGTTAGAATCATCATACCTGAATCCACTCATTATGCTGCTATGGGCCTGATGACATAGATTACATTGCTGAGTGATATTGCATTGTACGTAAGTACCACAACTTCTTTATCCATTTTTCACTTTCTGCGATATTGAACTTGTACCGTAAATGAGGTTCTTGTAAACAGAGCCGTCCCAAACTTTGGGGTGGCTGTGTCTTTTTGATTTTAATTTCCCTAAGGTATAGGACCATAAGTGGAAGTGCCCTAAGCTCTGTTGCTTTGTTTTTTAAATGTTTCAGGAAACACCATACACTTCTCCAGAGTGGCTGTTGGCAATTTACATCCCGCCCATCAGCATAACAAGGCTCCCAGTTCTCCATGGCCTGTCCTGCCTTTCTGGATTTTACACTTTTTTCAGATGGCCCTTTTGACCGGGGGGAAGTGAGACTTCATTGTAGTGCTGCTTTCCTTTGCAAGCTTGCTTGGTTGGCCAAAAGGCCCTATGCGTTTTTTCCTGAATATATTCAAGAAAAAACGCATAGGCCCTTTTTGGCCAAGTGCATCATTGTCGACGTTCTGCCTCTTTTCCTATGCTTTAAATGCAATTCCAGTCTACCTCCTGAAATCGGTTTCCTGCAATTCTGCCCCGCTTTCAAGTCCTCTTGGTAGCCTTACTTCAGTATATTTTTGGACGATAGCTGTCATTTATAACTCTGCAGGTTTGTGAATTACAGTGCCCCTGAGCTCCTTTCTTCAACTCGCTCTCTTGTGAGCTGCCTGCAACACCGCAGGATTGCTTCAGTCACTAAAATGGTTTGGCATGGCATGCTGAGCCTTTGGTTATTTCCTCTTCCTGGTGGGAAATGAGAGTTAAATTTGCCCGTCCAGACACCTCCAGCTAGTCTCTCATTGGTTCTCCCTATTCCTGTTCATCTTCCACAGAAATTGCAAACTGGGCCAAACAGGAGGTTAAAGACACTGACTCTCCAAGTCGGGAGAGTGTTAGTAAAGCATCTGGAATGTTGCACCCGAGTACCAGGGGACGAGAACTGAAGCATATTGGAACACGTCTCCCGATCACATGGTTGATCATACTCTGGGTTCCACATGCATGTTTTAGCTGAAGGAAGAATCCCTTAATCCTGGACAGTTGAGACCCGTGGAATGGGTACCATGCAATATGACTTCAAAGGGTCTTCATTTGCTCACCGAACCTCTCCAATCCTATCACTGCTGCGTTTATGCCCCTGTACACACGCTTGATTCTCTTTCAGAGACATAGCAAGCCATAGGTTTTAAGATACTTACTAGTCAGGTACATTCTTATGCGTTTAATATGGGGTGTTGAGTCCATTTCGTTGAGCAAGGAGTACCTCTTGTCTATTCCATATTTGGCTTAAGGAACTTTATCTGTGCTCATTTCAATCTCTGGTTTTATGCAGCACCCCAACACAACTTTCCCCTTAAGCAAGCATAAGTTGGTTTTCTAAATTTGAGACCTTGTTCTGTTCTGTAATCCAGTTCCTGTGTAGCCAAGTTTACATTCTGTGTATTAGTGATATCTTATGATGTTTCTTTTTCTGTGTGACTTATTTCAGTTAGAATCATCATACCTGAATTCACTCATTATGCTGCTACGGGCCTGATGACATAGATTTCATTGCTGAGTGATATTGCATTGTACATAAGTACCACAACTTCTTTATCCATTTTTCACTTTCTGCGATATTGAACTTGTACCATAAATGAGGTTCTTGTAAACAGAGCCGTCCCAAAAATTGGGGTGGCTGTGTCTTTTTTATTTTAATTTCCCTAAGCTATAGGACCATAAGTGGAAGTGCCCTAGGCTCTGTTGCTTTCTTTTTTAGATGTTTCAGGAAACACCATACACTTCTCCGGAGTGGCTCTTCTGAATTCACATCCCGCCCATCAGCATAACAAGGCTCCCAGTTCTCCATGGCCTATCCTGCCTTTCTGGATTTTACACTTTTTTCAGATGGCCCTTTTGACTGGGGGGAAGTGAGACTTCATTGTAGTGCAGATTTCCTTTGCAAGCTTGCCTGGTTGGCCAAAAAGTGCGTATGCGTTTTTTCCTGAATATATTCAGGAAAAAACGCATACGCCCCTTTTGGCCAAGTGCATCATTGTCGACGTTCTGCCTCTTTTCCTATGCTTTAAATGCAATTCCAGTCTACCTCCTGAAATCGGTTTCCTGCAATTCTGCCCCGCTTTCAAGTCCTCTTGGCAGCCTTACTTCAGTATATTTTTGGACGATAGCTGTCATTTATAACTCTGCAGGTTTGTGAATTACAGTGCCCCTGAGCTCCTTTCTTCAACTCGCTTTCTTGTGAGCTGGCCACAACACCGCAGGATTGCTTCAGGCCCTAATCTGGTTCCGGCACGGCAAGCTGAGCCTTTGGTTAATTCCTCTTCCTGGTGGGAAATGAGAGTTATAATTTTCCCGTCCAGACACCTCCAGCTAGTCTCTCATTGGTTCTCCCTTTTCCTGTTCATCTTCCGTAGAATTTGGAAACTGGGCCAAACACGAGGTTACAGGCACTGACTCTCCATGTCGGGAGAGTGTTAGTAAAGCATCTGGAATGTTGCACCCGAGTACCAGAGGACGAGAACTGAGACATATTGGAACACGTCTCCCGATCACACGGTTGATCATACTCTGGGTTCCACATGCATGTTTTAGCTGAAGGAAGAATCCCTTAAACCTGGAGAGTTGAGACCCGTGGAATGGGTACCGTGCAATATGACTTCAAAGGGTCTTCATTTGCTCACTGGACCTCTCCAATCCTATTACTGCTGCGTTTTTGCCCCTGTACACACGCTTGATTCTCTTTTGGAGGCATAGCAATCCATAGGTTTTAAGATACTTACTAGTCAGGTACATTCTTAGGCGTTTAATATGGGGTGTTGATTCCATTTCGTTGAGCAAGGAGTAGCTCTTGTCTATTCCATATTTGGCTTAAGGAACTTTATCTGTGCTCATTTCAATCTCTGGTTTTATGCAGCACCCCAATTCACCATTCCCCTTAAGCAAGCATAAGTTGGTTTTCCACATTTGAGACCCTCTTCTCTTTTGTAATCCAGTTCCTGTGTAGCCAAGTTTACATTCCGTGTATTAGTGATATCTTATAATGTTTGTTTTTCTGTGTGACTTATTTCAGTTAGCATCATCATACCTGAATCCACTCATTATGCTGCTACGGGCCTGATGACATAGATTTCATTGCTGAGTGGTATTGCATTGTGCGTCAGTACCACAACACCTTTATCCATTTTTCACTTTCTGCGATATTGAACTTGTACCGTAAATGAGGTTCTTGTAAACAGAGCCATCCCAAACTTTGGGGTGGCTGTGTCTTTTTGATTTTAATTTCCCTAAGCTAAAGGACCATAAGTGGAAGTGCCCTAGGCTCTGTTGCTTTATTTTTTAGATGTTTCAGGAAACACCATACACTTCTCCCCAGTGGCTGTTGGCAATTTACATCCCGCCCATCAGCATAAGAAGGCTCCCAGTTCTCCATGGCCTGTCCTGCCTTTCTGGATTTTACACTTTTTTCAGATTGCCCTTTTGACCCGGGGTAAGTGAGACTTCATTGTAGTGCAGATTTCCTTTGCAAGCTTGCTAGGTTGGCCAAAAAGGGCGTATGCGTTTTTTCCTGAATATATTCAGGAAAAGAGGCATACGCCCTTTTTGGCCAAGTGCATCATTGTCGATGTTCTGCCTCTTTTCCTATGCTTTAAGTGCAATTCCAGTCTACCTCCTGAAGTCGGTTTCCTGCAATTCTGCCCCACTTTCAAGTCCTCTTGGCAGCCTTACTTCAGTATATTTTTGGACGATAGCTGTCATTTATAACTCTGCAGGTTTGTGAATTTCAGTGCCCCTGAGCTCCTTTCTTCAACTCGCTTTCTTGTGAGCTGGCCGCAGAACCGCAGGATTGCTTCAGGCCCTAATCTGGTTACGGCATGGCATGCTGCCCGTTTGGTTAATTCCTCTTCCTGGTGGGAAATGAGACTTAAATTTGCCCGTCAAGACACCTCCAGCTAGTCTCTCATTGGTTCTCCATATTCCTGTTCATCTTCCGCAGAAATTGCAAACTGGGCCAAATAGGAGGTTAAAGGCACTGACTCTCCAAGTCGGGAGAGTGTTAGTAAAGCGTCTGGAATGTTGCATCCGAGTACCAGGGGACGAGAACTGAGACATATTTGAACACGTCTCCCGATCACACGGTTGATCATACTCTGGGTTCCACATGCATGTTTTAGCTGAAGGAAGAAACCCTTAAACCTGAAGACTTGAGACCCGTGGAATGGGTACCATGCAATATGATTTCAAAGGGTCTTCATCTGCTCACCGAACCTCTCCAATCCTATCACTGCTGCGTTTATGCCCCTGTACACATGCTTGTTTCTCTTTCGGAGACATAACAATCCATAGGTTTTAAGATACTTACTAGTCAGGTACATTCTTAGGCGTTTAATATGGGGTGTTGAGTCCATTTCGTTGAGCAAGGAGTAGCTCTTGTCTATTCCATATTTGGCTTAAGGAACATTATCTCTGCTCATTTCAATCTCTGGTTTTATGCAACACCCCAACTCACCTTTCCACTTAAGCAAGCATAAGTTGGTTTTCTACATTTGATACCCTGTTCTGTTTTGTAATCCACTTCCTGAGTAGCCAAGTTTACATTCCTTGTATTAGTGATATCTTATGATGTTTCTTTTTCTGTGTGACTTATTTCAGTTAGAATCATCATACCTGAATCCACTCATTATGCTGCTATGGGCCTGATGACGTAGATTACATTGCTGAGTGATATTGCATTGTACGTAAGTACCACAACTTCTTTATCCATTTTTCAGTTTCTGCGATATTGAACTTGTACCGTAAACAAGGTTCTTGTAAACAGAGCCGTCCCAAACATTGGGCTGGCTGTGTCTTTTTGATTTTAATTTCCCTAAGGTATAGGACCATAAGTGGAAGTGCCCTAGGCTCTGTTGCTTTGTTTTTTAGATGTTTCAGGAAACACCATACACTTCTCCAGAGTGGCTGTTGGCAATTTACATCCCGCCCATCAGCATAACAAGGCTCCCAGTTCTCCGTGGCCTGTCCTGCCTTTCTGGATTTTACACTTTTTTCAGATGGCCCTTTTGACCGGGGGGAAGTGAGACTTCATTGTAGTGCAGATTTCCTTTGCAAGTTTGCTTGGTTGGCCAAAAGGGCCTATGAGTTTTTTCCTGAATATATTCAGGAAAAAACGCATACGCCCTTTTTGGCCAAGTGCATCATTGTCGACGTTCTGCCTCTTTTCCTATGCTTTAAATGCAATTCCAGTCTACCTCCTGAAATCGGTTTCCTGCAATTCTGCCCCGCTTTCAAGTCCTCTTGGCAGCCTTACTTCAGTATATTTCTGGACGATAGCTGTCATTTATAACTCTGCAGGTTTGTGAATTACAGTGCCCCTGAGCTCCTTTCTTCTACTCACTCTCTTGTGAGCTGGCTGCAACACCGCAGGATTGCTTCAGTCACTAAAATGGTTTGGCACGGCATGATGAGCCTTTGGTTATTTCCTCTTCCTGGTGGGAAATGAGAGTTAAATTTGCCCGTCCAGAAACCTCCAGCTAGTCTCTCATTGGTTCTCCTTATTCCTGTTCATCTTCCTCAGAAATTGCAAACTGGGCCAAACAGGAGGTTAAAGACACTGACTCTCCAGGTCGGGAGAGTGTTAGTAAAGCATCTGGAATGTTGCACCCGAGTACCAGGGGACGAGAACTGAGACATATTGGAACAAGTCTCCCGATCACACGGTTGATCATACTCTGGGTTCCACATGCATGTTTTAGCTGAAGGAAGAATCACTTAAACCTGGAGAGTTGAGACCCGTGGAATGGGTACCATGCAATATGACTTCAAAGGGTCTTCATTTGCTCACCGAACCTCTCCAATCCTATCACTGCTGCGTTTATTCCCCTGTACACATGCTTGATTCTCTTTCAGAGACATAGCAATCCATAGGTTTTAAGATACTTACTAGTCAGGTACATTCTTAGGCGTTTAATATGGGGTGTTGAGTCCATTTCGTTGAGCAAGGAGTAGCTCTTGTCTATTCCATATCTGGCTTAAGGAACTTTATCTGTGCTCATTTCAATCTCTGGTTTTATGCAGCACCCCAACTCACCTTTCCCCTTAAGCAAGCATAAGTTGGTTTTCTAAATTTGAGACCCTGTTCTCTTTTGTAATCCAGTTCCTGTGTAGCCAAGTTTACATTCCGTGTATTAGTGATATCTTATAATGTTTCTTTTTCTGTGTGACTTATTTCAGTTAGAATCATCATACCTGAATCCACTCATTATGCTGCTACGGGCCTGATGACATAGATTTCATTGCTGAGTGATATTGCATTGTACGTAAGTACCACAACTTCTTTATCCATTTCTCACTTTCTGCGATATTGAACTTGTACCATAAACGAGGTGCTTGTAAACAGAGCCGTCCCAAACATTTGGGTGGCTGTGTCTTTTTCATTTTGATTTCCCTAAGCTATAGGACCATAAGTGGAAGTGCCCTAGGCTCTGTTGCTTTCTTTTTTAGATGTTTCAGGAAACACCATACACTTCTCCGGAGTGGCTCTTCTGAATTCACATCCCGCCCATCAGCATAACAAGGCTCCCAGTTCTCCATGGCCTATCCTGCCTTTCTGGATTTTACACTTTTTTCAGATGGCCCTTTTGACTGGGGGGACGTGAGACTTCATTGTAGTGCAGATTTCCTTTGCAAGCTTGCTTGGTTGGCCAAAAAGTGCGTATGCGTTTTTTCCTGAATATATTCAGGAAAAAACGCATACGCCCCTTTTGGCCAAGTGCATCATTGTCGACGTTCTGCCTCTTTTCCTATGCTTTAAATGCAATTCCAGTCTACCTCCTGAAATCGGTTTCCTGCAATTCTGCCCCGCTTTCAAGTCCTCTTGGCAGCCTTACTTCAGTATATTTTTGGACGATAGCTGTCATTTATAACTCTGCAGGTTTGTGAATTACAGTGCCCCTGAGCTCCTTTCTTCAACTCGCTTTCTTGTGAGCTGGCCACAACACCGCAGGATTGCTTCAGGCCCTAATCTGGTTCCGGCACGGCAAGCTGAGCCTTTGGTTAATTCCTCTTCCTGGTGGGAAATGAGAGTTATAATTTTCCCGTCTAGACACCTCCGGCTAGTCTCTCATTGGTTCTCCCTATTCGTGTTCATCTTCTGCAGAAATTGCAAATGGGCCAAACAGGAGGTTAAAGGCACTGACTCTCTAAGTCGGGAGAGTGGTAGTGAAGCATCTGGAATGTTGCACCCGAGTACCAGGGGACGAGAACTGAGACATATTGGAACACGTCTCCCGATCACACGGTTGATCATACTCTGGGTTCCATATGCATGTTTTAGCTGAAGGAAGAATCCCTTAAACCTGGAGAGTTGAGACCCGTGGAATGGGTACCATGCAATATGACTTCAAAGGGTCTTCATTTGCTCACCGAACCTCTCCAATCCTATCACTGCTGCGTTTATGCCCCTGTACACACGCTTGATTCTCTTTCAGAGACATAGCAATCCATAGGTTTTAAGATACTTACTAGTCAGGTACATTCTTAGGCGTTTAATATGGGGTGTTGATTCCATTTCGTTGAGCAAGGAGTAGCTCTTGTCTATTCCATATTTGGCTTAAGGAACTTTATCTGTGCTCATTTCAATCTCTGGTTTTATGCAGCACACCAACTCACCTTTCCCCTTAAGCAAGCATAAGTTGGTTTTCTACATTTGAGACCCTCTTCTGTTTTGTAATCCAGTTCCTGTGTAGCCAAGTTTACATTCCGTGTATTAGTGATATCTTATGATGTTTCTTTTTCTGTATGACTTATTTCAGTTAGAATCATCATACCTGAATCCACTCATTATGCTGCTACGTGCCTGATGACATAGATTTCATTGCTGAGTGATATTGCATTGTTCGTAAGTACCACAACTTCTTTATACAGTTTTCCCTTTCTGCGATATTGAACTGGTACCGTAAACGAGGTTCTTGTAAACAGAGCCATCCCAAACTTTGGGGTGGCTGTGTCTTTTTGATTTTAATTTCCCTAAGCTAAAGGACCATAAGGGGAAGTGCCCTAGGCTCTGTTGCTTTGTTTTTTAGATGTTTCAGGAAACACCTAACACTTCTCCGAGGTGGCTGTTGGCAATTTACATCCCGCCCATCAACATAACAAGGCTCCCAGTTCTCCATGGCCTGTCCTGCCTTTCTGGATTTTGCACTTTTTTCAGATGGCCCTTTTGACTGGTGGGAAGTGAGACTTCATTGTAGTGCAGATTTCCTTTGCAAGCTTGCTTGGTTGGCCAAAAAGTGCGTATGCATTTTTTCCTGAATATATTCAGGAAAAATCGCATACGCCCTTCTTGTCCAAGTGCATCATTGTAGACGTTCTGCCTCTTTTCCTATGCTTTAAATGCAATTCGAGTCTACCTCCTGAAATTGGTTTCCTGAAATTCTGCCCCGCATTCAAGACCTCTTGGCACCCTTACTTCAGTATATTTTTGGACGATAGCTGTCATTTATAACTCTGCAGGTTTGTGAATTACAGTGCCCCTGAGCTCCTTTCTTCAACTGGCTTTCTTGTGAGCTGGCCGCAACACCACAGGATTGCTTTAGGCCCTAATCTGGTTCCGGCACGGCACGCTGAGCCTTTGGTTAATTCCTCTTCCTGGTGGGAAATGAGAGTTAAATGTGCCCGTCCAGACACCTCCAGCTAGTCTCTCATTTGTTCTCCCTTTTCCTGTTCATCTTCCGCAGAATTTGGAAACTGGGCCAAACACGAGGTTAAAGGCACTGACTCTCCATGTCGGGAGAGTGTTAGTAAAGCATCTGGAATGTTGCACCCGAGTACCAGAGGACGAGAACTGAGACATATTGGAACACGTCTCCCGATCACACGGTTGATCATACTCTGGGTTCCACATGCATGTTTTAGCTGAAGGAAGAATCCCTTAAACCTGGAGAGTTGAGACCCGTGGAATGGGTACCGTGCAATATGACTTCAAAGGGTCTTCATTTGCTCACTGGACCTCTCCAATCCTATCACTGTTGCGTTTATAGCCCTGTACACACGCTTGATTCTCTTTTGGAGGCATAGCAATCCATAGGTTTTAAGATACTTACTAGTCAGGTACATTCTTAGGCATTTAATATGGGGTGTTGATTCCATTTCGTTGAGCAAGGAGTAGCTCTTGTCTATTCCATATTTGGCTTAAGGAACTTTATCTGTGCTCATTTCAATCTCTGGTTTTATGCAGCACCCCAATTCACCATTCCCCTTAAGCAAGCATAAGTTGGTTTTCCACATTTGAGACCCTCTTCTCTTTTGTAATCCAGTTCCTGTGTAGCCAAGTTTACATTCCGTGTATTAGTGATATCTTATAATGTTTGTTTTTCTCTGTGACTTATTTCAGTTAGCATCATCATACCTGAATCCACTCATTATGCTGCTAGGGGCCTGATGACATAGATTTAATTGCTGAGTGGTATTGCATTGTACGTCAGTACCACAACACCTTTATCCATTTTTCACTTTCTGCGATATTGAACTTGTACCGTAAATGAGGTTCTTGTAAACAGAGCCATCCCAAACTTTGGGGTGGCTGTGTCTTTTTGATTTTAATTTCCCTAAGCTAAAGGACCATAAGTGGAAGTGCCCTAGGCTCTGTTGCTTTATTTTCTAGATGTTTCAGGAAACACCATACACTTCTCCCCAGTGGCTGTTGGCAATTTACATCCCGCCCATCAGCATAAGAAGGCTCCCAGTTCTCCATGGCCTGTCCTGCCTTTCTGGATTTTACACTTTTTTCAGATGGCCCTTTTGACCCTTGGTAAGTGAGACTTCATTGTAGTGCAGATTTCCTTTGCAAGCTTGCTAGGTTGGCCAAAAAGGGCGTATGCGTTTTTTCCTGAATATATTCAGGAAAAAAGGCATGCGCACTTTTTGGCCAAGTGCATCATTGTCGACGTTCTGCCTCTTTTCCTATGCTTTAAGTGCAATTCCAGTCTACCTCCTGAAATCGGTTTCCTGCAATTCTGCCCCACTTTCAAGTCCTCTTGGCAGCCTTACTTCAGTATATTTTTGGACGATAGCTGTCATTTATAACTCTGCAGGTTTGTGAATTTCAGTGCCCCTGAGCTCCTTTCTTCAACTCGCTTTCTTGTGAGCTGGCCGCAGAACCGCAGGATTGCTTCAGGCCCTAATCTGGTTACGGCATGGCATGCTGCCCGTTTGCTTAATTCCTCTTCCTGGTGGGAAATGAGAGTTAAATTTGCCCGTCAAGACACCTCCAGCTACTCTCTCATTGGTTCTCCATATTCCTGTTCATCTTCCACAGAAATTGCAAACTGGGCCAAACAGGAGGTTAAAGGCACTGACTCTCCAAGTCGGGAGAGTGTTAGTAAAGCGTCTGGAATGTTGCATCCGAGTACCAGGGGACGAAAAGTGAGACATATTTGAACACGTCTCCCGATCACACGGTTGATGATACTCTGGGTTCCACATGCATGTTTTAGCTGAAGGAAGAAACCCTTAAACCTGAAGACTTGAGACCCGTGGAATGGGTACCATGCAATATGATTTCAAAGGGTCTTCATCTGCTCACCGAACCTCTCCAATCCTATCACTGCTGCGTTTATGCCCCTGTACACATGCTTGTTTCTCTTTCGGAGACATAACAATCCATAGGTTTTAAGATACTTACTAGTCAGGTACATTCTTAGGCGTTTAATATGGGGTGTTGAGTCCATTTCGTTGAGCAAGGAGTAGCTCTTGTCTATTCCATATTTGGCTTAAGGAACATTATCTCTGCTCATTTCAATCTCTGGTTTTATGCAACACCCCAACTCACCTTTCCACTTAAGCAAGCATAAGTTGGTTTTCTACATTTGATACCCTGTTCTGTTTTGTAATCCACTTCCTGAGTAGCCAAGTTTACATTCCTTGTATTAGTGATATCTTATGATGTTTCTTTTTCTGTGTGACTTATTTCAGTTAGAATCATCATACCTGAATCCACTCATTATGCTGCTATGGGCCTGATGACGTAGATTACATTGCTGAGTGATATTGCATTGTACGTAAGTACCACAACTTCTTTATCCATTTTTCACTTTCTGCGATATTGAACTTGTACCGTAAACGAGGTTCTTGTAAACAGAGCCGTCCCAAACTTTGGGCTGGCTGTGTCTTTTTGATTTTAATTTCCCTAAGGTATAGGACCATAAGTGGAAGTGCCCTAGGCTCTGTTGCTTTGTTTTTTAGATGTTTCAGGAAACACCATACACTTCTCCAGAGTGGCTGTTGGCAATTTACATCCCGCCCATCAGCATAACAAGGCTCCCAGTTCTCCGTGGCCTGTCCTGCCTTTCTGGATTTTACACTTTTTTCAGATGGCCCTTTTGACCGGGGGGAAGTGAGACTTCATTGTAGTGCAGATTTCCTTTGCAAGTTTGCTTGGTTGGCCAAAAGGGCCTATGAGTTTTTTCCTGAATATATTCAGGAAAAAACGCATACGCCCTTTTTGGCCAAGTGCATCATTGTCGACGTTCTGCCTCTTTTCCTATGCTTTAAATTCAATTCCAGTCTACCTCCTGAAATCGGTTTCCTGCAATTCTGCCCCGCTTTCAAGTCCTCTTGGCAGCCTTACTTCAGTATATTTTTGGACGATAGCTGTCATTTATAACTCTGCAGGTTTGTGAATTACAGTGCCCCTGAGCTCCTTTCTTCAACTCGCTCTCTTGTGAGCTGGCTGCAACACCGCAGGATTGCTTCAGTCACTAAAATGGTTTGGCACGGCATGCTGAGCCTTTGGTTATTTCCTCTTCCTGGTGGGAAATGAGAGTTAAATTTGCCCGTCCAGACACCTCCAGCTAGTCTCTCATTGGTTCTTCCTATTCCTGTTCATCTTCCGCAGAAATTGCAAACTGGGCCAAACAGGAGGTTAAAGACACTGACTCTCCAGGTCGGGAGAGTGTTAGTAAAGCATCTGGAATGTTGCACCCGAGTACCAGGGGACGAGAACTGAAGCATATTGGAACACGTCTCCCGATCACATGGTTGATCATACTCTGGGTTCCACATGCATGTTTTAGCTGGAGGAAGAATCCCTTAAACCTGGACAGTTGAGACCCGTGGTATGGGTACCATGCAATATGACTTCAAAGGGTCTTCATTTGCTCACCGAACCTCTCCAATCCTATCACTGCTGCGTTTATGCCCCTGTACACACGCTTGATTCTCTTTCAGAGACATAGCAATCCATAGGTTTTAAGATACTTACTAGTCAGGTACATTCTTAGGCGTTTAATATGGGGTGTTGAGTCCATTTCGTTGAGCAAGGAGTAGCTCTTTTCTATTCCATATTTGGCTTAAGGAACTTTATCTGTGCTCATTTCAATCTCTGGTTTAATGCAGCACCCCAACTCACCTTTCCCCTTAAGCAAGCATAAGTTGGTTTTCTAAATTTGAGACCCTGTTCTGTTTTGTAATTCAGTTCCTGTGTAGCCAATTTACAATCTGTGTATTAGTGATATCTTATGATGTTTCTTTTTCTGTGTGACTTATTTCAGTTAGAATCATCATACCTGAATCCACTCATTATGCTGCTATGGGCCTTATGACATAGATTTCATTGCTGAGTGATATTGCATTGTACGTAAGTACCACAACTTCTTTATCCATTTCTCACTTTCTGCGATATTGAACTTGTACCATAAACGAGGTGCTTGTAAACAGAGCCGTCCCAAACATTTGGGTGGTTGTGTCTTTTTCATTTTGATTTCCCTAAGCTATAGGACCATAAGTGGATGTGCCCTAGGCTCTGTTGCTTTGTTTTTTAGATGTTTCAGGAAACACCATACACTTCACCCTAGTGGCTGTTGGCAATTTACATCCCGCCCATCAGCATAACAAGGCTCCCAGTTCTCCATGGCCTGTCCTGCCTTTCTGGATTTTACACTTTTTTCAGATGGCCCTTTTGACCGGGGGGAAGTGAGACTTCATTGTAGTGCAGATTTCCTTTGCAAGCTTGCTTGGTTGGCCAAAAGGGCGTATGCGATTTTTCCTGAATATATTCAGGAAAAAACGCATACACCCTTTTTGGAAAAGTGCATCATTGTCGACGTTCTGCCTCCTTTCCTATGCTTTAAATGCAATTCCAGTCTACCTCCTGAAATCGGTTTCCTGCAATTCTGCCCCCCTTTCAAGTCCTCTTGGCAGCCTTATTTCAGTATATTTTTGGACGATAGCTGTCATTTATAACTCTGCAGATTTGTGAATTACAGTGCCCCTGAGCTCCTTTCTTCAACTCGCTTTCTTGTGAGCTGGCCGCAACACCGCAGGATTGCTTCAGGCCCTAATCTGGTTCCGGCACGGTATGCTGAGCCTTTGGTTAATTCCTCTTCCTGGTGGGAAATGAGAGTTAAATTTGCCCGTCCAGAAACCTCCATCGAGTCTCTCATTGGTTCTCCCTATTCCTGTTCATCTTCCGCAGAAATTGCAAACTGGGCCAAACAGGAGGTTAAAGGCACTGACTCTCCAAGTCGGGAGAGTGTTAGTAAAGCGTCTGGAATGTTGCACCCAAGTACCAGGGGACGAAAATGGAGACATATTTGAACACGTCTCCAGATCACACGGTAGATCATACTCTGGTTTCCACATGCATGTTTTATGTGAAGGAAGAATCCCTTAAACCTGGAGAGTTGAGACCGGTGGAATGGGTACCATGCAATATGATTTCAAAGGGTCTTCATTTGCTCACCGAACCTCTCCAATCCTATCACTGCTGCGTTTATGCCCCTGTGCACACGCTTGATTCTCTTTCAGAGACATAGCAATCCATAGGTTTTAAGATACTTACTAGTCAGGTACATTCTTAGACATTTAATATGGGGTTTTGGGTCCATCTCGCTGAGCAAGGAGTAGATCTTGTCTATTCCATATTTGGCTTAAGGAACTTTATCTGTGCTCATTTCAATCTCTGGTTTTATGCAGAACCCCAACTCACCTTTCCCCTTTAGCAAGCATAAGTTGTTTTTCTAAATTTGAGACCCTGTTCTGTTTTGTAATCCAGTTCCTGTGTAGCCAAGTTTACATTCCGTGTATTAGTGATATCTTATGATGTTTCTTTTTCTGTGTGACTTATTTCAGTTAGAATCATCATACCTGAATCCACTCATTATGCTGCTACGGGCCTGATGACATAGATTTCATTGCTGAGTGATATTGCATTGTACGTAAGTACCACAACTTCTTTATCCATTTCTCAGTTTCTGCGATATTGAACTTGTACCATAAACGAGGTTCTTGTAAACCAAGCCGTCCCAAACTTTGGGGTGGCTGTGTCTTTTTCATTTTAATTTCCCTAAGCTATCGGTCCATAAGTGGAAGTGCCCTAGGCTCTGTTGCTTTGTTTTTTAGATGTTTCAGGAAACACCATACACATCTCCAGAGTGGCTGTTGGCAATTTACATCCCGCCCATCAGCATAACAAGGCTCCCAGTTCTCCATGGCCTGTCCTGCCTGTCTGGATTTTACACTTTTTTCAGATGGCCCTTTTGACCGGGGTAAAGTGAGACTTCATTGTAGTGGAGATTTCCTTTGCAAGCTTGCTTAGTTGGCCAAAAAGGGCATATGCGTTTTTCCTGAATATATTCAGGAAAAAACGTATACGCCCTTTTTGGCCAAGTGCATCATTGTCGACGTTCTGCCTCTTTTCCTATGCTTTAAATGCAATTCCAGTCTACCTCCTGAAATCGGTTTCCTGCAATTCTGCCCTGCTTTCAAGTCCTCTTGGCAGCCTTACTTCAGTATATTTTTGGACGATAGCTGTCATTTATAACTCTGCAGTTTTGTGAATTTCAGTGGCCCTGAGCTCCTTTCTTCAACTCGCTTTCTTGTGAGCCGGCCGCAACACCAAATGATTGCTTTAGAGCCTAATCTGCTTCCGGCACGGCACGCTGAGCCTTTGGTTAATTCCTCTTCCTGGTGGGAAATGATAGTTAAATTTGCCCGTCCACACACCTCTAGCTAGTCTCTCATTGGTCTTCCCTATTCCTGTTCATCTTCCGCAGAAATTGCAAACTGGGCCAAACAGGAGCTTAAAGGCACTGACTCTCCAAGTCGGGAGAGTGTTAGTAAAGCGTCTGGAATGTTGCACCCGTGTAATAGGGGATGAGAACTGAGACATATTTGAACACGTCTCCCAATCACACGGTTGATCACACTCTGGGTTCCACATGCATGTTTTAGCTGAAGGAAGAATCCGTTAAACCTGGAGAGTTGAGACCCGTGGAATGGGTACCATGCAATATCACTTCAAACGGTGTTCGTTGGCTCACCAAACCTTTCAAATCCTATCACTGCAGCGTTTATGCCCATGTACACACGCTTGATTCTCTTTCGGAGACATAGCAATCCATAGGTTTTAAGATACTTACTAGTCAGGTACATTCTTAGGCGTTTAATATGGGGTGTTGAGTCCATTTCGTTGAGCAAGGAGTAGCTCTTGTCTATTACATATTTGGCTTAAGGAACTTTAGCTGTGCTCATTTCAATCTCTGGTTTTATGCAGCACCCCATCTCATCTTTCCCCTTAAGCAAGCATAAGTTGGTTTTCTAAATTTGAGACCCTGTTCTGTTTTGTAATTCAGTTCCTGTGTAGCCAAGTTTACATTCCGTGTATTAGTGATATCTTATGATGTTTCTTTCTCTGTGTGACTTATTTCAGTTAGAATCATCATACCTAAAGCCACTCATTATGCTGCTACAGGCCTGATGACATAGATTTCATTGCTGAGTGATATTGCATTGTACATATGTACCACAACTTGTTTATCCATTTTTTGCTTTCTGCGATATTGAAGTTGTACCGTTAATGAGGTTCTTGTACACAGAGCCGTCCCAAACTTTGGGGTGGCTGTGTCTTTTTGCTTTTAATTTCCCTAAGCTATAGGACCATAAGTTGAAGTGCCCTAGGCTCTGTTGCTTTGTTTTTTAGAAGTTTCAGGAAACACCATACACTTCTCCCGAGTGGCTGTTGGCAATTTACATCCCGCCCATCAGCATAACAAGGCTCCCAGTTCTCCATGGCCTGTCCTGCCTGTCTGGATTTTACACTTTTTTCAGATGGCCCTTTTGACCGGGGGGAAGTGAGACTTCATTGTAGTGCAGATTTCCTTTGCAAAATTGCTTGGTTGACCAAAAAGGGCGTATGCGTTTTTTCCTGAATATATTCAGGAAAAAACGCATACGCCCTTTTTGGCCAAGTGCATCATTGTCCACGTTCTGCCTCTTTTCCTATGCTTTAAATGCAATTCCAGTCTACCTCCTGAAATCGGTTTCCTGCAATTCTGCCCCGCTTTCAAGTCCTCTTGGCAGCCTTACTTCAGTATATTTTTGGACGATAGCTGTCATTTATAACTCTGCAAGTTTGTGAATTACAGTGCCCCTGAGCTCCTTTCTTCAACTCGTTTTCTTGTGAGCTGGCCGCAACACCGCAAGATTGCTTCAGGCCCTAATCTTGTTCCGGCAAGGCACGCTGAGCCTTTGGTTAATTCCTCTTCCTGGTGGGAAATGAGAGTTAACTTTGCCCATCTAGACACCTCCAGCTAGTCTCTCATTGGTTCTCCCTATTCCTGTTCATCTTCCGCAGAAATTGCAAACTGGGCCAAACAGGAGGTTAAAGGCACAGACTCTCCAACTCGGGAGAGTGTTAGTTAAGTGTCTGGAATGCTGCACCCAAGTACCAGGGGACGACAACTGAGACATATTGGAACACATCTCCCGATCACACGGTTGATCATACTCTGGGTTCCACATGCATGTTTTAGCTGAAGGAAGAATCCCTTAAACCTGGAGAGTTGAGACCCGTGGAATGGGTACCATGCAATATGACTTCAAAGGGTCTTCATTTGCTCACCGAACCTCTCCAATCCTACCACTGCTGCGTTTATGCCCCTGTACACATGCTTGATTCTCTTTCAGAGACATAGCAATCCATAGGTTTTAAGATACTTACTAGTCAGGTACATTCTTAGGTGTTTAACATGGGGTGTTGAGTCCATTTCGTTGAGCAAGGAGTAGCTCTTGTCTATTACATATTTGGCTTAAGAAACATTATCTGTGCTCATTTCAATCTCTGGTTTTATGCAGCACCCCAACTCACCTTTCCCCTTAAGCAAGCATAAGTTGGTTTTCTAAATTTGAGACCCTGTTCTGTTTTGTATTCCAGTTCCTGTTTAGACAAGTTTACATTCCATGTATTAGTGATATCTTATGATGTTTCTTTTTCTGTGTGACTTATTTCAGTTAGAATCATCATACCTGAATCCACTCATTATGTTGCTACGGGCCTGATGACATAGATTTCATTGCTGATTGATATTGCATTGTACATAAGTACCAGAAATTCTTTATCCATTTTCCACTTTCTGCGATATTGAACTTGTACCATAAACGCGGTTCTTGTAAACAGAGCCGTCCCAAACTTTGGGGTGGCTGTGTCTTTTTGATTTTAATTTCCCTAAGCTATTGGACCATAAGTGGAAGTGCCCTAGGCTCTGTTGCTTTGTTTTTTAGATGTTTCAGGAAACACCATACATTTCTCCCCAGTGGCTGTTGGCAATTTACTTCCCACCCATCATCATAAGAAGGCTCCCAGTTCTCCATGGCCTGTCCTGCCTTTCTGGATTTTCCACTTTTTTCAGATGGCCCTTTTGACCGGGGGGAAGTGAGACTTCATTGTAGTGCAGATTTCCTTTGCAAGCTTGCTTCGTTGGCCAAAAAGTGCGTATGCGTTTTTTCCTGAATATATTCAGGAAAAAATGCATACGCCCTTTTTGGCCAAGTGCATCATTGTCAACGTTCTGCCTCTTTTCCTATGCTTTAAATGCAATTCCAGTCTACCTCCTGAAATCGGTTTCCTGCAATTCTGCCCTGCTTTCAAGTCCTCTTGGCAGCCTTACTTCAGTATATTTTTAGACGATAGCTGTCATTTACAACTCTGCAGGTTTGTGAATTACAGTGCCCCTGAGCTCCTTTCTTCAACTCGCTTTCTTGTGAGTTGGCCGCAACACCGCAGGATTGCTTCAGGCCCTAATCTGGTTCCGGCATGGCACGCTGAGCCTTTGGTTAATTCCTCTTCCTGTTGGGAAATGAGAGTTAAATTTGCCCGGCCAGACACCTCCAGCTAGTCTCTCATTGGTCCTCCCTATTCCTGTTCATCTTCCGCAGAAATTGCAAACTGGGCCAAACAGGAGTTTAAAGGCACTCACTCTCCAAGTCGGGAGAGTGTTAATAAAGCGTCTGGAATGTTGCACACGAGTACCAGCTGACGAGAACTGAGACATATTGGAACACGTCTCCCGATCACACGGTTGATCATACTCTGGGTTCCACATGCATGTTTTAGCTGAAGGAAGAATCCCTTAAACCTGGAGAGTTGAGACCCGTGGAATGGGTACCATGCAATATGATTTCAAAGGGTCTTCATTTGCTCACCGAACCTCTCCAATCCTATCACGGCTGCATTTATGCCCCTGTACACATGCTTGATTCTCTTTTGGAGACATAGCAATCCATAGGTTTTAAGATACTTACTAGTCAGGTACATTCTTAGGCGTTTAATATGGGGTGTTGAGTCCATTTCGTTGAGCAAGGAGTAGCTCTTGTCTATTACATGTTTGGCTTAAGGAACTTTATCTGTGCTCATTTCAATCTCTGGTTTTATGCAGTACCAAAACTCACCTTTCCTCTTAAGCAAGCATAAGTTGGTTTTCTAAATTTGAGACCCTGTTCTGTTTTGTAATCCAGTTCCTGTGTAGCCAAGTTTACATTCCCTGTATTAGTGATATCTTATGATGTTTCTTTTTCTGTGTGACTTATTTCAGTTAGAATCATCATAGCTGAATCCACTCATTATGCTGCTATGGGCCTGATGACATAGATTTCATTGCTGAGTGATATTGCATTGTACGTAAGTACCAGAAGTTCTTTATCCATTTTTCGCTTTCTGCGATATTCAACTTGTACCGTAAACGAGGTTCTTGTAAACAGAGCCGTCCCAAACTTTGGGGTGGCTGTGTCTTTTTGATTTTAATTTCCCTAAGCTATAGGACCATAAGTGGAAGTGCCCTAGGCTCTGTTGCTTTGTTTTTTAGATGTTTCAGGAAACACCATACACTTCTCCCAAGTGGCTGTTGGCAATTTACATCCCGCCCATCAGCATAACAAGGCTCCCAATTCTCCATGGCCTGTCCTGCCTTTCTGGATTTTACACTTTTTTCAGATGGCCCTTTTGACGGGGGGAAGTGAGCCTTCATTGTAGTGCAGATTTCCTTTTCAAGCTTGCTTGGTTTGCCAAAAAGGGCGTATGTGTTTTTTCCTGAATATATTCAGGAAAAAACACATACGCCCTTTTTTGCCAAGTGTATCATTGTCGACGTTCTGCCTCTTTTCCTATGCTTTAAATGCAATTCCAGTATACCTCCTGAAATCGGTTTCCTGCAATTCTGCCCCGCTTTGAAATCCTCTTGGCAGCCATTCTTCAGTATATTTTTGGATGATAGCTGTCATTTATAACTCTGCAGGTTTGTGAATTACAGTGCCCCTGAGCTCCTTTCTTCAACTCACTTGCTTGCAAGCTGGCCGCTACACCGCAGGATTGCTTCAGGCCCTAATCTTGTTCTGGCATGGCACGCTGAGCCTTTGCTTAATTCCTCTTCCTGGTGGGAAATGAGAGTTAAATTTGCCCGTCCAGACACCTCCAGCTAGTCTCTCATTGTTTCTCCCTATTCCTGTTCATCTTCCGCAGAAATTGCAAACTGGGCCAAACAGGAGGTTAAAGGCACTGACTTTCCAAGTAGGGAGAGTGTTAGTAAAGCGTCTGGAATGTTGCACCCGAGTACCAGGGGACGAGAACTGAGACATATTGGAACACGTCTCCCGATCACACGGTTGATCATACTCTGGGTTCCACATGCATGTTTTAGCTGAAGGAAGAATCCCTTAAACCTGGAGAGTTGAGACCCGTGGAATGGGTACCATGCAATATGACTTCAAGGGGTCTTCATTTGCTCACCGAACCTCTCCAATCCTATCACTGCTGTATTTATGCCCCAGTACTCACGCTTGATTTTCTTTCAGTGACATAGCAATCCTTAGGTTTTAAGATACTTACTAGTCAAGTACATTATTAGGCGTTTAATATGGGGTTTTGATTCCATTTCGTTGAGCAAGGAGTAGCTCTTGTCTATTCCATATTTGGCTTAAGGAACTTTATCTGTGCTCATTTCAATCTCTGGTTTTATGCAGCACCCCAACTCACCTTTCCCCTTAAGCAAGCATAAGTTGGTTTTCTACATTTGAGACCCTGTTCTGTTTTGTAATCCAGTTCCTGTGTAGCCAAGTTTACATTCCATGTATTAGTGATATCTTATGATGTTTCTTTTTCTGTGTGACTTATTTCAGTTAGAATCATCATACCTGAATCCACTCTATGCTGCTACGGGCCTGATGACATAGATTTCATTGCTGACTGATAGTGCATTGTACGTAAGTACCACAACTTCTTTATCAATTTTTCACTTTCTGTGATATTGAACTTGTCCCGTAAACGAGGTTCTTGTAAACAGAGCCGTCCCAAACTTTGGGGTGGCTGTGTCTTTTTGATTTTAATTTCCCTAAGCTATAGGACCATAAGTGGAAGTGCCCTAGGCTCTGTTGCTTTGTTTTTTAGATGTTTCAGAAAACACCATACACTTCTCCGGAGTGGCTGTTGGCAATTTACATCCCGCCCATCAGCATAACAAGGCTCCCAGTTCTCCATGGCCTGTCCTGCCTTTCTGGATTTTACACTTTTTTCAGATGGCCCTTTTGACGGGGGGAAGTGAGACTTCATTGTAGTGCAGATTTCCTTTGCAAGCTTGCTTGGTTGGCCAAAAAGGGCGTATGCGTTTTTTCCTGAATATATTCAGGAAAAAACGCATACGCCCTTTTTGGCCAAGTGCATCATTGTTGACGTTCTGCCTCTTTTCCTATGCTTTAAATGCAATTCCAGTCTACCTCCTGAAATCGGTTTCCTGCAATTCTGCGCCGATTTCAAGTCTTCTTGGCAGCCTTACTTCAGTATATTTTTGGATGATAGCTATCATTTATAACTCTGCAGGTTTGTGAATTACAGTGCCCCTGAGCTCCTTTCTTGAACTCGCTTTCTCGTGAGCTGGCCGCAAAACCGCAGGATTGCTTCAGGCCCTAATCTGGTTCTGGCACGGCACGCTGAGCCTTTGTTTAATTCCTCTTCCTGGTGGGAAATGAGAGTTAAATTTGCCCGTCCAGACACCTCCAGCTAGTCTCTCATTGGTTATCCCTATTCCTGTTCATCTTCCGCAGAAATTGCAAACTGGGCCAAACAGGAGGTAAAAGGCACTGACTCTCCAAGTTGGGAGAGTGTTAGTAAAGCATCTGGAATGTTGCACCTGAGTACCAGGGGAGGAAAACTGAGATATATTTGAACACGTGTCCTGACCACACGGCTGATCATACTCTGGGTTCCACATGCATGTTTTAGCTGAAGGAAGAATCCCTTAAACCTGGAGAGTTGAGACCCGTGGAATGGGTACCATGCAATATGACTTCAAAGGGTCTTCATTTGCTCACCGAACCTCTCCAATCCTATCACTGCTGCGTTTATGCCCCTGTGCACACGCTTGAGTCTCTTTCGGAGACATAGCAATCCATAGGTTTTAAGATACTTACTAGCCAGGTACATTCTTGGGGGTTTAATATGGGGTGCTGTGTCCATTTCTTTGAGCAAGGAGTAGCTCTTGTCTATTACATATTTGGCTTGAGGAAATTTATCTGTGCTCATTTCAATCTCTGGTTTTATGCAGCACCCCAACTCCCCTTTCCCCTTAAGCAAGCATAAGTTGGTTTTCTAAATTTGAGACCCTCTTCTGTTTCGTAATCCAGTTCCTGTGTAGCCAAGTTTACATTCTGTGTATTACTGATATCTTATGATGTTTCTTTTTCTGTGTGACTTATTTCAGTTAGAATCATCATACCTGAATCCACTCATTATGCTGCTACGGGCCTGATGACATAGATTTCATTGCTGAGTGATATTGCATTGTACGTAAGTACCACAACTTCTTTATCCATTTATCGCTTTCTGCGATATTGAACTTGTACCATAAACGAGGTTCTTGTAAACAGAGCCGTCCCAAACTTTTGGGTGGCCGTGTCTTTTTGATTTTAATTTTCCTAAGCTATAGGACCATAAGTGGAAGTGCCCTAGGCTCTGTTGCTTTGTTTTTTAGATATTTCAGGAAACACCATACACTTCTCCCCAGTGGCTGTTGGCAATTTACATCCCGCCCATCAGCATAACAAGGCTCCCAGTTCTCCATGTCCTGTCCTGCCTTTCTGGATTTTACACTTTTATCAGATGGCCCTTTTGACCTGGGTGAAGTGAGACTTCATTGTAGTGCAGATTTCCTTTGCAAGCTTGCTTGGTTGGCCAAAAAGTGCGTATGCGTCTTTTCCTGAATATATTCAGGAGAAAACGCATACACCCGTTTTGGCCAAGTGCATCATTGTGGACGTTCTGCGTCTTTTCCTATGCTTTAAATGCAATTCCAGTCTACCTCCTGAAATCGGTTTCCTGCAATTCTGCCCCGCTTTCAAGTCCTCTTGGCAGCCTTATTTCAGTATATTATTGGACGATAGCTGTCATTTGTAACTCTGCAGGTTTGTGAATTACAGTGCCCCTGAGCTCCTTTCTTCAACTCGCTTTCTTGTGAGCTGGCCGCAACACCGCAGGATTGCTTCAGGCCCTAATCTGGTTCCAGCATGGCACGCTGAGCCTTTGGTTAATTCCTCTTCCTGGTGGGAAATGGGAGTTAAATTTGCCCGTCCAGACACCTCCAGCTAGTCTCTCATTGGTTCTCCCTATTCCTGTTCATCTCCCGCAGAAATTGCAAACTGGGCCAAACAGGAGGTTAAAGGCACTGACTCTCCAAGTCGGGAGAGTGTTAGTAAAGCCTCTGGAATGTTGCACCCGAGTACCAGGGGACGAGAACTGAGACATATTTCAACACGTCTCCCTATCACACGGTTGATCATACTCTGGGTTCCACATGCATGTTTTAGCTGAAGGAAGAATCCCTTAAACCTGGAGCGTTGAGATCCGTGGAATGGGTACCATGCAATATGACTTCTAAGGGTCTTCATTTGCTCACCGAACCTCTCCAATCCTATCACTGCTGCGTTTATGCCCCTGTCCTCACGCTTGATTCTCTTTCAGAGACATAGCAATCTTTAGGTTTTAAGATACTTACTTGTCAGGTACATTATAAGGTGTTTAACATGGGGTTTTGAGTCCATTTCGTTGAGCAAGGAGTAGCTCTTGTCTATTACATATTGGGCTTAAGGAACTTTATCTGTGCTCATTTGAATCTCTGGTTTTATGCAGCACCCCAACTCACCTTTCCCCTTAAGCAAGCATAAGTTGGTTTTCTAAATTTGAGACCCTGTTCTGTTTTGTAATTCAGTTCCTGTGTAGCCAAGTTTACATTCCGTGTATTAGTGATATCTTATGATGTTTCTTTTTCTGTGTGACTTATTTCAGTTAGAATCATCATACCTGAACCCACTCATTTTCTGCTACAGGCCTGTTGACAGAGATTTCATTGCTGAGTGATATTGCATTGTACGTAAGTAGCACAAAATCTTTATCCATTTTTCACTTTCTGCGATATTGAACTTGTCCCGTAAACGAGGTTCTTGTAAACAGAGCCGTCCCAAACTTTGGGGTGGCTGTGTCTTTTTGATTTTAATTTCCCTAAGCTATAGGACCATAAGTGGAAGTGCCCTAGGCTCTGTTGCTTTGTTTTTTAGATGTTTCAGGAAACACCATACACTTCTCCCGAGTGGCTGTTGGCAATTTACATCCCGCCCATCAGCATAACAAGGCTCCCAGTTCTCCATGGCCTGTCCTGCCTTTCTGGATTTTACACTTTTTTCAGATGGCCCTTTTGACCGGGGGGAAGTGAGACTTCATTGTAGTGCAGATTTCCTTTGCAAGCTTGCTTGGTTGGCCAAAAAGGGCGTATGCGTTTTTTCCTGAATATATTCAGGAAAAAACGCATACGCCCTTTTTGGCCAAGTGCATCATTGTCGACGTTCTGCCTCTTTTCCTATGCTTTAAATGCAATTCCTGTCTAACTCCTGAAATCGGTTTCCTGCAATTCTGCCTTGCTTTCGATGCCTCTTCATAGCCTTACCTCAATATTTTTTGAAAATAGTTGGTCTTTATAACTCTGCACGTTTTTGAATTGCAGTGGCCCTTAGCTCCATTTTTCAGCTCATATTTTTGTGATCTTGCCTCATAACCACAGGATTCCTTCAGGCCCTATTCTTCTTCTGGGGCACCTTGCTGTGCCTTTGGTTTATTCTTCTTACTGATGTGAAATTAGAGTGACATGTGCCCATTGAAACCGCTACAGCTAGTTTCTCACTGGTTCCCCCTATTCCCATTCATCCTCCACACTAACTGCAGACTGTGCGATACCAGAACTTAAAGACATTGACTCTCCATGTGGGGTTGTTGTTAGTAAAGCGGCTGGAATGTCGATCCGGAGCCCCAGGAGAGGAAAAATGAGGTGCGTTTTAGAAACCTTTCCTGATCATATGGTATACCAGTCGCTGGGTTTCCCAAGCATGGTTTAGCTGTAGGAAGATTCCCTTCAACCTGGATTGTTGGGACCCTTGGAATGAGTAGCATGAAGTATTGCATTAAACTTTTGGCAGTTGCTCACCAAAACTCACCAATCCTCTCAGCCCCAAGTGTGCAGCCTTATGTCTTATCCAGCTGTGGGTTTATATGTGGTCAATCCAGGTTGCATCACAGCCCCTGAGCAAATTTTGTAAGAATTTTTCTCTCTTTCATTGTTTCTGCGTTTTGTTTTTAAAATTTATTTCTATAATGGGGTTTAGCTCATTTTCACTGCTGTGTTTGTGCCGCTCTGCACACACTTGATTCCCTTATGGAGATATATCAATACATGGATTTTAAGATTCTTATTACTCAGATATATTTCTCTGCAGTGTATAAGGTGTGTTGAGGCCAGTTCATTAAGCAAGGTGTAGATCTTGTCTAATATCTATTTGGTTTATTGAACGGTATCTGTGCTAATTTCAAACTCTGGTTTTATGCATCACCCCACCTCTCCTTTCCCCTTAAGCTGACATAAGTGTGTTTTCTACATGTGAGACACTGTTCTGTTCTGTAATTCATTTCTTGTGCAGCCATATTTACCCTCCCTCTATAAGTGATATCTTATGATATGTTTCTTTTTCTGTTTGACTTATTTCAAGTAGTATTATCGGACCTAAATCCACTCTTTATCCTTCTACTAGCCTTATTACATTGATTTCATGGTGAAGAGATATTACATTGTACATAAGTATCACATCTTCTTTATCCATTGTTCTCTTTCCTGGGATATTTAAGGTGTACTGAAGTTGAGGTTCTTGTAAACAGAGTAGCCCTAAACTGTGGTGTGCTTGTGTCTTGTTGATTTTTAGACTTCCCTAGATATACTCCCATGATTGGAAGTGTCCTATGCTCTGTAGCTCTGTTTTTTAGATGATTTAGGAACCACCATACACTTCTCTAGAGTGGCTCTCGGCAGTTCACACACTGCCCATCAGCGTATAAAGGCTCCCTGTTCTCCATGGCCTGTCCTGCATTTCTGGTTTTTACAATTTTTTAGGATGGCCCTTTTGACCGGTGGGAAATGAGACTTCTTTGTTGTGCACATTTGCATTGCTTGCTTGCTTCGTTGCCCATAAAGTGCGTATGCGTTTTTTCCTGGATATAATCAGGAAAAAACGCATACGCCCTTTTGGGCCAACTGCATCATTGTCGAAATTCTGCCGCTTTTCATGTGCTTTAAAGACGAGTCCAATCTATCTCTTGAAATCTGTTTCTTGCAATTCTGTCTTGCATTCAGATCCTCTTCTTTGCCTTACCTCAACATATTTTTAGACGTTAGTTTTCATTTATAACTCTGCAGGTTTGTGAATTGCAGTGACCCTGAGCTCCATTTTTTAAGTTGCTCTTTTGTGAGCTGGCCTCAAACCCGCAGGATTGCTTCAGGCCCTATTTTGGCTCCGGCGAGGCGGGCTGAGCCTTTTTTCAATTCTTATTCTTAATGGGAAATTAGAGTGATATGTGCCCGTCCAAACCCCTACAACTATTCTCTCATTGGTTCCCCCTCTTCCCGTTCATCCTTCTCACAATTTGCAAAATGTGTGAAACAGAAGTTTAAATGTGCTGATTCTCCAAGTGGGGAGATTCTAAGTAACATGGCTGGAATGGTGAACAGGAGCACCAGGAGAGGATAAATGAGCTGCATTTTAGACACATCTCCCGATCACATGGTGTACAGTCCTCTGGGTTTTCCATGCATGTTTTAGCTGTAGGAAGATCCCTTGAACCTGCAGATTTGGGACCCATTGAATGGGTACCAGGTAGTATTACTTTAAAGGGTGTGCATTTCCTCACCCAACCTCACATTTCTCTTAGTGCAAACAGTTTCCAGCCTTATGTCTCATCCTGCTGTGGGTCTAGATGTGTTCAATCCATGTTGCATCACCGTCCCTGAGGAAAAGTTGTAAGAGGTTTTCTCTGTCTCTCTGTCGTTTATTTTTTTCAATTTATTACTATATTGGTTACAGCTGATTTTCAAAGCTCTGTTTCTTGCTGCTGTACATCCACTTGATTCACGTACAGAGAGACATCAGTAAATTCTTTTTCAGATTCTTACGAGTCGTATATATTATTTTCCGGTGACTTGAGTGTGCTGAGTGCAGTTCTTTTAGCTACCGTGTGGGCCTTGTTGATTATCAGTTTGGTATTTGGAATGGTATCTTTGCTAATTTCAACCTCCTGGATGATGCCTCACCCCTCCCCACCTTTCCCGTTTAGCAGCCTTATGCGTGTTTCCTACAGATTTGACTATGTTTTTGTTTTGTAATTTATTTCATGTGTAGCCATTTTGGATTCCACCTTTAAGTGATATCTTATGATATGTGTCTGTTTCTTTTTGAATTATGTCACTTAGAATGATCATACGTAACTCCTCCGGAGTTGTTACAACTGGCCATATTTCATTGATTTCCAGGCTGAATAATATTCCACTTTACCTAAGTACCACATCTCTATCCATTTTTTCTCTCCAGAGACATTTAAGTTATATCCTAGTCGAGGATCTTTTAAACAGAGAGGGGGTAAACATTGGGGTGCCTGTGTCCTCTCGATTTTTGTTTTTCCCAAGATATACGCCCATGAGTGCAAGTGCCCTATACTCTGTAGCTCATTTTTTAGATGCTTTAGTAAACACAATACACTTCTCCAGAATGGCCGTTGGCAATATACATTTCCACTATAAGTCTCACAGGGCTCCCTCTTCTCCTTGCCCTGTCCTGCATTTCTGTTGTTTACGCTTTATGAGGATGGCTCTTCTGACTGATGCGAAGTGATATCTTTTGTAGTATTGACTTCCAGTGCCCACCTGTTTGCTTGGCTAAAACAGTGTATGCCCTTTTCTTGAATATATACAGAAAAAAACGCATACACCCTTTTTGGCCAACTGCAATGTTGGCAATGTTCAGCTCCTTTTCTTGTGCTTAATGGCGAGTCCTTTCTACCTCCTCAGATCCCTCTCCTGCCATTCTCCCTTGCTAACAAGTCCTTTTCTCTGACTTTCGTCAAGACATTTTTCAGTGATGGATATTTTCAACTCTGCAGTTTCGTGAATTTTACTGCCCCTGAGTTCCATTGTTCAACTTGTGTTTATGGGAACTGGCCACAAAGCAGTGGGATTTCCTCAAGCCCTATACTGTTTCCATGGGCAACCCTAGCCTTTGGTCAATTCGTCTTCCTGATTGGAAATTAGAGTGACATGTGCCTGTCTGAACACCTAGGACTTGTCTCTCATTGTTCCTCATCCTTCCGCTTCATCCTCTGGACAAATTCCAAACTGTACGCAACAGGATGTTGACAGTGCTGACATCTCCAAGTGGGGAGACTGTTAGTAAAGACGCTGGAGGGGTGAACCCGAGCACCAGGAGATGAAGAGATGAGATGCCTTTTCCAAACTCTTCCCGATCAGACGGTATACCATCCTCTGGGTGTGACAGACATGTTTTAGCAGTAGGAAGAGTCCCATTCATGTAAGGAGAACACCAGGGCTTTTTCAAAATCAGTGTCTCCCCGAAACCCAAACTGGGGAATTTTTTAAGCTACGGCTACACATATGTTCATTAAGGGCCTTGGGAAGTAGGCAGAGTCCAAACTTTAGATGATTGAAGTCTTCAGGGTCAGAAGCACTCACCACCAGCTTCCCTTAGGTTACACTTTAACTGTAATTGATAGATGACAATGACAATAAAAATATCTATTCTTTTGCAGATTATTTCCCCTTATAGGTTATTGCAAAATGTTGAGTGTAGTTCCCTGTGCTATACAGTAGTTCCTTGTTGATGATCTATTTTATACATAGCAGTGTGTATGTGTTAATCCCAAACTGTTAATTTATCCCTCCTCCCACCTTTCCCCTTTGGTAATAATAAATTATAAGATTTTATACTTCTCAGAAATGGGGGAGCTGAAAGAGAGGTATCATTTTCAATGGAAAAGCATTTAAAACAAGATTGAAGTTTTAACCAAGATTATTAGATGTACATCCTTGGAAAGAAATCACTTCGTTTCTCTAATATTGACCTGACAAATAAGACAAACCTTTTCACTGAACTTGCTTATAATAAAGTGATGGAAATATCAAATGGAAGTGTTAGAAACATCTTATTTTACCTGAGCCTTATACTCTGTTCTATGTTAACTACAGTTTGGCTCACACATCTGTTCATTGAGGTTACAATAGTCTCAATTTCTGTTACTGATCCTCCAGAGTGGACCCCAACAAGTGTCCCCCTGCCCAGTGTCATTGGGGCCAACAGATCGAGACTGAGTTTGGTTCACAAGCAAAGGAAATTTTATATTTTGATCAGAGAATGGAGAAGTGAGAGCATGCACTACCCCGTGGGCTGTGGGCTGGGCTGCTGTGTAGAGATCCTGTCAGAGTCAGTGGGAGGGAGGGGGCGGAGCTCTAGACGGCCGGGTTAGCTGCAGCTCAGGCTCTATATCACGGAGTCTGCACTGGGCCCCAGGAGCTGAGGTGTCGTCCCAGCCATTCTGCACTAGGAAATCTGGTCTGAAGTGCCGGGTGTGGAACCTCTGCATGCGGGACCCTAGGAGCACATGAAATTAGACAAAGCACAAAGGATAAAAAAAGTTAGACTTGACTTTATTGCCCAGATTCTATTTTTATCTCCCAGGGATTTTTAATGGGCTTTGCTGGGGACAAACCCCTCCTCTGCCTTTTGTCCCGTTCCTCATTCTTGGAGTGCTGAGGGTGCAGACCCTTCTTCTGTAACTGCTGAGTGCTGAGTTGGGAGCCCTCATACCCGGGGGCGAGGGTCAGAGCTTCTCCCCAGCAGCCTCCAGGTGACGTTGATTGTCCCCAGGCCCCCTGCCTCCCTGCTCGTCCACCTGAGCACCAGCATTGGAAGTGTTATAGATTCTAATGACCTTTAAGGGTCCAGGAAAGAGATGTGCAGAGACGCTGTGGGGGCCGGTTTCACCCCACCCCACATTTGTTCGGCCACCTTAGGCTGACCGTTTCTGCCAGCCTAGATGCTCTGACCAGTAGTCTGCGCTTTCTTCAATTAGGCCCCTGAATTAACGTACAAACAGCACCAGGTGTCAGAGCCCTGCCTGCTCAACTCCCAGACAGTCCAGGGTCAGTGGTGATCAAGGACCATGATGGCCACTGAGTCAACAGCCTTTTGAAGTAAACAGGAGTCCAGCTGGTCTTATTGGCCACCATCATCACGGTGTCTGTAGGCTTTTCTATAGTGACAGTGTGATATACGGTTCCCCTGCCAAGATTATTAGCTCCCCTCTGGGTGCAGTAAGTCCTGCAAGCAGTAGTCTACTCTTTTGGGACACACTCTTGTTGTTTTATGAGAGAAACTCCAGGTCAAGTGATGTTCACACGAGTCGTCATGGTGCCCTGTTGCCCCCGGTTATCTCTCTGGATGTTGGAGTTGGAGGGCCTCCTCACTCGAGGTTGGTGTGCCCACGGAGCGAACCCTGCAACTTCAGGGCATGGTTGGTGGTTAGGATCACCACGTGGGGTCCTTTTCCCTTAGGAGGGAGGTGGCCTTTTGGGCTGCTGATTTCCAGGTTTTTAGATACCGCCAGTATCTTGGCCAGATGTGGCAGTGGGCCAAGCCCCTTGGTGCCCGTAGTTTATCCTACCTGGATGGCATTCTTGCATTGTTCCATTTCAAGTGGTCCCAGTTTTTGCACTAATTCTCCAATGGCGATTCACCTTTCACCGGGAATGTAAAGGTCAAAGGGTTTAGCTAAATTAGGGAGTTCCAGGGCAAGGGTCTGAATTGACTGCTCTTTCCATTCTTGAAAGGCCACTTCTGGATTCTATTCAAAAGGATCATCATCTTTTCCTTTCAGTGTTTCATATAGAGGCCCAGCTAGTAGACTGTAATTAGGGATCCAGAAGCAGCAAACCCTGGCCTCCCCAGGAACCCCTAAGCTGTCTTCTAGTTTTAGAACGGGGTAAGGCTGAAAATGGTTTCTTTCCTTTCCTGGGATGGGCTTCTCCAACCTTCTGTGAGAATGAAGCCCAGGCACGTCACCGCAGTCTGTGATATTTGAGCTTTTTCTTGGACAACTTCTATCCTTTATTGGCTTGGTAGTTCAGAGGCCTCGTTAGTAGGGCTGGCGATCAGAATGTGGTCTGTGTAGTGAAGGAGGGTTTCCTTTTCCAGAGGTAGAACTTTTAGGTCTTTAGCTAAGCTTTCCCCAAAGATGGTGTGGGTATTTTTGCACCCTTGGGGCAAGACGGCCCGGAAGTATTGTTTTAGTTGTATGTTGAGTCCTGCCACTCACAAGCCAAAATTTCTTGTGACTCTGGGACTAATGGAATACAAAAGAAGGCATCATTGAAGACTAATACAGAATACCATGTCCTGGTGGTTGGTAGAATGACCAGCAGGGTGTAGGAATTAGGAGCAGCTGGAGGTATATCCTCGGTGGCTTCACTGACTGTCCTGACATCCTTTACCAGGTCCCCAGCAGCCCATGGGGCTCTCGTGGTCAGACCAATCCCAGAATATGGAGCTCACCTGGGCAGGTACCCCACCCCCACCCCAGCCCACGGGGCTCTCGTGGTCAGGCCCCTCCCAGGATACAGATCTACCCTTGCAGGTACCGTGGCAGGGCTGGGCACACAGGAACCGTGCACATAGCCCTCATTGCAGAGCACCCCCAGCTCACCTGTCGCTCAGAGCTGACACAGAGCACCTCAGAGCAGGACTTGAACTAACAAACAGCAGCTGCAACAGGTCTGTGACCCTGGGCATCACTCTGTGTGGCCTCCCACCACCTGGTCTTCCAGAGACTTCCACTGCACCCGGGGCACCAGGCCTCTGTCTCCAACCACCACCCACCCCTCCTCTCCCTGACTCCTGGGTTCCTCTCATTAGGAGAGGGTTTTCTTGAAGTTGTCTCCCACTCATGGGCCAGATAAAATGATTAGAAAACAAGCCAAAGCTGCAGCCCCTTGTCTATCCTGACTCTCAGGAGCCCACACCTGTTCCTTGGACCTGGCCGGTTCAGCAAGTTCCATTTTCTGCAACTGTGAGCCCCTGAGGGGTGATGATTGGCTGACCTGGGCAGCCTTACCGTGCCAGCCAGCCCTCCCCAGGTGTGCCTGGGTTGAGATCAATATAAATACCACTCCAGGCAGCAAGAGGCCCTGCAGCCGTGCCTGACGCCATTTTCTCTGCCCTGTCAGCAGTCTCGGGGCTGGGCTGGTGGGAGGGAGTGAGAGGCCACGGCTTTGTGGGTGGCCCAGTGTGAGTGGGGCTCTGCTGGACTTTCTGCAGCAGTTGCCAGGCTGCCACCTGCTAAAGAAGAGGATGTGTCACCTATACCTGCTGCTGGAATTTCTTCCTGGGCAGAGGTGAGGAAGGAAAAAAGCAGTGGGGGCAGGGACAGGACGGGTATCTCAGGCAGGGAAATGGAAATCTTCCAGAAGAGCACCCAGGGCCAGGACCATCCTGGCTGGCCTGCAGGCACCAAGTCGGCCGGCATGCTGTCACTCGTGTGGCTCTATGGCCCTTCCTCTAGGCTTTCAAGTCCTTGTATATATTCAGGTGTTTTACCTGGGACGGGTAGGAGTAGTTCAGCAGCAACTGGCCTGGGGCTCAGCTCACGTTTACTCACAGATGCCTCGGCACGGTGCCCCAGCTTTGCAATGAGGACGCTTGTTGCGTGGGGGCTGCTGGCTGAATGGGAGACGATTCCCCACCACTGACCAACTTCAGAATTGTTTACAACTGGAGCAAGTGCCCTGATACGGTTTTCCTCTGTGGAACTGGTGGGTTCTGTGTTTTTTTTCTCTTTTTCGTTTTTGGTTCAAGGTAGATTTTATTCCTCTTTTCTGTATTTACAGATATAAGCATGGAAATAATTTATTCATATAAATACATGTATGTGAAGGGAATAATTGTTTTTTCTGTTTTTTTTTTAAATTTTATTTCTTTTTAATTTTGAATTTTATTTTATATTTTTATACAGCAGGTTCTTATTGGTTATCTATTTTATACATATAAATGTATACATGCCAATCCCAGTCTCTCAACTCCTCCCACCACCACCCCCCCAACAGCTTTCCCCCCTTGTTGTCCATACGTTTGTTGTCTACATCTGTTGCTCTATTTATGCCTTGCAAAATGGTTAACCTGTACAGTTTTTCTAGGTTCCACATATATGCATGAATATACAAGATTTGTTTTTCTCTTTCTGACTTACTTCACTCTGTATGACAGTCTCTAGATCCATCGACGTCTCTACAAATGACCCAATTTCATTCCTTTTCATGGTTTAGTAATATTCCATTTTATATATATACCACAGCTTTATGCATTCGTCTGTCTGTGGGCATTTAGGTTGCTTCCATTACCTCGATATTGTAAAGAGTGAGGCAATGAACATTGCGGTGAATGTCTCTTTTTGATTTATGGTTTTGTCCGGGTATATGTCCAGAACTGGGATTGCTGTATCATATGGTAATTCTACTGTTAGTTTCTTAAGAAACTCCATATTGTTCTCCATAGTGACTGTATCAATTTATATTCCCAACAATAGTGGAAGAGGGTTCCATTTCTCCACACGCTTTCCAGCATTTTTTGTTTGTAGATTTTCTGATGATGCCCATTCTACCAGGTGTGAGGTGATATCTCATTGTTGAGTCCATTTCCTTGAGAAAGGGGTAGGTCTTGTCTATTACATATTTAGCTTATGGAACGGTATCTGTGCTAATTTCAAACACAGGTTTTATGCAGCACCCCAACTAACCTTCCCCCTTAAGCAAGCATAAGTTGGTTTTCTAAACATGAGACCCTGTTCTGTTTTGTAATTCAGTTCATGTGTAGCCATGTTCGCATTCCATGTATTAGTGGTACCTTATGAGGTTTCTTTTTCTGTGTGACTTTTTTCACTTAGAATCACCGTGCCTCATCCACTCATTATGCTGGTACGGGCCTGGTGACATAGTTTTCATTGCTGAGAGGTATTCTGTTGTACGTAAGTACCGCAACTTCTTTATCCATTATTTGCTCTCTGGCATATTTAACTTGTGCTGCAGAAGAGGTTCCTGCAAACAGAGCCGTACCAAATTTTGGGGTGGCTGTGTCTTTTTGATTTTAATTTCCCTAAGCTATAGGACCATAAGTGGAAGTGCCCTAGGCTCTGTTGCTTTGTTTTTTAGATGTTTCAGGAAACACCATACACTTCTCCCGAGTGGCTGTTGGCAATTTACATCCCGCCCATCAGCAAAACAAGGCTCCCTGTTCTCCATGGCCTGTCCTGCCTTTCTGGATTTTACACTTTTTTCAGATGGCCCTTTTGACCGGGGGGAAGTGAGACTTCATTGTACTGCAGATTTCTTTTTCAAGCTTGCTTGGTTGGCCAAAAAGGGCGTATACGTTTTTTCCTGAATATATTCAGGAAAAAACGCATACGCCCTTTTTGGCCAAGTGCATTATTGTGGACATTCTGCCTCTTTTCCTATGCTTTAAATGCAATTCCAGTCTACCTCCTGAAATCGGTTTCCTGCAATTCTGCCCCGCTTTCAAGTCCTCTTGGCAGCCTTACTTCAGTATATTTTTGGACGATAGCTGTCATTTATAACTCTGCAGGTTTGTGAATTACAGTGCCCCTGAGCTCCTTTCTTCAACTCGCTTTCTTCTGAGCTGGCCGCAACACCGCAGGGTTGCTTCAGGCCCTAATCTGGTTCCGGCATCGCATGCTGAGCCTTTGGTTAATTCCTCTTCCTGGTGGGAAATGAGAGTTAAATTTGCCCGTCCAGACACCTCCAGCTAGTCTCTCATTGGTGCTCCCTATTCCTGTTCATCTTCCGCAGAAATTGCAAACTGGGCCAAACAGGAGGTTAAAGGCACTGACTCTCCAAGTCGGGAGAGTGTTAGTAAAGCATCTGGAATGTTGCACCCGAGTACCAGGGGACTAGAACTGAGACATATTTGAACACGTCTCCCGATCACACGGTTGATCATACTGTGGGATCCACATGCATATTTTAGCTGAAGGAAGAATCCCTTAAATCTGGAGAGTTGAGACCCGTGGAATGGGTACCATGCAATATGACTTCAAGGGGTCTTCATTTGCTCACCGAACCTCTCCAATCCTATCACTGCTGCGTTTATGCCCCTGTACACATGCTTGATTCTGTTTTGGAGACATAGCAATCCATAGGTTTTAAGATACTTACTAGTCAGGTACATTCTTAGGCATTTAATATGGGGTGTTGAGTCCATTTCTTTGAGCAAGGAGTAGCTCTTGTCTATTCCATATTTGGCTTAAGGAACTTTATCTGTGCTCATTTCAATCTCTGGTTTTATGCAGCACCCCAACTCACCTTTCCCCTTAAGCAAGCATAAGTTGGTTTTCTGAATTTGAGACCCTGTTCTGTTTTGTAATTCAGTTCCTGTGTAGCCAAGTTACATTCCGTGTATTAGTGATATCTTATGATGTTTCTTTTTCTGTGTGACTTATTTCAGTTAGAATCATCATACCTGAATCCACTCATTATGCTGCTACGGGCCTGATGACATAGATTTCATTGCTGAGTGATATTGCATTGTACGTAAGTACCGCAATTTCTTTATCCATTTTCCGCTTTCTGTGTTATTGAACTTGTACCATAAACACGGTTCTTGTAAACAGAGCCGTCCCAAACTTTGGGGTGGCTGTGTCTTTTTGATTTTAATTTCCCTAAACTATAGGACCATAAGTGGAAGTGCCCTAGGCTCTGTTGCTTTGTTTTTTAGATGTTTCAGGAAACACCATACAGGTCTCCCAAGTGGCTGTTGGCAATTTACATCCCGCCATCAGCATAACAAAGCTCCCAGTTCTCCATGGCCTGTCCTGCCTTTCTGGATTTTACATTTTTTCAGATGGCTCTTTTGACTGGGGGGAAGTGAGACTTCATTGTAGTGCAGATTTCCTTTGCAAGCTTGCTTGGTTGGCCAAAAAGGGCGTATGCGTTTTTTCCTGAATATATTCATTAAAAAATGCATACGCCCTTTTTGGCCAAGTGCATCATTGTCGACGTTCTGCCTCTTTTCCTATGCTTTAAATGCAATTCCAGTCTACCTCCTGAAATCGGTTTCCTGCAATTCTGCCCCACTTTCAAGTCCTCTTGGCAGCCTTACTTCAGTATATTTTTGGACGATAGCTGTCATTTATAACTCTGCAGGTTTGTGAATTACAGTGCCCCTGAGCTCCTTTCTTCAACTCGCTTTCTTGTGAGCTGCCCGCAACACCGCAGGATTGCTTCAGGCCCTAATCTGGTTCCCGCACGGCACGCTGAGCCTTTGGTTAATTCCTCTTCCTGGTGGGAAATGAGAGTTAAATTTGCCCTTCCAGGCACCTCCAGCTAGTCTCTCATTGGTTCTCCCTATTCCTGTTCATCTTCCACAGAAATTGCAAACTGGGCCAAACAGGAGGTTAAAGGCACTGACTCTCCAACTCGGGAGAGTGTTAGTAAAGCGTCTGGAATGATGCACCTGAGTACCAGGGGACGAGAACTGCGACATATTGGAACACGTCTCCCGATCACACGGTTGATCATACTCTGGGTTCCACATGCATGATTTAGCTGAAGGAAGAATCCCTTAAACCTGGAGAGTTGAGACCCGTGGAATGGGTACCATGCAATATGACTTCAAAGAGTCTTCATTTGCTCACCGAACCTCTCCAATCCTATCACTGCGGCGTTTATGCCCCTGTACACACGCTTGATTCTCTTTCGGAGACACAGCAATCCATAGGTTTTAAGATACTTACAAGTCAGGTAAATTCTTAGGCGTTTAATATGGGGTGTTGAGTCCATTTCGTTGAGCAAGGAGTAGCTCTTGTCTATTCCATATTTGGCTTAAGGAACTTTATCTGTGCTCATTTCAATCTCTGGTTTTATGCAGCACCCCAACTCACCTTTCCCCTTAAGCAAGCGTAAGGTGGTTTTCTACATTTGAGACACTGTTGTGTTTTGTAATTCTGATCGTGTGTAGCCAAGTTTACATTCCGTGTATTAGTGATATCTTATGATGTTTCTTTTTCTGTGTGACTTATTTCAGTTAGAATCATCATACCTGAATCCACTCATTATGCTGCTATGGGCATGATGACATAGATTTCATTGCTGAGTGATATTGCATTGTACGTAAGTACCACAACTTCTTTATCCATTTTTCGCTTTCTGCGATATTGAACTTGTACCGTAAACGAGGTTCTTGTAAACAGAGCCGTCCCAAACTTTGGGGTGGCTGTGTCTTTTTGATTTTAATTTCCCTAAGCTATAGGACCATAAGTGGAAGTGCCCTAGGCTCTGTTGCTTTGTTTTTTAGATGTTTAAGGAAACACCATACACTTCTCCCCAGTGACTGTTGGCAATTTACATCCCGCCCATCAGCATAACAAGGCTCCCAGGTCTCCATGGCCTGTCCTTCCTTTCTGGATTTTACACTTTTTTCAGATGGTCCTTTTGACCGGGGGGAAGTGAGACTTCAATGTAGTGCAGATTTCCTTTTCAAGCTTGCTTGGTTGGCCAAAAAGTGCATATGGGTTTTTTCCTGAATATATTCAGGAAAAAACGCATACGCCCTTTTTGGCCAAGTGCATCATTGTCGACGTTCTGCCTCTTTTCCTATGCTTTAAATGCAATTCCAGTCTACCTCCTGAAATCGGGTTCCTGCAATTCTGCCCCGCTTTCAAGTCCTCTTGGCAGCCTTACTTCAGTATATTTTTGGACGATAGCTGTCATTTATAACTCTGCAGGTTTGTGAATTACAGTGCCCCTGAGCTCCTTTCTTCAACTCGCTTTCTTGTGAGCTGCCCGCAACACCGCAGGATTGCTTCAGGCCCTAATCTGGTTCCGGCACGGCACGCTGAGCCTTTGGTTAATTCCTCTTCCTGGTGGGAAATGAGAGTTAAATTTGCCCGTCCAGACACCTCCAGCTAGTCTCTCATTGGTTCTCCCTATTCCTGTTCATATTCCACGGAGTTTGCAAACTGGGCCAAACAGGAGGTTAAAGGCACTGACTCTCCAAGTCGGGAGAGTGTTAGTAAAGCGTCTGGAATGTTGCACCCGATTACCAGGGGACGAGAACTGAGACATATTTGAACACGTCTCCAGATCACACGGTTGATCATACTGTGGGTTCCACATGCATGTTTTAGCTGAAGGAAGAATCCCTTAAACCTGGAGAGTTGAGACCCGTGGAATGGGTACCATGCAATGTGACTTCAAAGGGTCTTCATTTGCTCACCGAGCCTCTCCAGGCCTATCACTGCTGCGTTTATGCCCCTGGACACACGCTTGATTCTCTTTCGGAGACATAGCAATCCATAGGTTTTAAGATACTTACTAGTCAGGTACATTCTTAGGCGTTTAATATGGGGTGTTGAGTCCATTTCGTTGAGCAAGGAGTAGCTCTTGTCTATTGCATATTTGGCTTAAGGAACTTTATCTGTTCTCATTTCAATCTCTGGTTTTATGCAGCACCCCAACTCACCTTTCCCCTTAAGCAAGCATAAGTTGGTTTTCTAAATTTGAGACCCTGTTCTGTTTTGTAATCCAGTTCCGGTGTAGCCAAGTTTACATTCCGTGTATTAGTGATATCTTATGATGTTTCTTTTTCTTGTGACTTATTTCAGTTAGAATTATCATACCTGAACCCACTCATTATGCTGCTACAGGGCTGATGACATAGATTTCATTGCTGAGTGATATTGCATTGTACGTAAGTACCACAACTTCTTTATCCATTTTTCACTTTCTGCGATATTGAACTTGTACTGTAAAGGAGGTTGTTGTAAACAGAGCCGTCCCAAACTTTGGGGTGGCTGTGTCTTTTTGATTTTAATTTCCCTAAGCTATAGGACCATAAGTGGAAGTGCCCTAGGCTCTGTTGCTTTGTTTTTTAGATGTTTCAGGAAACACCATACACTTCTCCCGAGTGGCTGTTGGCAATATACATCCCACCCGTCAGCATAACAAGTCTCCCAGTTCTCCATGGCCTGTCCTGCCTTTCTGGATTTTACACTTTTTTCAGATGGCCCTTTTGACCGGGGGGAAGTGAGACTTCATTGTAGTGCAGATTTCCTTTGCAAGCTTGCTTGGTTGGCCAAAAAGGGCGTATGCGTTTTTTCCTGAATATATTCAGGAAAAAACGCATACGCCCTTTTTGGCCAAGTGCATCATTGTCGACGTTCTGCCTCTTTTCCTATGCTTTAAATGCAATTCCAGTCTACCTCCTGAAATAGGTTTCCTGCAATTCTGGCCCACTTTCAAGTCCTCTTGGCAGCCTAACTTCAGTATATTTTTGGACGATAGCTGTCATTTATAATTCTGCAGGTTTGTGAATTACAGTGCCCCTGAGCTCCTTTCTTCAACTCGCTTTCTTGTGAGCTGGCCACAGCACCGCAGGATTGCTTCAGGCCCTAATCTGGTTCCGGCACGGCAGGCTGAGCCTTTGGTTAATTCCTCTTCCTGGTTGGAAATGAGAGTTAAATTTGCCTGTCCAAACACCTCCAGCTAGTCTCTCATTGGTCCTCCCTATTCCTGTTCATCTTCTGCAGAAATTGCAAACTGGGCCAAACAGGAGGTTAAAGGCACTGACTCTCCAAGTCGGGAGAGTGTTAGTAAAGCGTCTGGAATGTTGCACCCGAGTACCAGGGGACGAGAACTGAGACATATTGGAACACGTCTCCCGATCACACGGTTGATCATACTCTGGGTTCCACATGCATGCTTTAGCTGAAGGAAGAATCCCTTAAACCTGGAGAGCTGAGACCCGTGGAATGGGTACCATGCAATATGACTTCAAAGGGTCTTCATTTGCTCACCGAACCACTCCAATCCTATCACTGCTGCGTTTATGCCCCTGTACACATGCTTGATTCTCTTTTGGAGACATAGCAATCCATAGGTTTTAAGATAATTACTAGTCAGGTACATTCTTAGGCGTTTAATATGGGGTGTTGAGTCCATTTCTTTGAGCAAGGAGTAGCTCTTGTCTATTCCATATTTGGCTTAAGGAAGTTTATCTGTGCTCATTTCAATCTCTGGTTTTATGCAGCACCCCAACTCACCTTTCCCCTTAAGCAAGCATAAGTTGGTTTTCTAAATTTGAGACCCTGTTCTCTTTTGTAATCCAGTTCCTGTGTAGCCAAGTTTACATTCCGTGTATTAGTGATATCTTATGATGTTTCTTTTTCTGTGTGACTTATTTCAGTTAGAATCATCATACCTGAATCCACTCATTATGCTGCTACGGGAATGATGACATAGATATCATTGCTGAGTGATATTGCATTGTACGTAAGTACCACAACTGCTTTATCCATTTTTCACTTTGTGCGATATTGAACTTGTACCATAAACGAGGTTCTTGTAAACAGAGCCGTCCCAAACTTTGGGGTGGCTGTGTCTTTTTGATTTTAATTTCCCTAAGCTATAGGACCATAAGTGGAAGTGCCCTAGGCTCTGTTGCTTTGTTTTTTAGATGTTTCAGGAAACACCATACAGGTCTCCAGAGTGGCTGTTGGCAATATACATCCCGCCCATCAGCATAACAAGGCTCACCATTCTCCATGGCCTGTCCTGCCTTTCTGGATTTTACACTTTTTTCAGATTGCCCTTTTGACCGGGGGGAAGTGAGACTTCATTGTAGTGCAGATTTCCTTTGCAAGCTTGCTTGGTTGGCCAAAAAGGGCGTATGCGTTTTTTCCTGAATATATTCAGGAAAAAACGCATACGCCCTTTTTGGCCAAGTGCATCATTGTCGACGTTCTGCCTCTTTTCCTATGCTTTAAATGCAATTCCAGTCTACCTCCTGAAATCGGTTTCCTGCAATTCTGCCCCGCTTTCAAGTCCTCTTGGCAGCCTTACTTCAGTATATTTTTGGACGATAGCTGTCATTTATAACTCTGCAGGTTTGTGAATTACAGTGCCCCTGAGCTCCTTTCTTCAACTCGCTTTCTTGTGAGATGGCCACAACACCGCAGGATTGCTTCAGGCCCTAGTCTGCTTCCGGCACGGCCCACTGAGCCTTTGGTTAATTCCTCTAACTGGTGGGAAATGAGAGTTAAATTTGCCCGTCCCGACACCTCCAGCTAGTCTCTCATTGGTTCTCCCTATTCCTGTTCATCTTCCTCAGAAATTGCAAACTGGTCCAAACAGGAGGTTAAAGGCACTGACTCTCCAAGTCGGGAGAGTGTTAGTAAAGCGTCTGGAATACTGCACCCGAGTACCAGGGGACGAGAACTGAGACATATTGGAACACGTCTCCCGATCACACGGTTGATCATACTCTGGGTTCCACATGCATGTTTTAGCTGAAGGAAGAATCCCTTAAACCTGGAGAGTTGAGACCCGTGGAATGGGTACCATGCAATATGACTTCAAAGGGTCTTCATTTGCTCACCGAACCTCTCCAATCCTATCACTGCTGCGTTTATGCCCCTGTACACACGCTTGATTCTCTTTCGGAGACATAGTGATCCATAGGTTTTAAGATACTTACTAGTCAGGTACATTCTTAGGCGTTTAATATGGGGTGTTGAGTCCATTTCGTTGAGCAAGGAGTAGCTCTTGTCTATTACATAATTGGCTTAAGGAACTTTATCTGTGCTCATTTCAATCTCTGGTTTTATGCAGCACCCCAACTCACCTTTCCCCTTAAGCAAGCATAAGTTGGTTTTCTAAATTTGAGACCCTGTTCTGTTATGTAATCCAGTTCCTGTGTAGCCAAGTTTATATTCCGTGTATTAATGATATCTTATGATGTTTCTTTTTCTTGTGACTTATTTCAGTTAGAATCATCATAGCTGAATCCAATCATTATGCTGCAATGGGCCTGATGACATAGATTTCATTGCTGAGTGATATTGCATTGTACGTAAGTACCAAAACTTCTTTATCCATTTTTCACTTTCTGCGATATTGAACTTGTCCCGTAAACAAGTTTCTTGTAAACAGAGCCGTCCCAAACTTTGGGATGGCTGTGTCTTTTTGATTTTAATTTCCCTAAGCTATAGGACCATAAGTGGAAGTGCCCTAGGCTCTGTTGCTTTGTTTCTTCGATGTTTCAGGAAACACCATACACTTCTCCCAAGTGGCTGTTGGCAATTTACATCCCGCCCATCAGCATAACAAGGCTCCCAGTTCTCCATGGCCTGTCCTGCCTTTCTGGATTTTACACTTTTTTCAGATGGCCCTTTTGACCGGGGGGGAAGTGAGACTTCATTGTAGTGCAGATTTCCTTTGCAAGCTTGCTAGGTTGGCCAAAAAGGGCGTATGCGTTTTTTCCTGAATACATTCAGGAAAAAACGCATACGCCCTTTTTGGCCAAGTGCATCATTTTCGATGTTCTGCCTCTTTTCCTATGCTTTAAATGCAATTCCAGTCTACCTCCTGAAATCGGTTGCCTGCAATTCTGCCCCGCTTTCAAGTCCTCTTGGCAGCCTTACTTCAGTATATTTTTGGACGATAGCTGTCATTTATAACTCTGCAGGTTTGTGATTTACAGTGCCCCTGAGCTCCTTTCTTCAACTCGCTTTCTTCTGAGCTGGCCGCAACACCGCAGGATTGCTTCAGGCCCTAATCTGGTTCCGGCAAGGCGTGCTGAGCCTTTGGTTAATTCCTCTTCCTGGTGGGAAATGAGAGTTAAATTTGCCCGTCCAGACACCTCCAGCTAGTCTCTCATTGGTTCTCCCTATTCCTGTTCATCTTCTGCAGAAATTGCAAACTGGGCCAAACAGGAGGTTAAAGGCACTGACTCTCCAAGTCGGGAGAGTGTTAGTAAAGCGTCTGGAATGTTGCACCCGAATACCAGGGGACGAGAACTGAGACATATTGGAACATGTCTCGCGATCACACGGTTGATCATACTCTGGGTTCCACATGCATGCTTTAGCTGAAGGAAGAATCCCTTAAACCTGGAGAGTTGAGACCCGTGGAATGGGTACCATGCAATGTGACTTCAAAGGGTCTTCATTTGCTCACCAAACCTCTCCAATCCTATCACTGCTGCGTTTATGCCCCTGTACACACGCTTGATTCTCTTTTGGAGACATAGCAATCCATAGGTTTTAAGATACTTACTAGTCAGGTACATTCTTAGGCGTTTAATATGGGGTGTTGAGTCCATTTCGTTGAGCAAGGAGTAGCTCTAGTCTATTCCATATTTGGCTTAAGGAACTTTATCTGTGCTCATTTCAATCTCTAGTTTTATGCAGCACCCCAACTCACCTTTCCCCTTAAGCAAGCATAAGTTGGTTTTCTAAATTTGAGACCCTGTTCTCTTTTGTAATCCAGTTCCTGTGTAGCCAAGTTTACATTCCGTGTATTAGTGATATCTTATGATGTTTCCTTTTCTGTGTGACTTACTTCAGATAGAATCATCATACCTGAATCCACTCATTATGCTGCTCTGGGCCTGATGACATAGATTTCATTGCTGAGTGATATTGCATTGTACGTAAGTACCACAAGTGCTTTATCCATTTTTCACTTTCTGCGATATTGAACTTGTCCCGTAAACGAGTTTCTTGTAAACAGAGCCTTCCCAAACTTAGGGGTGGCTGTGTATTTTTTATTTTAATTTCCCTAAGCTATAGGACCATATGTGAAAGTGCCCTAGGCTCTGTTGCTTTGTTTTTCAGATGTTTCAGGAAACACCATACACTTCTTCCACGTGGCTGTTGGCAATTTACATCCCGCCCATCAGCATAACAAGGCTCCCAGTTCTCCATGGCCTGTCCTGCCTTTCTGGATTTTACACATTTTTCAGATGGCCCTTTTGACCGGGGGGAAGTGAGACTTCATTGTAGTGCAGATTTCCTTTGCAAGCTTGCTTGGTTGGCCAAAAAGGGCGTATGCGTTTTTTCCTGAATATATTCAGGAAAAAACGCATACGCCCTTTTTGGCCAAGTGCATCATTGTCGACGTTCTGCCTCTTTTCCTATGCTTTAAATGCAATTCCAGTCTACCTCCGGAAATCGGTTTCCTGCAATTCTGCCCCGCTTTCAAGTCCTCTTGGCAGCCTTACTTCAGTATATTTTTGGACGATAGCTGTCATTTATAACTCTGCAGGTTCGTGAATTACAGTGCCCCTGAGTTCCTTTCTTCAACTCGCTTTCTTGTGAGCTGGCCGCAACACTGCAGCATTGCTTCAGGCCCTAAACTGCTTACGGCACGGCACGCTGAGCCTTTGGTTAATTCCTCTTCCTGGTGGTAAATGAGAGTTAAATTTGCCCGTCCAGACACCTCCAGATAGTCTCTCATTGGTCCTCCCTATTCCTGTTCATCTTCCGCAGAAATTGCAAACTGGGCCAAACAGGAGGTTAAAGGCACTGACTCTCCAAGTCGGGAGAGTGTTAGTAAAGCGTCTGGAATTTTGCACCCGAGTACCAGGGGAAGAGAACTGAGACATATTGGAACACGTCTCCCGATCACACGGTTGATCATATTCTGGGTTCCACATGCATGATTTAGCTGAAGGAAGAATCCCTTAAACCTGGAGAGTTGAGACCCGTGGAATGGGTACCATGCAATATGACTTCAAAGGGTCTTCATTTGCTCACCGAACCTCTCCAATCCTATCACTGCTGCGTTTATGCCCCTGTACACACGCTTGATTCTCTTTCGGAGACAGAGCGATCCATAGGTTTTAAGATACTTACTAGTCAGGTACATTCTTAGGCGTTTAATATGGGGTGTTGAGTCCATTTCGTTGAGCAAGGAGTAGCTCTTGTCTATTCCATATTTGGCTTAAGGAACTTTATCTGTGCTCATTTCAATCTCTGGTTTTATGCAGCACCCCAACTCACCTTTCCCCTTAAGCAAGCATAAGTTGGTTTTCTAAATTTGAGACCCTGTTCTGTTTTTTAATCCAGTTCCTGTGTAGCCAAGTTTACATTCCATGTATTAGTGATATCTTACGATGTTTCTTTTTCTTGTGACTTATTTCAGTTAGAATCATCATACCTGAATCCACTCATTATGCTGCTACGGGCCTGATGACATAGATTTCATTGCTGAGTGTTATTGCATTGTACGTATGTATCACAACTTCTTTATCCATTTTTCAATTTCTGCTATATTGAACTTGTACCGTAAACGAGGTTCTTGTAAACAGAGCCGTCCCAAACTTTGGGGTGGCTGTGTCTTTTGGATTTTAATTTCCCTAAGCTATAGGACCATAAGTGGAAGTGCCCTAGGCTCTGTTGCTTTGTTTTTTAGATGTTTCAGGAAACACCATACACTTCTCCCGAGTGGCTGTTGGCAATTTACATCCCACCCATCAGCATAACAAGGCTCCCAGTTCTCCATGGCCTGTCCTGCCTTTCTGGATTTTACACTTTTTTCAGATGGCCGTTTTGACCCGCGCGAAGTGAGACTTCATTGTAGTGCAGATTTCCTTTGCAAGCTTGCTTGGTTGGCCAAAAAGGGCGTATGCGGTTTTTCCTGAATATATTCAGGAGAAAACGCATACGCCCTTTTTGGCCAAGTGCATCATTGTCGACGTTCTGCCTCTTTTCCTATGCTTTAAATGCAATTCCAGTCTACCTCCTGAAATCGGTTTCCTGCAATTCTGCCCCGCTTTCAAGTCCTCTTGGCAGCCTTACTTCAGTATATTTTTGGACGATAGCTGTCATTTATAACTCTGCAGGTTTGTGAATTACAGTGCCCCTGAGCTCCTTTCTTCAACTGTCTTTCTTGTGAGCTGGCCGCAACACCGCAGGATTGCTTCAGGCCCTAATCTGGTTCTGGCATGGCACGCTGAGCCTTTGGTTAACTCCTCTTCCTGGTGGGAAATGAGAGTTAAATTTGCCCGTCCAGACACCTCCAGCTAGTCTCTCATTGGTCCTCCCTATTCCTTTTCATCTTCCGCAGAAATTGCAAACTGGGCCAAACAGGAGGTTAAAGGCACTGACTCTCTAAGTCGGGAGAGTGTTAGTAAAGCATCTGGAATGTTGCACCCGAGTACCAGGGGACGAGAACTGAGACATATTTGAACACGTCTCACGATCACATGGTTGATCATACTCTGGGTTCCACATGCATGTTTTAGCTGAAGGAAGAATCCCTTAAACCTGGAGAGTTGAGACCCGTGGAATTGGTAGCATGCAATATGACTTCAAAGGATCTTCATTTGCTCACCGAACCTCTCCAATCCTATCACTGCTGCGTTTATGCCCCTGTACACACGCTGGATTCTCTTTCGGAGACATAGCAATCCATAGGTTTTAAGATACTGACTAGTCAGGTACATTCTTAGGCGTTTAATATGGGGTGTTGAGTCCATCTCGTTGAGCAAGGAGTAGCTCTTGTCTATTACATATTTGGCTTAAGGAACTTTATCTGTGCTCATTTCAATCTCTGGTTTTATGCAGCACCGCAACTCACCTTTCCCCTTAAGCAAGCATAAGCTGGTTTTCTAAATTTGAGACCCTGTTCTGTTTTGGAATTCAGTTCCTGTGTAGCCAAGTTTACATTCCATGTATTAGTGATATCTTATGATGTTTCTTTTTCTGTGTGACTTATTTCAGTTAGAATCATCATACCTGAATTCACTCATTATGCTGCTCTGGGCCTGATGACATAGATTTCATTGCTGAGTGATATTGCATTGTATGTAAGTACCACAAATTCTTTATCCATTTTTCGCTTTCTGCGCTATTGAACTTGTACCGTAAACGAGGTTCTTGTAAACAGAGCCATCCCAAACTTTGGGGTGGCTGTGTCTTTTTGATTTTAATTTCCCTAAGCTATAGGACCGTAAGTGGAAGTGCCCTAGGCTGTGTTGCTTTGTTTTTTAGATGTTTTAGGAAACACCATACACTTCTCCGGAGTGGCTGTTGGCAATTTACATCCCGCCCATCAGCATAAATAGGCTCCCAGTTCTCCATGCCTGTCCTGCCTTTCTGGATTTTACACTTTTTTCAGATGGCCCTTTTGACCCGGGGGAAGTGAGACTTCATTGTAGTGCAGATTTCCTTTGCAAGCTTGCTTGGTTGGCCAAAAAGGGCATATGCGTTTTTTCCTGAATATATTCAGGAAAAAACGCATACGCCCTTGTTGGCCAAGTGCATCATTGTCGACGTTCTGCCTCTATTCCTATGCTTTAAGTGCAATTCCAGTCTACTTCCTGAAATCGGTTTCCTGCATTTCTGCCCCGCATTCAAGACCTCTTGCAGCCTTACTTCAGTATATTTTTGGACGATAGCTGTCATTTATAACTCTGCAGGTTTGTGAATTACAGTGCCCCTGAGCTCCTTTCGTCAACTCGCTTTCTTGTGAGCTGGCCGCAACACCGCAGGACTGCTTCAGGCCCTAATCTGGTTCCGGCACGGCATGCTGAGCCTTTGGTTAATTCCTCTTCCTGGTGGGAAATGAGAGTTAAATTTGCCCGTCCAGACACCTCCAGCTAGTCTCTCATTGGTTCTCCCTATTCCTGTTCATCTTCCACAGAAATTGCAAACTGGGCCGAACAGGAGGTTAAAGGCACTGACTCTCCAAGTCGGGAGAGTGTTAGTAAAGCGTCTGGAATGTTGCATCCGAGTACCAGGCGACGAGTACTGAGACATATTGGAACACGTCTACCGATCACACGGTTGATCATACTCTGGGTTCCACATGCATGTTTTAGCTGAAGGAAGAATCCCTTAAACCTGGAGAGTTGAGACCCGTGGAATGGGTACCATGCAATATGAATTCAAAGGGTCTTCATTTGCTCACCGAGCCTCTCCAGTCCTATCACTGCTGCGTTTATGCCCCTGGACACACGCTTGATTCTCTTTCGGAGACATAGCAATCCATAGGTTTTAGGATACTTACTAGTCAGGTACATTCTTAGGCGTTTAATATGGGGTGTTGAGTCCATTTCGTTGACCAAGGAGTAGCTCTTGTCTATTGCATATTTGGCTTAAGGAACTTTATCTGTGCACATTTCAATCTCTGGTTTTATGCAGCACCGCAACTCACCTTTCCCCTTAAGCAAGCATAAGCTGCTTTTCTAAATTTGAGACCCTGTTCTGTTTTGGAATTCAGTTCCTGTGTAGCCAAGTTTACATTCCATGTATTAGTGATATCTTATAATGTTTCTTTTTCTGTGTGACTTATTTCAGTTAGAATCATCATACCTGAATCCACTCATTATGCTGCTCTGGGCCTGATGACATAGATTTCATTGCTGAGTGATACTGCATTGTATGTAAGTACCACAAATTCTTTATCCATTTTTCGCTTTCTGCGCTATTGAACTTGTACCGTAAACGAGGTTCTTGTAAACAGAGCCGTCCCAAACTTTGGGGTGGCTGTGTCGTTTTGATTTTAATTTCCCTAAGCTATAGGACCATAAGTGGAAGTGCCCTAGGCTGTGTTGCTTTGATTTTTAGATGTTTTAGGAAACACCATACACTTCTCCGGAGTGGCTGTAGGCAATTTACATCCCGCCCATCAGCATAAATAGGCTCCCAGTTCTCCATGCCTGTCCTGCCTTTCTGGATTTTACACTTTTTTCAGATGGCCCTTTTGACCCGGGGGAAGTGAGACTTCATTGTAGTGCAGATTTCCTTTGCAAGCTTGCTTGGTTGGCCAAAAAGGGCATATGTGTTTTTTCCTGAATATATTCAGGAAAAAACGCATACGCCCTTGTTGGCCAAGTGCATCATTGTCGACGTTCTGCCTCTTTTCCTATGCTTTAAGTGCAATTCCAGTCTACTTCCTGAAATCGGTTTCCTGCATTTCTGCCCCGCATTCAAGACCTCTTGCAGCCTTACTTCAGTATATTTTTGGACGATAGCTGTCATTTATAACTCTGCAGGTTTGTGAATTACAGTGCCCCTGAGCTCCTTTCGTCAACTCGCTTTCTTGTGAGCTGGCCGCAACACCGCAGGACTGCTTCAGGCCCTAATCTGGTTCCGGCACGGCATGCTGAGCCTTTGGTTAATTCCTCTTCCTGGTGGGAAATGAGAGTTAAATTTGCCCGTCCAGACACCTCCAGCTAGTCTCTCATTGGTTCTCCCTATTCCTGTTCATCTTCCACAGAAATTGCAAACTGGGCCGAACAGGAGGTTAAAGGCACTGACTCTCCAAGTCGGGAGAGTGTTAGTAAAGCGTCTGGAATGTTGCATCCGAGTACCAGGCGACGAGTACTGAGACATATTGGAACACATCTACCGATCACACGGTTGATCATACTCTGGGTTCCACATGCATGTTTTAGCTGAAGGAAGAATCCCTTAAACCTGGAGAGTTGAGACCCGTGGAATGGGTACCATGCAATATGACTTCAAAGGGTCTTCATTTGCTCACCGAACCTCTCCAGTCCTATCACTGCTGCGTTTATGCCCCTGGACACACGCTTGATTCTCTTTCGGAGACATAGCAATCCATAGGTTTTAAGATACTTACTAGTCAGGTACATTCTTAGGCGTTTAATATGGGGTGTTGAGTCCATTTCGTTGACCAAGGAGTAGCTCTTGTCTATTGCATATTTGGCTTAAGGAACTTTATCTGTGCTCATTTCAATCTCTGGTTTTATGCAGCACCCCAACTCACCTTTCCCCTTAAGCAAGCATAAGTTGGTTTTCTAAATTTGAGACCGTGTTCTGTTTTGTAATCCAGTTCCGGTGTAGCCAAGTTTACATTCTGTGTATTAGTGATATCTTATGATGTTTCTTTTTCTTGTGACTTATTTCAGTTAGAATCATCATACCTGAATCCACTCATTATGCTGCTATGGGCCTGATGACATAGATTTCATTGCTGAGTGTTATTGCATTGTAGGTAAGTACCACAACTTCTTTATCCATTTTTCACTTTCTGCGATATTGAACTTGTACCGTAAACGAGGTTCTTGTAAACAGAGCCGTCCCAAACTTTGGGGTGGCTGTGTCTTTTTGATTTTAATTTCCCTAAGCTATAGGACCATAAGTGGAAGTGCTCTAGGCTATGTTGCTTAGTTTTTTAGATGTTTCATGAAACACCATACACTTCTCCGGAGTGGCTGTTGGCAATTTACATCCCACCCATCAGCATAACAAGGCTCCCAGTTCTCCATGGCCTGTCCTGCCTTTCTGGATTTTACACTTTTTTCAGATGGCCCATTTGACCGGGGAAGTGAGACTTCATTGTAGTGCAGATTTCCTTTGCAAGCTTGCTTGGTTGGCCAAAAAGGGCATATGCGTTTTTTCCTGAATATATTCAGGAAAAAACGCATATGCCCTTGTTGGCCAAGTGCATCATTGTCGACGTTCTGCCTCTTTTCCTATGCTTTAAGTGCAATTCCAGTCTACTTCCTGAAATCGGTTTCCTGCATTTCTGCCCCGCATTCAAGACCTCTTGCAGCCTTACTTCAGTATATTTTTGGACGATAGCTGTCATTTATAACTCTGCAGGTTTGTGAATTACAGTGCCCCTGAGCTCCTTTCTTCAACTCGCTTTCTTGTGAGCTGGCCGCAACACCGCAGGACTGCTTCAGGCCCTAATCTGGTTCCGGCACGGCATGCTGAGCCTTTGGTTAATTCCTCTTCCTGGTGGGAAATGAGAGTTAAATTTGCCCGTCCAGACACCTCCAGCTAGTCTCTCATTGGTTCTCCCTATTCCTGTTCATCTTCCACAGAAATTGCAAACTGGGCCGAACAGGAGGTTAAAGGCACTGACTCTCCAAGTCGGGAGAGTGTTAGTAAAGCGTCTGGAATGTTGCATCCGAGTACCAGGCGACGAGTACTGAGACATATTGGAACACGTCTACCGATCACACGGTTGATCATACTCTGGGTTCCACATGCATGTTTTAGCTGAAGGAAGAATCCCTTAAACCTGGAGAGTTGAGACCCGTGGAATGGGTACCATGCAATATGACTTCAAAGGGTCTTCATTTGCTCACCGAACCTCTCCAGTCCTATCACTGCTGCGTTTATGCCCCTGGACACACGCTTGATTCTCTTTCGGAGACATAGCAATCCATAGGTTTTAAGATACTTACTAGTCAGGTACATTCTTAGGCGTTTAATATGGGGTGTTGAGTCCATTTCGTTGACCAAGGAGTAGCTCTTGTCTATTGCATATTTGGCTTAAGGAACTTTGTCTGTGCTCATTTCAATCTCTGGTTTTATGCAGCACCCCAACTCACCTTTCCCCTTAAGCAAGCATAAGTTGGTTTTCTAAATTTGAGACCCTGTTCTGTTTTGTAATCCAGTTCCGGTGTAGCCAAGTTTACATTCCGTGTATTAGTGATATCTTATGATGTTTCTTTTTCTTGTGACTTATTTCAGTTAGAATCATCATACCTGAATCCACTCATTATGCTGCTACGGGCCTGATGACATAGATTTCATTGCTGAGTGTTATTGCATTGTAGGTAAGTACCACAACTTCTTTATCCATTTTTCACTTTCTGCGATATTGAACTTGTACCGTAAACGAGGCTCTTGTAAACAGAGCCGTCCCAAACTTTGGGGTGGCTGTGTCTTTTTGATTTTAATTTCCCTAAGCTATAGGACCATAAGTGGAAGTGCTCTAGGCTGTGTTGCTTAGTTTTTTAGATGTTTCATGAAACACCATACACTTCTCCGGAGTGGCTGTTGGCAATTTACATCCCACCCATCAGCATAACAAGGCTCCCAGTTCTCCATGGCCTGTCCTGCCTTTATGGATTTTACACTTTTTTCAGATGGCACATTTGACCGGGGGAAGTGAGACTTCATTGTAGTGCAGATTTCCTTTGCAAGCTTGCTTGGTTGGCCAAAAAGGGCATATGCGTTTTTTCCTGAATATATTCAGGAAAAAACGCATATGCCCTTGTTGGCCAAGTGCATCATTGTCGACGTTCTGCCTCTTTTCCTATGCTTTAAGTGCAATTCCAGTCTACTTCCTGAAATCGGTTTCCTGCATTTCTGCCCCGCATTCAAGACCTCTTGCAGCCTTACTTCAGTATATTTTTGGACGATAGCTGTCATTTATAACTCTGCAGGTTTGTGAATTACAGTGCCCCTGAGCTCCTTTCGTCAACTCGCTTTCTTGTGAGCTGGCCGCAACACCGCAGGACTGCTTCAGGCCCTAATCTGGTTCCGGCACGGCATGCTGAGCCTTTGGTTAATTCCTCTTGTTGGTGGGAAATGAGAGTTAAATTTGCCCGTCCAGACACCTCCAGCTAGTCTCTCATTGGTTCTCCCTATTCCTGTTCATCTTCCACAGAAATTGCAAACTGGGCCGAACAGGAGATTAAAGGCACTGACTCTCCAAGTCGGGAGAGTGTTAGTAAAGCGTCTGGAATGTTGCATCCGAGTACCAGACGACGAGTACTGAGACATATTGGAACACGTCTACCGATCACACGGTTGATCATACTCTGGGTTCCACATGCATGTTTTAGCTGAAGGAAGAATCCCTTAAACCTGGAGAGTTGAGACCCGTGGAATGGGTACCATGCAATATGAATTCAAAGGGTCTTAATTTGCTCACCGAGCCTCTCCAGTCCTATCACTGCTGCGTTTATGCCCCTGGACACACGCTTGATTCTCTTTCGGAGACATAGCAATCCATAGGTTTTAAGATACTTACTAGTCAGGTACATTCTTAGGCGTTTAATATGGGGTGTTGAGTCCATTTCGTTGACCAAGGAGTAGCTCTTGTGTATTGCATATTTGGCTTAAGGAACTTTATCTGTGCTCATTTCAATCTCTGGTTTTATGTAGCACCCCAACTGACCTTTCCCCTTAAGCAAGCATAAGTTGGTTTTCTAAATTTGAGACCCTGTTCTGTTTTGTAATCCAGTTCCGGTGTAGCCAAGTTTACATTCCGTGTATTAGTGATATCTTATGATGTTTCTTTTTCTTGTGACTTATTTCAGTTAGAATCATCATACCTGAATCCACTCATTATGCTGCTACGGGCCTGATGACATAGATTTCATTGCTGAGTGTTATTGCATTGTAGGTAAGTACCACAACTTCTTTATCCATTTTTCACTTTCTGCGATATTGAACTTGTACCGTAAACGAGGTTCTTGTAAACAGAGCCGTCCCAAACTTTGGGGTGGCTGTGTCTTTTTGATTTTAATTTCCCTAAGCTATAGGACCATAAGTGGAAGTGCCCTAGGCTCTGTTGCTTAGTTTTTTAGATGTTTCATGAAACACCATACACTTCTCCCCAGTGGCTGTTGGCAATTTACATCCCACCCATCAGCATAACAAGGCTCCCAGTTCTCCATGGCCTGTCCTGCCTTTCTGGATTTTACACTTTTTTCAGATGGCCGTTTTGACCCGCGCGAAGTGAGACTTCATTGTAGTGCAGATTTCCTTTTCAAGCTTGCTTGGTTGGCCAAAAAGGGCGTATGCGTTTTTTCCTGAATATATTCAGCAAAAAATGCATACGCCCTTTTTGGCCAAGTGCATCATTGTCGACGTTCTGCCTCTTTTCCTATGCTTTAAATGCAATTCCAGTCTACCTCCTGAAATCGGTTTCCTGCAATTCTGCCCCGCTTTCAAGTCCTCTTGGCAGCCTTACTTCAGTATATTTTTGGACGATAGTTGTCATTTATAACTCTGCAGGTTTGTGAATTACAGTGCCCCTGAGCTCCTTTCTTCAACTCGCTTTCTTGTGAGCTGGCCGCCACACCGCAGGATTGCTTCAGGCCCTAATCTGGTTCCGGCTCGGGATGCTGAGCCTTTGGTTAACTCCTCTTCCTGGTGGGAAATGAGAGTTAAATTTGCCCGTCCAGACACCTCCAGCTAGTCTCTCATTGGTCCTCCCTATTCCTGTTCATCTTCCGCAGAAATTGCAAACTGGGCCAAACAGGAGTTTAAAGGCACTGACTCTCCAAGTCGGGAGAGTGTTAGTAAAGCATCTGGAATGTTGCACCCGAGTACCAGGGGACGAGAACTGAGACATATTGGAACACGTCTCACGATCACATGGTTGATCATACTCTGGGTTCCACATGCATGTTTTAGCTGAAGGAAGAATCCCTTAAACCTGGAGAGTTGAGACCCGTGGAATGGGTACCATGCAATATGACTTCAAAGGATCTTCATTTGCTCACCGAACCTCTCCAGTCCTATCACTGCTGCGTTTATGCCCCTGTACACACGCTGGATTCTCTTTCGGAGACATAGCAATCCATAGGTTTTAAGATACTGACTAGTCAGGTACATTCTTAGGCGTTTAATATGGGGTGTTGAGTCCATCTCGTTGAGCAAGGAGTAGCTCTTGTCTATTACATATTTGGCTTAAGGAACTTTATCTGTGCTCATTTCAATCTCTGGTTTTATGCAGCACCGCAACTCACCTTTCCCCTTAAGCAAGCATAAGCTGGTTTTCTAAATTTGAGACCCTGTTCTGTTTTGGAATTCAGTTCCTGTGTAGCCAAGTTTACATTCCATGTATTAGTGATATCTTATGATGTTTCTTTTTCTGTGTGACTTATTTCAGTTAGAATCATCATACCTGAATCCACTCATTATGCTGCTCTGGGCCTGATGACATAGATTTCATTGCTGAGTGATATTGCATTGTATGTAAGTACCACAAATTCTTTATCCATTTTTCGCTTTCTGCGCTATTGAACTTGTACCGTAAACGAGGTTCTTGTAAACAGAGCCGTCTCAACCTTTGGGGTGGCTGTGTCTTTTTGATTTTAATTTCCCTAAGCTATAGGACCATAAGTGGAAGTGCCCTAGGCTGTGTTGCTTTGTTTTTTAGATGTTTTAGGAAACACCATACACTTCTCCGGAGTGGCTGTAGGCAATTTACATCCCGACAATCAGCATAAATAGGCTCCCAGTTCTCCATGCCTGTCCTGCCTTTCTGGATTTTACACTTTTTTCAGATGGCCCTTTTGACCGGGGGGAAGTGAGACTTCATTGTAGTGCAGATTTCCTTTGCAAGCTTCCTTGGTTGGCCAACAAGGGCATATGCGTTTTTTCCTGAATATATTCAGGAAAAAACGCATATGCCCTTGTTGGCCAAGTGCATCATTGTCGACGTTCTGCCTCTTTTCCTATGCTTTAAGTGCAATTCCAGTCTACTTCCTGAAATCGGTTTCCTGCATTTCTGCCCCGCATTCAAGACCTCTTGCAGCCTTACTTCAGTATATTTTTGGACGATAGCTGTCATTTATAACTCTGCAGGTTTGTGAATTACAGTGCCCCTGAGCTCCTTTCGTCAACTCGCTTTCTTGTGAGCTGGCCGCAACACTGCAGCATTGCTTCAGGCCCTAAACTGCTTACGGCACGGCACGCTGAGGCTTTGGTTAATTCCTCTTCCTGGTGGGAAATGAGAGTTAAATTTGCCCGTCCAGACACCTCCAGCTAGTCTCTTATTGGTCCTCCCTATTCCTGTTCATCTTCCGCAGAAATTGCAAACTGGGCCAAACAGGAGGTTAAAGGCACTGACTCTCCAAGTCGGGAGAGTGTTAGTAAAGCGTCTGGAATGTTGCACCCGAGTACCAGGGGACGAGAACTGAGACATATTGGAACACGTCTCCCGATCACACGGTTGATCATACTCTGGGTTCCACATGCATGATTTAGCTGAAGGAAGAATCCCTTAAACCTGGAGAGTTGAGACCCGTGGAATGGGTACCATGCAATATGACTTCAAAGGGTCTTCATTTGCTCACCAAACCTCTCCAATCCTATCACTGCTGCGTTTATGCCCCTGTACACACGCTTGATTCTCTTTCGGAGACAGAGCGATCCATAGGTTTTAAGATACTTACTAGTCAGGTACATTCTTAGGCGTTTAATATAGGGTGTTGAGTCCATTTCGTTGAGCAAGGAGTAGCTCTTGTCTATTACATATTTGGCTTAAGGAACTTTATCTGTGCTCATTTCAATCTCTGGTTTTATGCAGCACCCCAACTCACCTTTCCCCTTAAGCAAGCATAAGTTGGTTTTCTAAATTTGAGACCCTGTTCTGTTTTGTAATCCAGTTCCTGTGTAGCCAAGTTTACATTCCGTGTATTAGTGATATCTTACGATGTTTCTTTTTCTTGTGACTTATTTCAGTTAGAATCATCATACCTGAATCCACTCATTATGCTGCTACGGGCCTGATGACATAGATTTCATTGCTGCGTGATATTGCATTGTACGTAAGTACCACAACTTCTTTATCCATTTTTCACTTTCTGCGATATTGAACTTGTACCATAAACGAGGTTCTTGTAAACATAGCCGTCCCAAACTTTGGGGTGGCTGTGTCTTTTTCATTTTAATTTCCCTAAGCTATAGGACCATAAGTGGAAGTGCCCTAGGCTCTGTTGCTTTGTTTTTTAGATGTTTCAGGAAACACCATACACTTCTCCTGAGTGGCTGTTGGCAATTTACATCCCACCCATCAGCATAACAAGGCTCCCAGTTCTCCATTGCCTGTCCTGCCTTTCTGGATTTTACACTTTTTTCAGATGGCCCTTTTGACCGGGGGGAAGTGAGACTTCATTGTAGTGCAGATTTCCTTTGCAAGCTTGCTTGGTTGGCCAAAAAGGGCGTATGCATTTTTTCCTGAATATATTCAGGAAAAAACGCATACGCCCTTTTTGGCCAAGTGCATCATTGTCGACGTTCTGCCTCTTTTCCTATGCTTTAAATGCAATTCCTGTCTACCTCCTGAAATAGGTTTCCTGCAATTCTGCCTTGCTTTCAATGCCTCTTTATAGCCTTACCTCAATATAGTTTTTGAAAATAGTTGGCCTTTATAACTCTGCACGTTTTTGAATTGCAGTGGCCCTTAACTTCATTTTTCAGCTCATATTTTTGTGATCTTGCCTCATAACCACAGGATTCCTTCAGGCCCTATTCTTCTTCTGGGGCACCTTGCTGTGCCTTTGGTTTATTCTTCTTACTGATGTGAAATTAGAGTGACATGTGCCCATTGAAACCGCTACAGCTTGTTTCTCACTGGTTCCCCCTATTCCCATTCATCCTCCGCACTAACTGCAGACTGTGCGATACCAGAACTTAAAGGCATTGACTCTCCATGGGGGGATGTTGTTAGTAAAGCGGCTGGAATGTCGATCCGGAGCCCCAGGAGAGGAAAAATGAGGTGCGTTTTAGAAACCTTTCCCGATCATATGGTATACCAGTCGCTGGGTTTCCCAAGCATGGTTTAGCTGTAGGAAGATTCCCTTCAACCTGGATTGTTGGGACCCTTGGAATGAGTAGCATGAAGTATTGCATTAAACTTTTGGCAGTTGCTCACCAAAACTCACCAATCCTCTCAGCCCCAAGTGTCCAGCCTTATGTCTTATCCAGCTGTGGGTTTATATGTGGTCAATCCAGGTTGCATCACAGCCCCTGAGCAAATTTTGTAAGAATTTTTCTCTCTTTCATTGTTTCTGCATTTTGTTTTTAAAATTTATTTCTATAATGGGGTTTAGCTCATTTTCACTGCTGTGTTTGTGCCACTCTGCACACACTTGATTCCCTTATGGAGATATATCAATACATGGATTTTAAGATTCTTATTACTCAGATATATTTCTCTGTGGTTTATAAGGTGTGTTGAGGCCAGTTCATTGAGCAAGGTGTAGATCTTGTCTAATATCTATTTGGTTTATTGAACAGTATCTGTGCTAATTTCAAACTCTGGTTTTATGCATCACCCCACCTCTCCTTTCCCCTTAAGCTGACATAAGTGTGTTTTCTAAATGTGAGACACTGTTCTGTTCTGTAATTCATTTCTTGTGCAGCCATATTTACCCTCCCTCTATAAGTGATATCTTATGATATGTTTCTTTTTCTGTTTGACTTATTTCAAGTAGTATTATCGGACCTAAATCCACTCTTTATCCTTCTACTAGCCTTATTACATTGATTTCATGGTGAAGAGATATTCCATTGTACATAAGTACCACATCTTCTTTATCCATTGTTCTCTTTCCTGGGATATTTATGGTGTACTGAAGTTGAGGTTCTTGTAAACAGAGTAGCCCTAAACTGTGGTGTGCTTGTGTCTTGTTGATTTTTAGACTTCCCTAGATATACTCCCATGACTGGAAGTGTCCTATGCTCTGTAGCTCTGTTTTTTAGATGATTTAGGAACCACCATACACTTCTCCAGAGTGGCTCTCGGCAGTTCACACACTGCCCATCAGCGTATAAAGGCTCCCTGTTCTCCATGGCCTGTCCTGCATTTCTGGTTTTTACAATTTTTTAGGATGGCCCTTTTGACCGGTGGGAAATGAGACTTCTTTGTTGTGCACATTTGCATTGCTTGCTTGCTTCGTTGCCCATAAAGTGTGTATGCGTTTTTTCCTGGATATAATCAGGAAAAAACGCATACGCCCTTTTGGGCCAACTGCATCATTGTCGAAATTCTGCCGCTTTTCATGTGCTTTAAAGACGAGTCCAATCTATCTCTTGAAATCTGTTTCTTGCAATTCTGTCTTGCATTCAGATCCTCTTCTTTGCCTTACCTCAACATATTTTTGGACGTTAGTTTTCATTTATAACTCTGCAGGTTTGTGAATTGCAGTGACCCTGAGCTCCATTTTTTAAGTTGCTCTTTTGTGAGCTGGCCTCAAACCCGCAGGATTGCTTCAGGCCCTATTTTGGCTCCGGCGAGGCGGGCTGAGCCTTTTTTCAATTCTTATTCTTAATGGGAAATTAGAGTGATATGTGCCCGTCCAAACCCCTACAACTATTCTCTCATTGGTTCCCCCTCTTCCCGTTCATCCTCCTCACAATTTGCAAAATGTGTGAAACAGAAGTTTAAATGTGCTGATTCTCCAAGTGGGGAGATTCTAAGTAACGTGGCTGGAATGGTGAACAGGAGCACCAGGAGAGGATAAATGAGCTGCATTTTAGACACATCTTCCGATCACATGGTGTACAGTCCTCTGGGTTTTCCATGCATGTTTTAGCTGTAGGAAGATCCCTTGAACCTGCAGATTTGGGACCCATTGAATGGGTACCAGGTAGTATTACTTTAAAGGGTGTGCATTTCCTCACCCAACCTCACATTTCTCATAGTGCAAACAGTTTCCAGCCTTATGTCTCATCCTGCTGTGGGTCTAGATGTGTTCAATCCATGTTGCATCACCGTCCGTGAGGAAAAGTTGTAAGAGGTTTTCTCTGTCTCTCTGTCGTTTATTTTTTTCAATTTGTTACTATATTGGTTACAGCTGATTTTCAAAGCTCTGTTTCTTGCTGCTGTACATCCACTTGATTCACGTACAGAGAGACATCAGTAAATTCTTTTTCAGATTCTTACCAGTCGTATATATTCTTTTCCGGTGACTTGAGTGTGCTGAGTGCAGTTCTTTTAGCTACCATGTAAGCCTTGTTGATTATCAGTTTGGTATTTGGAATGGTATCTTTGCTAATTTCAACCTCCTGGATGATGCCTCACCCCTCCCCACCTTTCCCGTTTAGCAGCCTTATGCGTGTTTTCTACATATTTGACTATGTTTTTGTTTTGTAATTTATTTCATGTGTAGCCATTTTGGATTCCACCTTTAAGTGATATCTTATGATATGTGTCTTTTTCTTTTTGAATTATGTCACTTAGAATGATCATACGTAACTCCTCCGGAGTTGTTACATCTGGCCATATTTCATTGATTTCCAGGCTGAATAATATTCCACTCTACCTAAGTACCACATCTCTATCCATTTTTTCTCTCCAGAGACATTTAAGTTATATCCTAGTCGAGGATCTTTTAAACAGAGAGGGGGTAAACATTGGGGTGCCTGTGTCCTCTCGATTTTTGTTTTTCCCAAGATATACGCCCATGAGTGCAAGTGCCCTATGCTCTGTAGCTCATTTTTTAGATGCTTTAGTAAACACAATACACTTCTCCAGAATGGCCGTTGGCAATATACATTTCCACTATAAGTCTCACAGGGCTCCCTCTTCTCCTTGCCCTGTCCTGCATTTCTGTTGTTTATGCTTTATGAGGATGGCTCTTCTGACTGATGCGAAGTGATATCTTTTGTAGTATTGACTTCCAGTGCCCACCTGTTTGCTTGGCTAAAAAAGTGTATGCCCTTTTCTTGAATATATACAGAAAAAAACGCATACACCCTTTTTGGCCAACTGCAATGTTGGCAATGTTCAGCTCCTTTTCTCGTGCTTAAGGGCGAGTCCTTTCTACCTCCTCAGATCCCTTTCCTGCCATTCTCCCTTGCTTACAAGTCCTTTTCTCTGACTTTCCTCAAGACATTTTTCAGTGATGGATATTTTCAACTCTGCAGTTTCGTGAATTTTACTGCCCCTGAGTTCCATTGTTCAACTTGTGTTTATGGGAACTGGCCACAAAGCAGCGGGATTTCCTCAAGCCCTATACTGTTTCCATGGGCAACCCTAGCCTTTGGTCAATTCGTCTTCCTGATTGGAAATTAGAGTGACATGTGCCTGTCTGAACACCTAGGACTTGTCTCTCATTGTTCCTCATCCTTCCGCTTCATCCTCTGGACAAATTCCAAACTGTACGCAACAGGATGTTGACAGTGCTGACATCTCCAAGTGGGGAGACTGTTAGTAAAGACGCTGGAGGGGTGAACCCGAGCACCAGGAGATGAGGAGATGAGATGCCTTTTCCAAACTCTTCCCGATCAGACGGTATACCATCCTCCGGGTGTGACAGACATGTTTTAGCAGTAGGAAGAGTCCCATTCATGTAAGGAGAACACCAGGGCTTTTTCAAAATCAGTGTCTGCCCGAAACCCAAACTGGGGAATTTTTTAAGCTACGGCTACACATATGTTCATTAAGGGCCTGGGGAAGTAGGCAGAGTCCAAACTTTAGATGATTGAAGTCTTCAGGGTCAGAAGCACTCACCACCAGCTTCCCTTAGGTTACACTTTAACTGTCATTGATAGATGACAATGACAATAAAAATATCTATTCTTTTCCAGATTATTTCCCCTTATAGGTTATTGCAAAATGTTGAGTGTAGTTCCCTGTGCTATACAGTAGTTCCTTGTTGATGATCTATTTTATACATAGCAGTGTGTATGTGTTAATCCCAAACTGTTAATTTATCCCTCCTCCCACCTTTCCCCTTTGGTAATAATAAATTATAAGATTTTATACTTCTCAGAAATGGGGGAGCTGAAAGAGAGGTATCATTTTCAATGGAAAAGCATTTAAAACAAGATTGAAGCTTTAACCAAGATTATTAGATGTACATCCTTGGAAAGAAATCACTTCGTTTCTCTAATATTGACCTGACAAATAAGACAAACCTTTTCACTGAACTTGCTTATAATAAAGTGATGGAAATATCAAATGGAAGTGTTAGAAACATCTTATTTTACCCGAGCCTTATACACTCTTCTATGTTAACTACAGTTTGGCTCACACGTCTGTTCATTGAGGTTACAATAGTCTCAATTTCTGTTACTGATCCTCCAGAGTGGACCCCAACAAGTGTCCCCCTGCCCAGTGTCATTGGGGCCAACAGATCGAGACTGAGTTTGGTTCACAAGCAAAGGAAACTTTATATTTTGATCAGAGAATGGAGAGGTGAGAGCATGCACTACCCCGTGGGCTGTGGGCTGGGCTGTTGTGTAGAGATCCTGTCAGAGTCAGTGGGAGGGAGGGGGCGGAGCTCTCGAGAGCCGGGTTGGCTGCAGCTCATGCTCTATATCGCGGAGTCTGCACTGGGCCCCAGGAGCTGAGGTGTCGTCCCAGCCATTCTGCACTAGGAAATCTGGTCTGAAGTGCCGGGTGTGGAACCTCTGCATGCGGGACCCTAGGAGCACATGAAATTAGACAAAGCACAAAGGATAAAAAAGGTTAGACTTGACTTTATTGCCCAGATTCTATTTTTATCTCCCAGGGATTTTTAATGGGCTTTGCTGGGGACAAACCCCTCCTCTGCCTTTTGTCCCGTTCCTCATTCTTGGAGTGCTGAGGGTGCAGACCCTTCTTCTGTAACTGCTGAGTGCTGACTTGGGAGCCCTCATACCCGGAGGCGAGGGTAAGAGCTTCTCCCCAGCAGCCTCCAGGTGACGTTGATTGTCCCCAGGCCCCCTGCCTCCCTGCTCGTCCACCTGAGCACCAGCATTGGAAGTGTTATAGATTCTAATGACCTTTAAGGGTCCAGGAAAGAGATGTGCAGAGACGCTGTGGGGGCCGGTTTCACCCCGCCCCACATTTGTTCGGCCACCTTAGGCTGACCGTTTCTGCCAGCCTAGATGCTCTGACCAGTAGTCTGCGCTTTCTTCAATTAAGCCCCTGAATTAACGTACAAACAGCACCAGGTGTCAGAGCACTGCCTGCTCAACTCCCAGACAGTCCAGGGTCAGTGGTGATCAAGGACCATGATGGCCACTGAGTCAACCGCCTTTTGAAGTAAACAGGAGTCCAGCTGGTCTTATTGGCCACCATCATCACGGTGTCTGTAGGCTTTTCTATGGTGACAGTGTGATATACGGTTCCCCCGCCAAGATTATTAGCTCCCCTCTGGGTGCAGTAAGTCCTGCAAGCAGTAGTCTACTCTTTTGGGACACACTCTTGTTGTTTTATGAGAGAAACTCCAGGTCAAGTGATGTTCACACGAGTCGTCATGGTGCCCTGTTGCCCCCGGTTATCTCTCTGGATGTTGGAGTTGGAGGGCCTCCTCACTCGAGGTTGGTGTGCCCACGGAGCGAACCCTGCAACTTCAGGGCATGGTTGGTGGTTAGGATCACCACGTGGGGTCCTTTTCCCTTAGGAGGGAGGTGGCCTTTGGGGCTGCTGATTTCCAGGTTTTTAGATACCACCAGTATCTTGGCCAGATGTGGCAGTGGGCCAAGCCCCTTGGTGCCCGTAGTTTATCCTACCTGGATGGCATTCTTGCATTGTTCCATTTCAAGTGGTCCCAGTTTTTGCACTAATTCTCCAATGGCGATTCACCTTTCACCGGGAATGTAAAGGTCAAAGGGTTTAGCTAAATTAGGGAGTTCCAGGGCAAGGGTCTGAATTGACTGCTCTTTCCATTCTTGAAAGGCCACTTCTGGATTCTATTCAAAAGGATCATCATCTTTTCCTTTCAGTGTTTCATATAGAGGCCCAGCTAGTAGACTGTAGTTAGGGATCCAGAAGCAGCAAACCCTGGCCTCCCCAGGAACCCCTAAGCTGTCTTCTAGTTTTAGAAAGGGGTAAGGCTGAAAATGGTTTCTTTCCTTTCCTGGGATGGGCTTCTCCAACCTTCTGTGAGAACGAAGCCCAGGCAGGTCACCGCAGTCTGTGATATTTGAGCTTTTTCTTGGACAACTTCTATCCTTTATTGGCTTGGTAGTTCAGAGGCCTCCTTAGTAGGGCTGGCGATCAGAATGTCGTCTGCGTACTGAAGGAGGGTTTCCTTTTCCAGAGGTAGAACTTTTAGGTCTTTAGCTAAGCTTTCCCCAAAGATGGTGTGGGAATTTTTGCACCCTTGGGGCAAGATGGCCCGGAAGTATTGTTTTAGTTGTATGTTGAGTCCTGCCACTCACAAGCCAAAATTTCTTGTGACTCTGGGACTAATGGAATACAAAAGAAGGCATCATTGAAGACTAATACAGAATACCATGTCCTGGTGGTTGGTAGAATGACCAGCAGGGTGTAGGAATTAGGAGCAGCTGGAGGTATATCCTCGGTGGCTTCACTGACTGTCCTGACATCCTTTACCAGGTCCCCAGCAGCCCATGGGGCTCTCGTGGTCAGACCAATCCCAGAATATGGAGCTCACCTGGGCAGGTACCCCACCCCCACCCCAGCCCACGGGGCTCTCGTGGTCAGGCCCCTCCCAGGATACAGAGCTACCCTTGCAGGTACCGTGGCAGGGCTGGGCACACAGGAACCGTGCACATAGCCCTCATTGCAGAGCACCCCCAGCTCACCTGTCGCTCAGAGCTGACACAGAGCACCTCAGAGCAGGACTTGAACTAACAAACAGCAGCTGCGACAGGTCTGTGACCCTGGGCATCACTCTGTGCGGCCTCCCTCCACTTGGTCTTCCAGAGACTTCCACTGCACCCGGGGCACCAGGCCTCTGTCTCCAACCACCACCCACCCCTCCTCTCCCTGACTCCTGGGTTCCTCTCATTAGGAGAGGGTTTTCTTGAAGTTGTCTCCCACTCATGGGCCAGATAAAATGATTAGAAAACAAGCCAAAGCTGCAGCCCCTTGTCTATCCTGACTCTCAGGAGCCCACACCTGTTCCTTGGACCTGGCCGGTTCAGCAAGTTCCATTTTCTGCAACTGTGAGCCCCTGAGGGGTGATGATTGGCTGACCTGGGCAGCCTTACCGTGCCGGCCAGCCCTCCCCAGGTGTGCCTGGGTTGAGATCAATATAAATACCACTCCAGACAGCAAGAGGCCCTGTAGCCGTGCCTGATGCCATTTTCTCTGCCCTGTCAGCAGTCTCGGGGCTGGGCTGGTGGGAGGGAGTGAGAGGCCACGGCTTTGTGGGTGGCCCAGTGTGAGTGGGGCTCTGCTGGACTTTCTGCAGCAGTTGCCAGGCTGCCACCTGCTAAAGAAGAGGATGTGTCACCCATACCTGCTGCTGGAATTTCTCCCTGGGCAGAGGTGAGGAAGGAAAAAAGCAGTGGGGGCAGGGACAGGACGGGTATCTCAGGCAGGGAAATGGAAATCTTCCAGAAGAGCACCCAGGGCCAGGACCATCCTGGCTGGCCTGCAGGCACCAAGTCGGCCGGCATGCTGTCACTCGTGTGGCTCTATGGCCCTTCCTCTAGGCTTTCAAGTCCTTGTATATATTCAGGTGTTTTACCTGGGACGGGTGGGAATAGTTCAGCAGCAACTGGCCTGGGGCTCAGCTCACGTTTACTCACAGATGCCTCGGCACGGTGCCCCAGCTTTGCAATGAGGACGCTTGTTGCGTGGGGGCTGCTGGCTGAATGGGAGACGATTCCCCACCACTGACCAACTTCAGAATTGTTTACAACTGGAGCAAGTGCCCTGATACGGTTTTCCTCTGTGGAACTGGTGGGTTCTGTGTTTTTTTTCTCTTTTTCGTTTTTGGTTCAAGGTAGATTTTATTCCTCTTTTTTGTATTTACAGATATAAGCATGGAAATAATTTATTCATATAAATACATGTATGTGAAGGGAATAATTGTTTTTTCTGTTTTATTTTTTAAATTTTATTTCTTTTTAATTTTGAATTTTATTTTATATTTTTATACAGCAGGTTCTTATTGGTTATCTATTTTATACATATAAATGTATACATGCCAATCCCAGTCTCTCAACTCCTCCCACCACCACCCCCCCCAACAGCTTTCCCCCCTTGTTGTCCATACGTTTGTTGTCTACATCTGTTGCTCTATTTATGCCTTGCAAAATGGTTAATCTGTACAGTTTTTCTAGGTTCCACATATATGCATGAATATACAAGATTTGTTTTTCTCTTTCTGACTTACTTCACTCTGTATGACAGTCTCTAGATCCATCGACGTCTCTACAAATGACCTAATTTCATTCCTTTTCATGGCTTAGTAATATTCCATTTTATATATGTACCACAGCTTTATGCATTCGTCTGTCTGTGGGCATTTAGGTTGCTTCCATTACCTCGATATTGTAAAGAGTGATACAATGAACATTGCGGTGAATGTCTCTTTTTGATTTATGGTTTTGTCTGGGTATATGTCCAGAACTGGGATTGTTGTATCATATGGTAATTCTACTGTTAGTTTCTTAAGAAACTCCATATTGTTCTCCATAGTGACTGTATCAATTTATATTCCCAACAATAGTGGAAGAGGGTTCCTTTTCTCCACACATTTCCAGCATTTTTTGTTTGTAGATTTTCTGATGATGCCCATTCTACCAGGTGTGAGGTGATACCTCACTGTTGAGTCCATTTTGTTGAGCAAGGGGTAGGTCTTGTCTATTACATATTTAGCTTATGGAATGGTATCTGTGCTAATTTCAAACTCTGCTTTTATGCAGCACCACAACTCACCTTCCCCCTTAAGCAAGCATAAGTTGGTTTTCTAAACATGAGACCCTGTTCTGTTTTGTAATTCAGTTCATGTGTAACCAAGTTCACATTCCATGTATTAGTGATACCTTATGATGTTTCTCTTTCTGTGTGACTTTTTTCACTTAGAATCACCGTGCCTCAATCCACTCATTATGCTGGTACGGGCCTGGTGACATAGTTTTCATTGCTGACAGGTATTCTGTTGTACGTAAGTACCGCAACTTCTTTATCCATTATTTGCTCTCTGGCATATTTAACTGGTGCTGAAGAAGAGGTTCCTGTAAAAGAGCCGTCCCAAATTTTGGGGTGGCTGTGTCTTTTTGATTTTAATTTCCCTAAGCTATAGGACCATAAGTGGAAGTGCCCTAGGCTCTGTTGCTTTGTTTTTTAGATGTTTCAGGAAACACCATACACTTCTCCGGAGTGGCTGTTGGCAATTTACATCCCGCCCATCAGCATAACAAGGCTCCCAGTTCTCCATGGCCTGTCCTGCCTTTCTGGATTTTACACTTTTTTCAGATGGCCCTTTTGACTGGGGGAAGTCAGACTTCATTGTAGTGCAGATTTCCTTTGCAAGCTTGCTTGGTTGGCCAAAAAGGGCGTATGCGTTTTTTCCTGAATATATTCAGGAAAAAACGCATACGCCCTTTGTGGTCAAGTGCATCATTGTCGACGATCTGCCTCTTTTCCTATGCTTTAAATGCAATTCCAGTCTACCTCCTGAAATCGGTTGCCTGCAATTCTGCCCCGCTTTCAAGTCCTCTTGGCAGCCTTACTTCAGTATATTTTTGGACGATAGCTGTCATTTATAACTCTGCAGTTTGTGAATTACAGTGCCCCTGAGCTTCTTTCTTCAACTCGCTTTCTTGTGAGCTGGCCGCAACACCGTAGGATTGCTTCAGGCCCTAACCTGGTTCCGGCACGGCATGCTGAGCCTTTGGTTAATTCCTCTTCCTGGTGAGAAATGACAGTTAAATTTGCCCGTCCAGACACCTCCATCTAGTCTCTCATTGGTTCTACCTATTCCTGTTCATCTTCCACAGAAATTACAAACTGGGCCAAACAGGAGGTTAAAGGCACTGACTCTCCAAGTCGGGAGAGTGTTAATAAAGTGTCTGGAATGTTGCACCCGATTACCAGGGGACGAGAACTGAGACATATTGGAACACGTCTCCCGATCACATGGTTGATCATACTCTGGGTTCCACATGCATGTTTTAGCTGAAGAAAGAATCCCTTAAACCTGGAGAGTTGAGACCCGTGGAATGGGTACCATGCAATATGAATTCAAAGGGTCTTCATTTGCTCACCGAACCTCTCCAATCCTATCACTGCTGCGTTTATGCCCCTGTACACATGCTTGATTCTCTTTTGGAGACATAGCAATCCATAGGTTTTAAGATACTTACTAGTCAGGTACATTCTTAGGTGTTTAATATGTGGTGTTGAGTCCATTTCGTTGAACAAGGAGTAGCTCTTGTCTATTCCATATTTGGCTTAAGGAACTTTATCTGTGCTCATTTCAATCTCTATTTTTATGCAGCAACCCAACTCACCTTTCCCCTTAAGCAAGCATAAGTTGGTTTTCTGAATTTGAGACCCTGTTCTGTTTTGTAATTCAGTTCCTGTGTAGCCAAGTTTACATTCCGTGTATTAGTGATATCTTATGATATTTATTTTTCTGTGTGACTTATTTCAGTTAGAATCATCATACCTGAACCCACTCATTTTCTGCTACATGCCTGATGACATAGATTTCATTGCTGAGTGATATTGCATTGTACGTAAGTACCGCAAATTCTTTATCCATTTTTCACTTTCTGCGATATTGAACTTGTACCATAAACGAGGTTCTTGTAAACAGAGCCATCCCAAACTTTGGGGTGGCTGTGTCTTTTTGATTTTATTTTCCCTAATCTATAGGACCATAAGTGGAAGTGCCCTAGGCTCTGTTGCTTTGTTTTTTAGATGTTTCAGGAAACACCATACACTTCTCCTGAGTGGCTGTTGGCAATTTACATGCCACCCATCAGCATAACAAGGCTCCCAGATCTACATGGCCTTCCTGACTTTCTGGATTTTACACTTTTTTCAGATGGCCCTTTGGACCGGGGTGAAGTGAGACTTCATTGTAGTGCAGATTTCCTTTGCAAGCTTGCTTGGTTGGCCAAAAAGGGCGTATGCGTTTTTTCCTGAATATATTCAGGAAAAAACGCATACGCCCTTTTTGGCCAAGTGTATCATTGTCGACGTTCTGCCTCTTTTCCTATGCTTTAAATGCAATTCCAGTCTACCTCCTGAAATCGGTTTCCTGCAATTCTGCCCCGCTTTCAAGTCCTCTTGGCAGCCTTACTTCAGTATATTTTTGGACGATAGCTATCATTTATAACTCTGCATGTTTGTGAATTACAGTGTCCCTGAGCTCCTTTCTTCAACTCGCTTTCTTGTGAGCTGGCCGCAACACCGCAGGATTGCTTCAGGCCCTAGTCTGCTTCCGGCACGGCAGCTGAGCCTTTGGATAATTCCTCTTCCTGGTGGGAAATGAGAGTTAAATTTGCCCGTCCAGACACCTCCAGCTAGTCTCTCATTGGTTCTCCCTATTCCTGTTCATCTTCCGCAGAAATTGCAAACTGGGCCAAACAGGAGGTTAAAGGCACTGACTCTCCAAGTCGGGAGAGTGTTAGTAAAGCGTCTGGAATGTTTCACCCGAGTACCAGGGGACGAGAACTGAGACATATTGGAACACGTCTCCCGATCACACGGTTGATCATACTCTGGGTTCCACATGCATGCTTTAGCTGAAGGAAGAATCCCTTAAACCTGGAGAGCTGAGACCCGTGGAATGGGTACCATGCAATATGACTTCAAAGGGTCTTCATTTGCTCACCGAACCTCTCCCATCCTATCACTGCTGCGTTTATGCCCCTGTACACATGCTTGATTCTCTTTTGGAGACATAGCAATCCATAGGTTTTAAGATAATTACTAGTCAGCTACATTCTTAGGCGTTTAATATGGGGTGTTGAGTCCATTTCGTTGAGCAAGGAGTAGCTCTTGTCTATTACATATTTGGCTTAAGGAACTTTATCTGTGCTCATTTCAATCTCTGGTTTTATGCAGCACCCCAACTCACCTTTCCCCTTAAGCAAGCATAAGTTGGTTTTCTAAATTTGAGACCCTGTTCTCTTTTGTAATCCAGTTCCTGTGTAGCCAAGTTTACATTCCGTGTATTAGTGATATCTTATGATGTTTCTTTTTCTGTGTGACTTATTTCAGTTAGAATCATCATACCTGAATCCACTCATTATGCTGCTACGGGCCTGATGACATAGATTTCATTGCTGAGTGATATTGCATTGTACGTAAGTACCACAACTTCTTTATTCATTTTTCACTTTCTGCGATATTGAACTTGTACCGTAAACGAGGTTCTTGTAAACAGAGCCGTCCCAAACTTTGGGGTGGCTGTGTCTTTTTGATTTTAATTTCCCTAAGCTATAGGGCTATAAGTGGAAGTGCCCTAGGCTCTGTTGCTTTGTTTTTTAGATGTTTCAGGAAACACCATATACTTCTCCCCAGTGGCTGTTGGCAATATACATCCTGCCCATCAGCATAACAAGTCTCCCAGTTCTCCATGGCCTGTCCTGCCTTTCTGGATTTTACACTTTTTTCAGATGGCCCTTTTGACCAGGGGGAAGTGAGACTTCATTGTAGTGCAGATTTCCTTTGTAGCTTGCTTGGTTGGCCAAAAAGGGCGTATGCGTTTTTTCCTGAATATATTCAGGAAAAAACGCATACGCCCTTTTTGGCCAAGTGCATCATTGTCGACGTTCTGCCTCTTTTCCTATGCTTTAAATGCAATTCCAGTCTACCTCCTGAAATCGGTTTCCTGCAATTCTGGCCCACTTTCAAGTTCTCTTGGCAGCCTAACTTCAGTATATTTTTGGACGATAGCTGTCATTTATAATTCTGCAGGTTTGTGAATTACAGTGCCCCTGAGCTACTTTCTTCAACTCGCTTTCTTGTGAGCTGGCCGCAACACCGCAGGATTGCTTCAGGCCCTAATCTGGTTCCGGCACGGCACGCTGAGCCTTTGGTTAATTCCTCTTCCTGGTGGGAAATGAGAGTTAAATTTGCCCGTCCAGACACCTCCAGCTAGTCTCTCATTGGTTCTCCCTATTCCTGTTCATCTTCCACAGAAATTGCAAACTGGGCCAAACAGGAGGTTAAAGGCACTGACTCTCCAAGTCGGGAGAGTGTTAGTAAAGCGTCTGGAATGTTGCACCCGAGTACCAGGGGACGAGAACTGAGACATATTGGAACACGTCTCCCGATCACACGGTTGATCATACTCTGGGTTCCACATGCATGCTTTAGCTGAAGGAAGAATCCCTTAAACGTGGAGAGTTGAGACCCGTGGAATGGGTACCATGCAATGTGACTTCAAAGGGTCTTCATTTGCTCACTGAACCTCTCCAATCCTATCACTGCTTCGTTTATGCCCCTGTACACACGCTTGATTCTCTTTTGGAGACATAGCAATCCATAGGTTTTAAGATACTTACTAGTCAGGTACATTCTTAGGCGTTTAATATGGGGTGTTGAGTCCATTTCGTTGAGCAAGGAGTAGCTCTAGTCTATTCCATATTTGGCTTAAGGAACTTTATCTGTGCTCATTTCAATCTCTAGTTTTATGCAGCACCCCAACTCACCTTTCCCCTTAAGCAAGCATAAGTTGGTTTTCTAAATTTGAGACCCTGTTCTGTTTTGTAATACAGTTCCTGGGTAGCCAAGTTTACATTCCGTGTATTAGTGATATCTTATGATGTTTCTTTTTCTGTGTGACTTACTTCAGATAGAATCATCATACCTGAATCCACTCATTATGCTGCTCTGGGCCTGATGACATAGATTTCATTGCTGAGTGATATTGCATTGTACGTAAGTACCACAACTGCTTTATCCATTTTTCACTTTCTGCGATATTGAACTTGTCCCGTAAACGAGTTTCTTGTAAACAGAGCCTTCCCAAACTTAGGGGTGGCTGTGTATTTTTCATTTTAATTTCCCTAAGCTATAGGACCATATGTGAAAGTGCCCTAGGCTCTGTTGCTTTGTTTTTCAGATGTTTCAGGAAACACCATACACTTCTTCCACGTGGCTGTTGGCAATTTACATCCAGCCCATCAGCATAACAAGTCTCCCAGTTCTCCATGGCCTGTCCTGCCTCTCTGGATTTTACACTTTTTTCAGATGGCCCTTTTGACCGGGGGAAGTCAGACTTCATTGTAGTGCAGATTTCCTTTGCAAGCTTGCTTGGTTGGCCAAAAAGGGCGTATGCGTTTTTTCCTGAATATATTCAGGAAAAAACGCATACGCCCTTTTTGGCTAAGTGCATCATTGTCGACGTTCTGCCTCTTTTCCTATGCTTTAAGTGCAATTCCAGTCTACCTCCTGAAATCGGTTTCCTGCAATTCTGCCCCGCTTTCAAGTCCTCTTGGCAGCCTTACTTCAGTATATTTTTGGATGATAGCTGTCATTTATAACTCTGCAGGTTTGTGAATTACAGTGCCCCTGAACTCCTTTCTTCAACTCGCTTTCTTGTGAGATGGCCGCAACACCGCAGGATTGCTTCAGGCCCTAGTCTGCTTCTGGCACGGCCCACTGAGCCTTTGGTTAATTCCTCTAACTGGTGGGAAATGAGAGTTAAATTTGCCCGTCCCGACACCTCCAGCTAGTCTCTCATTGGTTCTCCCTATTCCTGTTCATTTTCCGCAGAAATTGCAAACTGGTCCAAATAGGAGGTTAAAGGCACTGACTCTCCAAGTCGGGAGAGTGTTAGTAAAGCATCTGGAATGTTGCACCCGAGTACCAGGGGACGAGAACTGAGACATATTGGAACACGTCTCCCGATCACACGGTTGATCATACTCTGGGTTCCACATGCATGTTTTAGCTGAAGGAAGAATCCCTTAAACCTGGAGAGTTGAGACCCGTGGAATGGGTACCATGCAATATGACTTCAAAGGGTCTTCATTTGCTCACCGAACCTCTCCAATCCTATCACTGCTGCGTTTATGCCCCTGTACACACGCTTGATTCTCTTTCAGAGACATAGCGATCCATGGCTTTTAAGATACTTACTAGTAAGGTACATTTTTAGGCGTTTAATATGGGGTGTTGAGTCCATTTCGTTGAGCAAGGAGTAGCTCTTGTCTATTACATATTTGGCTTAAGGAACTTTATCTGTGCTCATTTCAATCTCTGGTTTTATGCAGCATCCCAACTCACCTTTCCCCTTAAGCAAGCATAAGTTGGTTTTCTAAATTTGAGACCCTGTTCTCTTTTGTAATCCAGTTCCTGTGTAGCCAAGTTTACATTCCGTGTATTAGTGATATCTTATGATGTTTCTTTTTCTTGTGACTTATTTCAGATAGAATCATCATACCTGAATCCACTCATTATGCTGCTCCGGGCCTGATGACATAGATTTCATTGCTGAGTGATATTGCATTGTACGTAAGTACCACAACTGCTTTATCCATTTTTCACTTTCTGCGATATTGAACTTGTCCCGTAAACGAGGTTCTTGTAAACAGAGCCGTCCCAAACTTAGGGGTGGCTGTGTCTTTTTGATTTTAATTTCCCTAAGCTATACGGGCATAAGTGGCAGTGCCCTAGGCTCTGTTGCTTTGTTTTTTAGATGTTTCAGGAAACACAATACACTTCTCCCAAGTGGCTGTTGGCAATTTACATCCTGCCCATCAGCATAACAAGGCTCCCAGTTCTCCATGGCCTGTCCTGCCTTTCTGGATTTTACACTTTTTTCAGATGGCCCTTTTGACCGGGGGGAAGTGAGACTTCATTGTAGTGCAGATATCCTTTGCAAGCTTGCTTTGTTGGCCAAAAAGGGCGTACGCGTTTTTTCCTGAATATATTCAGGAAAAAAAGCATACATCCTTTTTTGCCAAGTGCATCATTGTCGACGTTCTCCCTCTTTTCTTATGCTTTAAATGCAATTCCAGTCTACCTCCTGAAATCGGTTTCCTGCAATTCTGCCCCGCTTTCAAGTCCTCTTGGCAGCCTTACTTCAGTATATTTTTGGACGATAGCTGTCATTTATAACTCTGCAGGTTTGTGAATTACAGTGCCCCTGAGCTCCTTTCTTCAACTCACTTTCTTGTGAGCTCGCCGCAACACCGCAGGATTGCTTCAGGCCCTAATCTGGTTCCGGCATGGCACGCTGAGCCTTTGGATAATTCGTCTTCCTGGTGGGAAATGAGAGTTAAATTTGCCCGTCCAGACACCTCCAGTTAGTCTCTCATTGGTTCTCCCTATTCCTGTACATCTTTCTCGGAATTTGCAAACTGGGTCAAACAGGAGGTTAAAGGCACTGACTCTCCAAGTCGGGAGAGTGTTAGTAAAGAGTCTAGAATGTTGCACCCGAGTACAAGGGTATGAGAACTGAGAAATATTTGAACATGTCTCCCGATCACACGGTTGATCATACTCTGGGTTCCACATGCATGTTTCAGCTGTAGGAAGAATCCCTTAAACCTGGAGAGTTGAGACCCGTGGAATGGGTACCATGCAATATGACTTCAAAGAGTCTTCATTTGCTCACCGAACCTCTCCAATCCTATCACTGCTGCGTTTATGCCCCTGTACACACGCTTGATTCTCTTTCGGAGACATAGCAAGCCATAGGTTTTAAGATAGTTTCTAGTCAGGTACATTCTTAGGCGTTTAATATGGGGTGTTGAGTCCATTTCATTCAGCAAGGAGTAGCTCTTGTCTATTCCATATTTGGCTTAAGGAACTTTATCTGTGCTCATTTCAATCTCTGGTTTTATGCAGCACCCCAACTCACCTTTCCCCTTAAGCAAGCATAAGTTGGTTTTCTAAATTTGAGACCCTGTTCTCTTTTGTAATCCAGTTCCTGTGTAGCCAATTTACATTCCGTGTATTAGTGATATCTTATGATGTTGCTTTTTCCCTGTGACTTATTTCAGTTAGAATCATCATACCTGAATCCACTCATTATGCTGCTACGGGCCTGATGACATAGATTTCATTGCTGCGTGATATTGCATTGTACGTAAGTACCACAACTTCTTTATCCATTTTTCACTTTCTGCGATATTGAACTTGTCCTGTAAACGAGTTTCTTGTAAACAGAGCCATCCCAAACTTTGGGGTGGCTGTGTCTTTTTGATTTTAATTTCCGTAAGCTCTAGGGCCATAAGTGGAAATGCCCTAGGCTCTGTTGCTTTGTTTTTTAGATGTTTCAGGAAACACCATACACTTCTCCTGAGTGGCTGTTGGCAGTTTACATCACGCCCATCAGTATAACAAGGCTCCCAGTTCTCCATGGCCTGTCCTGCCTTTCTGGATTTTACACTTTTTTCAGATGGCCCTTTTGACCGGGGGGAAGTGAGACTTCATTGTAGTGCAGATTTCCTTTGCAAGCTTGCTTGGTTGGCCAAAAAGGGCGTATGCATTTTTTCCTGAATATATTCAGGAAAAAACGCATACGCCCTTTTTGGCCAAGTGCATCATTGTCGACGTTCTGCCTCTTTTCCTATGCTTTAAATGCAATTCCAGTCTACCTCCTGAAATCGGGTTTGCAATTCTGCCCCGCTTTCAAGTCCTCTTGGCAGCCTTACTTCAGTATATTTTTGGACGATAGCTGTCATTCATAACTCTGCAGGTTTGTGAATTACAGTGCCCCTGAGCTCCTTTCTTCAACTCGCTTTCTTGTGAGCTGGCCGCAACACCGCATGATTGCTTCAGGTCCTAATCTTGTTCTGGCACGGCCCGCTGAGCCTTTGGTTAATTCCTGTTCCTCGTGGGAAATGAGAGTTAAATTTTCCCGTCCAGACACCTCCAGCTAGTCTCTCATTGGTTCTCCCTATTCCTGTTCATCTTCCGCAGAAATTGCAAACTGGGCCAAACAGGAGGTTAAAGGCACTGACTCTCCAAGTCGGGAGAGTGTTAGTAAAGCATCTGGAATGTTGCACCCGAGTACCAGGGGACGAGAACTGAGACATATTGGAACACGTCTCCCGATCACACGGTTGATCATACTCTGGGTTCCACATGCATGCTTTAGCTGAAGGAAGAATCCCTTAAACGTGGAGAGTTGAGACCCGTGGAATGGGTACCATGCAATATGACTTCAAAGGGTCTTCATTTGCTCACCGAACCTCTCCAATCCTATCACTGCTGCGTTTATGCCCCTGTACACACGCTTGATTCTCTTTCGGAGACATAGCAATCCATAGGTTTTAAGATACTTACTAGTCAGGTACATTCTTAGGCGTTTAATATGGGGTGTTGAGTCCATTTCGTTGAGCAAGGAGTAGCTCTTGTCTATTACATATTTGGCTTAAGGAACTTTATCTGTGCTCATTCCAATCTCTGGTTTTATCCAGCACCCCAATTCACCTTTCCCCTTAAGCAAGCATAAGTTGATTTTCTGAATTTGAGACCCTGTTGTGTTTTGTAATCCAGTTCCTGTGTAGCCAAGTTTACATTCCGTGTATTAGTGATATCTTATGATGTTTCTTTTTCTGTGTATCTTATTTCAGTTAGAATCATCATACCTGAATCCACTCATTATGCTGCTATGGGCCTGATGACATAGATTTCATTGCTGAGTGATATTGCATTGTACGTAAGTACCACAACGTCTTTATCCATTTTTCGCTTTCTGCGATATTGAACTTGTACTGTAAACGAGGTTCTTGTAAACAGAGCCGTACCAAATTTTGGGGTGGCTGTGTCTTTGTGATTTTAATTTCCCTAAGCTATAGGACCATAAGTGGAAGTGCCCTAGGCTCTGTTGCTTTGTTTCTTAGATGCTTCAGGAAACACCATACACTTCTCCCAAGTGGCTGTTGGCAATTTACATCCCGCCCATCAGCATAACAAGGCTCCCAGTTCTCCATGGCCTGTCCTGCCTTTCTGGATTTTACACTTTTTTCAGATGGCCCTTTTGACCAGGGGGAAATGAGACTTCATTGTAGTGCAGATTTCCTTTGCAAGCTTGCTTGGTTGGCCAAAAAGGGCGTATGCGTTTTTTCCTGAATATATTCAGGAAAAAACGCATACGCCCTTTTTGGCCAAGTGCATCATTGTCGACGTTCTGCCTCTTTTCCTATGCTTTAAATGCAATTCCAGTCTACCTCCTGAAATCGGTTTCCTGCAATTCTGCCCCGCTTTCAAGTCCTCTTGGCAGCCTTACTTCAGTATATTTTTGGACGATAGCTGTCATTTATAACTCTGCAGGTTTGTGAATTACAGTGCTCCTGAGCTCCTTTCTTCAACTCTCTTTCTTGTGAGCTGGCCGCAACACCGCAGGATTGCTTCAGGCCCTAATCTGGTTACGGCACGGCATGCTGAGCCTTTGGTTAATTCCTCTCCCTGGTGGGAAATGAGAGTTAAATTTGCCCGTCCAGACACCTCCAGCTAGTCTCTCATTGGTTCTCCCTATTCCTGTTCATCTTCCGCAGAAATTGCAAACTGGGCCAAACAGGAGTTTAAAGGCACTGACTCTCCAAGTCGGGAGAGTGTTAGTAAAGCGTCTGGAATGTTTCACCCGAGTACCAGGGGACGAGAACTGAGACATATTGGAACACGTCTCCCGATCACACGGTTGATCATACTGGGTTCCACATGCATGATTTAGCTGAAGGAAGAATCCCTTAAACCTGGAGATTTGAGACCCGTGGAATGGGTACCATGCAATATGACTTCAAAGGGTCTTCATTTGCTCACCGAAACTCTCCAATCCTATCACTGCTGCGTTTATGCCCCTGTACACACGCTTGATTCTCTTTCGGAGACATAGCAATCCATAGGTTTTAAGATACTTACTAGTCAGCTACATTCTTAGGCGTTTAATATGGGGTGTTGAGTCCATTTCGTTGAGCAAGGAGTACCTCTTGTGTATTCCATATTTGGCTTAAGGAACTTTATCTGTGCTCATTTCAATCTCTGGTTTTATGCAGCACCCCAACTCACCTTTCCCCTTAAGCAAGCATAAGTTGGTTTTCTAAATTTGAGACCCTGTTGTGTTTTGTAATCCAGTTCCTGTGTAGCCAAGTTTACATTCCGTGTATTAGTGATATGTTATGATGTTTCTTTTTCTGTGTGACTTATTTCAGTTAGAATCATCATACCTGAATCCACTCATTATGCTGCTACGGGCCTGATGACATAGATTACATTGCTGAGTGATACTGCATTGTACGTAAGTACCACAACTTCTTTATCCATTTTTCACTTTCTGCGATATTGAACTTGTCCCGTAAACGAGTTTCTTGTAAACAGAGCCGTCCCAAACTTTGGGATGGCTGTGTCTTTTTGATTTTAATTTCCCTAAGCTATAGGACCATAAGTGGAAGTGCCCTAGGCTCTGTTGCTTTGTTTTTTAGATGTTTCAGGAAACACCATACACTTCTCCCGAGTGGCTGTAGGCAATTTACATCCCGCCCATTAGCATAACAAGGCTCCCAGTTCTCTATGGCCTGTCCTGCCTTTCTGGATTTTACACTTTTTTCAGATGGCCCTTTTGACCGGGGGGAAGTGAGACTTCATTGTAGTGCAGATTTCCTTTGCAAGCTTGCTTGGTTGGCCAAAAAGGGCGTATGTATTTTTTCCTGAATATATTCAGGAAAAAACGCATACGCCCTTTTTGGCCAAGTGCATCATTGTCGACGTTCTGCCTCTTTTCCTATGCTTTAAATGCAATTCCAGTCTACCTCCTGAAATCGGTTTCTTGCAATTCTGCCCCGCTTTCAAGTCCTATTGGCAGCCTTACTTCAGTATATTTTTGGACGATAGCTGTCATTTATAACTCTGCAGGTTTGTGAATTACAGTGCCCCTGAGCTCCTTTCTTCAACTCGCTTTCTTGTGAGCTGGCCGTAACACCGCAGGATTGCTTCAGGCCCTAATTTGTTTTGGCACGGCCCGCTGAGCCTTCGGTTAATTCCTCTTCCTGTTGGGAAATGAGAGTTAAATTTGCCCGTCCAGACACCTCCAGCTAGTCTCTCATTGGTTCTCCCTATTCCTGTTCATCTTCCGCAGAAATTGCAAACTGGGCCAAACAGGAGGTTAAAGGCACTGACTCTCCAAGTCGGGAGAGTGTTAGTAAAGCGTCTGGAATGTTGCACCCGAGTACCAGGGGACGAGAACTGAGACATATTGGAACACGTCTCCCGATCACACGGTTGATCATACTCTGGGTTCCACATGCATGCTTTAGCTGAAGGAAGAATCCCTTAAACGTGGAGAGTTGAGACCCGTGGAATGGGTACCATGCAATATGACTTCAAAGGGTCTTCATTTGCTCACTGAACTTCTCCAATCCTATCACTGCTGCGTTTATGCCCCTGTACACACGCTTGATTCTCTTTTGGAGACATAGCAATCCATAGGTTTTAAGATACTTACTAGTCAGCTACATTATTAGGCGTTTAATATGGGGTGTTGAGTCCATTTCGTTGAGCAAGGAGTAGCTCTTGTCTATTCCATATTTGGCTTAAGGAACTTTATCTGTGCTCATTTCAATCTCTGGTTTTATGCAGCACCCCAACTCACCTTTCCCCTTAAGCAAGCATAAGTTGGTTTTCTACATTTGAGACCCTGTTCTGTTTTGTAATCCAGTTCCTGTGTAGCCAAGTTTACATTCCGTGTATTAGTGATATCTTATGATGTTTCTTTTTCTGTGTGACTTATTTCAGTTAGAATCATCATACCTGAATCCACTCATTATGCTGCTATGGGCCTGATGACATAGATTTCATTGCTGAGTGATATTGCATTGTACGTAAGTACCACAACTTCTTTATCCATTTTTCACTTTCTGCGATATTGTACTTGTACCGTAAACAAGGTTCTTGTAAACAGAGCCGTCCCAAACTTTGGGGTGGCTGTGTCTTTTTGATTTTAATTTCCCTAAGCTATAGGACCATAAGTGGAAGTGCCCTAGGCTCTGTTGCTTTGTTTTTTAGATGTTTCAGGAAACAACATACACTCCTCCCAAGTGGCTGTTGGCAATTTACATCCCGCCCATCAGCATAACAAGTCTCCCAGTTCTCCATGGCCTGTCCTGCCTTTCTGGATTTTACACTTTTTTCAGATGGCCCTTTTGACCGGGGGGAAGTGAGACTTCATTGTAGTGCAGATTTCCTTTGCAAGCTTGCTTGGTTGGCCAAAAAGGGCGTATGCGTTTTTTCCTGAATATATTCAAGAAAAAACGCGTACGCACTTTTTGGCCAAGTACATCATTGTCGACGTTCTGCCTCTTTTCCTATGCTTTCAATGCAATTCCAGTCTACCTCCTGAAAGCGGTTTCCTGCAATTCTGCCCCGCTTTCAAGTCCTCTTGGCAGCCTTACTTCAGTATATTTTTGGACGATAGCTATCATTTATAACTCTGCAGGTTTTTGAATTACAGTGCCCCTGAGCTCCTTTCTTCAACTCGCTTTCTTGTGAGCTGGCCGCCACACCGCAGGATTGCTTCAGGCCCTAATCTGGTTCCAGCACGGCACGCTGAGCCTTTGGTTCATTCCTCTTCCTGGTGGGAAATGAGAGTTAAATTTGCCCGTCCAGACACCTCCAGCTAGTCTCTCATTGGTTCTCCCTATTCCAGTTCATCTTCCGCAGAAATTGCAAACTGGGCCAAACAGGAGGTTAAAGGCACTGACTCTCCAAGTCGGGAGAGTGTTAGTAAAGCGTCTGGAATGTTGCACCCGAGTACCAGGGGACGAAAACTGAGACATATTGGAACACGTCTCCCGATCACATGGTTGATCATACTCTGGGTTCCAAATGCATGTTTTAGCTGAAGGAAGAATCCCTTAAACCTGGAGATTTGAGACCCATGGAATGGGTACCATGCAATATGACTTCAAAGGGTCTTCATTTGCTCACCGAACCTCTCCAATCCTATCACTGCTGCGTTTATGCCCCTGTACACACGGTTGATTCTCTTTCGGAGACATAGCAATCCATAGGTTTTAAGATACTTACTAGTCAGCTACATTCTTAGGCGTTTAATATGGGGTGTTGAGTCCATTTCGTTGAGCAAGGAGTAGCTCTTGTGTATTCCATATTTGGCTTAAGGAACTTTATCTGTGCTCATTTCAATCTCTGGTTTTATGGAGCACCCCAACTCACCTTTCCCCTTAAGCAAGCATAAGTTGGTTTTCTAAATTTGAGACCCTGTTGTGTTTTGTAATCCAGTTCCTGTGTAGCCAAGTTTACATTCCGTGTATTAGTGATATCTTATGATGTTTCTTTTTCTGTGTGACTTATTTCAGTTAGAATCATCATACCTGAATCCACTCATTATGCTGCTACGGGCCTGATGACATAGATTTCATTGCTGAGTGATATTGCATTGTACGTAAGTACCACAACTTCTTTATCCATTTTTCACTTTCTGCGATATTGAACTTGTCCCGTAAACGAGTTTCTTGTAAACAGAGCCGTCCCAAACTTTGGGGTGGCTGTGTCTTTTTGATTTTAATTTCCCTAAGCTATAGGACCATAAGTGGAAGTGCCCTAGGCTCTGTTGCTTTGTTTTTTAGATGTTTCAGGAAACACCATACACTTCTCCCGAGTGGCTGTTGGCAATTTACATCCCGCCCATCAGCATAACAAGGCTCCCAGTTCTCCATGGCCTGTCCTGCCTTTCTGTATTTTACACTTTTTTCAGATGGCCCTTTTGACCGGGGGGAAGTGAGACTTCATTGTAGTGCAGATTTCCTTTGCAAGCTTGCTTGGTTGGCCAAAAAGGGCGTATGCGTTTTTTCCTGAATATATTCAGGAAAAAACGCATACGCCCTTTTTGGCCAAGTGCATCATTGTCGACGTTCTGCCTCTTTTCCTATGCTTTAAATGCAATTCCAGTCTACCTCCTGAAATCGGTTGCCTGCAATTCTGCCCCGCTTACAAGTCCTATTGGCAGCCTTACTTCAGTATATTTTTGGACGATAGCTGTCAATTATAACTCTGCAGGTTTGTGAATTACAGTGCCCCTGAGCTACTTTCTTCAACTCGCTTTCTTGTGAGCTGGCCGCAACACCGCAGGATTGCTTCAGGCCCTAATTTGTTCTGGCACGGCCCGCTGAGCCTTCGGTTAATTCCTCTTCCTGTTGGGAAATGAGAGTTAAATTTGCCCGTCCAGACACCTCCAGCTAGTCTCTCATTGGTTCTCCCTATTCCTGTTCATCATCCACAGAAATTGCAAACTGGGCCAAACAGGAGGTTAAAGGCACTGACTCTCCAAGTCGGGAGAGTGTTAGTAAAGCGTCTGGAATGTTGCACCCGAGTACCAGGGGACAAGAACTGAGACATATTGGAACACGTCTCCCAATCACACGGTTGATCATACTGTGGGTTCCACATTCATGCTTTAGCTGAAGGAAGAATCCCTTAAACGTGGAGAGTTGAGACCCGTGGAATGGGTACCATACAATATGACTTCAAAGGGTCTTCATTTGCTCACCGAACCTCTCCAATCCTATCACTGCTGCGTTTATGCCCCTGTACACACGCTTGATTCTGTTTTGGAGACATAGCAATCCATAGGTTTTAAGATACTTACTAGTCAGCTACATTATTAGGCGTTTAATATGGGGTGTTGAGTCCATTTCGTTGAGCAAGGAGTAGCTCTTGTCTATTCCATATTTGGCTTAAGGAACTTTATCTGTGCTCATTTCAATCTCTGGTTTTATGCAGCACCCCAACTCACCTTTCCCCTTAAGCAAGCATAAGTTGGTTTTCTACATTTGAGACCCTGTTCTGTTTTGTAATCCAGTTCCTGTGTAGCCAAGTTTACATTCCGTGTATTAGTGATATCTTATGATGTTTCTTTTTCTGTGTGACTTATTTCAGTTAGAATCATCATACCTGAATCCACTCATTATGCTGCTATGGGCCTGATGACATAGATTTCATTGCTGAGTGATATTGCATTGTACGTAAGTACCACAACTTCTTTATCCATTTTTCACTTTCTGCGATATTGTACTTGTACCGTAAACAAGGTTCTTGTAAACAGAGCCGTCCCAAACTTTGGGGTGGCTGTGTTTTTTTGATTTTAATTTCCCTAAGCTATAGGACCATAAGTGGAAGTGCCCTAGGCTCTTTTGCTTTGTTTTTTAGATGTTTCAGGAAACACCATACACTTCTCTCCAGTGGCTGTTGGCAATTTACATCCCGCCCATCAGCATAACAAGGCTCCCAGTTCTCCATGGCCTGTCCTGCCTTTCTGTATTTTACACTTTTTTCAGATGGCCCTTTTGACCGGGGGGAAGTGAGACTTCATTGTAGTGCATATATCTTTTGCAAGCTTGCTTGGTTGGCCAAAAAGGGCGTATGCGTTTTTTCCTGAATATATTCAGGAAAAAACGCATACGCCCTTTTTGGTCAAGTGCATCATTGTGGACGTTCTGCCTCTTTTCCTATGCTTTAAATGCAATTCCAGTCTACCTCCTTAAATCGGTTTCCTGCAATTCTTCCCCGCTTTCAAGTCCTCTTGGCAGCCTTACTTCAGTATATTTTTGGACGATAGCTGTCATTTATAACTCTGCAGGTTTGTGAATTACAGTGCCCCTGAGCTCCTTTCTTCAACTCGCTTTCTTGTGAGCTGGCCGCAACACCGCAGGATTGCTTCAGGCCCTAATCTGGTTCCGGCAAGGTGTGCTGAGCCTTCGGTTAATTCCTCTTCCTGGTGGGAAATGAGAGTTAAATTTGCCCGTCCAGACACCTCCAGCTAGTCTCTCATTGGTTCTCCCTATTCCTGTTCATCTTCCGCAGAAATTGCAAACTGGGCCAAACAGGAGGTTAAAGGCACTGACTCTCCAAGTCGGGAGAGTGTTAGTAAAGCGTCTGGAATATTGCACCCGAGTACCAAGAGACGAGAACTGAGACATATTGGAACACGTCTCCCGATCACACGGTTGATCATACTCTGGGTTCCACATGCATGATTTAGCTGAAGGAAGAATCCCTTAAACCTGGAGCGTTGAGACCCGTGGAATGGGTACCATGCAATATGACTTCAAAGGGTCTTCATTTGCTCACCGAACCTCTCCAATCCTATCACTGCTGCGTTTATGCCCCTGTACACATGCTTGATTCTCTTTCGGAGACATAGCGATCCATAGGTTTTAAGATACTTACTAGTCAGGTACATTCTTAGGCGTTTAATATGGGGTGTTGAGTCCATTTCATTGACCAAGGAGTAGCTCTTGTCTATTACATATTTGGCTTAAGGAACTTTATCTGTGCTCATTTCAATCTCTGGTTTTATGTAGCACCCCAACTCACCTTTCCCCTTAAGCAAGCATAAGTTGGTTTTCTAAATTTGAGACCCTGTTGTGTTTTGTAATTCAGTTCCTGTGTAGCCAAGTTTACATTCCGTGTATTAGTGATATCTTATGATGTTTCTTTTTCTGTGTGACTTATTTCAGTTAGAATCATCATACCTGAATCCACTCATTATGCTGCTACGGGTCTGATGACATAGATTTCATTGCTGAGTGATATTGCATTGTACGTAAATACCACAACTTCTATATACATTTTTCACTTTCTGCGATATTGAACTTGTCCCGTAAATGAGTTTCTTGTAAACAGAGCCGTCCGAAACTTTGGGGTGGCTGTGTCTTTTTGATTTTAATTTCCCTAAGCTATAAGACCATAAGTGGAAGTGCCCTAGGCTCTGTTGCTTTGTTTTTTAGATGTTTCAGGAAACAACATACACTCCTCCCAAGTGGCTGTTGGCAATTTACATCCCGCCCATCAGCATAACAAGTCTCCCAGTTCTCCATGGCCTGTCCTGCCTTTCTGGATTTTACACTTTTTTCAGATGGCCCTTTTGACCGGGGGGAAGTGAGACTTCATTGTAGTGCAGATTTCCTTTGCAAGCTTGCTTGGTTGGCCAAAAAGGGCGTATGCGTTTTTTCCTGAATATATTCAGGAAAAAACGCATACGCCCTTTTTGGCCAAGTGCATCATTGTCGACGTTCTGCCTCTTTTCCTATGCTTTAAATGCAATTCCAGTCTACCTCCTGAAATCGGTTGCCTGCAATTCTGCCCCGCTTACAAGTCCTATTGGCAGCCTTACTTCAGTATATTTTTGGACGATAGCTGTCATTTATAACTCTGCAGGCTTGTGAATTACAGTGCCCCTGAGCTACTTTCTTCAACTCGCTTTCTTGTGAGCTGGCCGCAACACCGCAGGATTGCTTCAGGCCCTAATTTGTTCTGGCACGGCCCGCTGAGCCTTCGGTTAATTCCTCTTCCTGTTGGGAAATGAGAGTTAAATTTGCCCGTCCAGACACCTCCAGCTAGTCTCTCATTGGTTCTCCCTATTCCTGTTCATCATCTACAGAAATTGCAAACTGGGCCAAACAGGAGGTTAAAGGCACTGACTCTCCAAGTCGGGAGAGTGTTAGTAAAGCGTCTGGAATGTTGCACCCGAGTACCAGGGGACAAGAACTGAGACATATTGGAACACGTCTCCCAATCACACGGTTGATCATACTCTGGGTTCCACATGCATGCTTTAGCTGAAGGAAGAATCCCTTAAACGTGGAGAGTTGAGACCCGTGGAATGGGTACCATGCAATATGACTTCAAAGGGTCTTCATTTGCTCACCGAACCTCTCCAATCCTATCACTGCTGCGTTTATGCCCCTGTACACACGCTTGATTCTCTTTTGGAGACATAGCAATCCATAGGTTTTAAGATACTTACTAGTCAGCTACATTATTAGGCGTTTAATATGGGGTGTTGAGTCCATTTCGTTGAGCAAGGAGTAGCTCTTGTCTATTCCATATTTGGCTTAAGGAACTTTATCTGTGCTCATTTCAATCTCTGGTTTTATGCAGCACCCCAACTCACCTTTCCCCTTAAGCAAGCATAAGTTGGTTTTCTACATTTGAGACCCTGTTCTGTTTTGTAATCCTGTTCCTGTTTAGCCAAGTTTACATTCCGTGTATTAGTGATATCTTATGATGTTTCTTTTTCTGTGTGACTTATTTCAGTTAGAATCATCATACCTGAATCCACTCATTATGCTGCTATGGGCCTGATGACATAGATTTCATTGCTGAGTGATATTGCATTGTACGTAAGTACCACAACTTCTTTATCCATTTTTCACTTTCTGTGATATTGTACTTGTACCGTAAACAAGGTTCTTGTAAACAGAGCCGTCCCAAACTTTGGGGTGGCTGTGTTTTTTTGATTTTAATTTCCCTAAGCTATAGGACCATAAGTGGAAGTGCCCTAGGCTCTTTTGCTTTGTTTTTTAGATGTTTCAGGAAACACCATACACTTCTCTCCAGTGGCTGTTGGCAATTTACATCCCGCCCATCAGCATAACAAGGCTCCCAGTTCTCCATGGCCTGTCCTGCCTTTCTGTATTTTACACTTTTTTCAGATGGCCCTTTTGACCGGGGGGAAGTGAGACTTCATTGTAGTGCATATATCTTTTGCAAGCTTGCTTGGTTGGCCAAAAAGGGCGTATGCGTTTTTTCCTGAATATATTCAGGAAAAAACGCATACTCCCTTTTTGGTCAAGTGCATCATTGTGGACATTCTGCCTCTTTTCCTATGCTTTAAATGCAATTCCAGTCTACCTCCTGAAATCGGTTTCCTGCAATTCTTCCCCGCTTTCAAGTCCTCTTGGCAGCCTTACTTCAGTATATTTTTGGACGATAGCTGTCATTTATAACTCTGCAGGTTTGTGAATTACAGTGCCCCTGAGCTCCTTTCTTCAACTCGCTTTCTTGTGAGCTGGCCGCAACACCGCAGGATTGCTTCAGGCCCTAATCTGGTTCCGGCAAGGTGTGCTGAGCCTTCGGTTAATTCCTCTTCCCGGTGGGAAATGAGAGTTAAATTTTCCCGTCCAGACACCTCCAGCTAGTCTCTCATTGGTTCTCCCTATTCCTGTTCATCTTCCGCAGAAATTGCAAACTGGGCCAAACAGGAGGTTAAAGGCACTGACTCTCCAAGTCGGGAGAGTGTTAGTAAAGCGTCTGGAATATTGCACCCGAGTACCAGGGGACGAGAACTGAGACATATTGGAACACGTCTCCCGATCACACGGTTGATCATACTCTGGGTTCCACATGCATGATTTAGCTGAAAGAAGAATCCCTTAAACCTGGATCGTTGAGACCCGTGGAATGGGTACCATGCAATATGACTTCAAAGGGTCTTCATTTGCTCACCGAACCTCTCCAATCCTATCACTGCTGCGTTTATGCCCCTGTACACATGCTTGATTCTCTTTCGGAGACATAGCAATCCATAGGTTTTAAGATACTTACTAGTCAGGTACATTCTTAGGCGTTTAATATGGGGTGTTGAGTCCATCTCGTTGAGCAAGGAGTAGCTCTTGTCTATTCCATATTTGGCTTAAGGAACTTTATCTGTGCTCATTTCAATCTCTGGTTTTATGCAGCACCCCAACTCACCTTTCCCCTTAAGCAAGCATAAGTTGGTTTTCTAAATTTGAGACCCTGTTCTCTTTTGTAATCCAGTTCCTGTGTAGCCAAGTTTACATTCCGTGTATTAGTGATATCTTATGATGTTTCTTTTTCTTGTGACTTATTTCAGATAGAATCATCATACCTGAATCCACTCATTATGCTGCTCTGGGCCTGATGACATAGATTTCATTGCTGAGTGATATTGCATTGTACGTAAGTACCACAACTTCTTTATCCATTTTTCACTTTCTGTGATATTGAACTTGTCCCGTAAACGAGTTTCTTGTAAACAGAGCTGTCCCAAAGTTTGGGGTGGCTGTGTCTTTTTGATTTTAATTTCCCTAAGCTATAGGGCCATAAGTGGAAGTGCCCTAGGCTCTGTTGCTTTGATTTTAGATCTTTCAGGAAACACCATACACTTCTCCCGAGTGGCTGTTGGCAATTTACATCCCGCCCATCAGCATAACAAGGCTCCCAGTTCTCCATGGCCTGTCCTGCCTTTCTGGATTTTACACTTTTTTCTGATGGCCCTTTTGACCGGGGGGAAGTGAGACTTCATTGTAGTGCAGATTTCCTTTGCAAGCTTGCTTGGTTGGCCAAAAAGGGCGTATGCGTTTTTTCCTGAATATATTCAGGAAAAAACGCATACGCCCTTTTTGGCCAAGTGCATCATTGTCGACGTTCTGCCTCTTTTCCTATGCTTTAAATGCAATTCCAGTCTACCTCCTGAAATCGGTTTCCTGCAATTCTGCCCCGCTTTCAAGTCCTCTTGGCAGCCTTACTTCAGTATATTTTTGGACGATAGCTGTCATTTATAACTCTGCAGGTTTGTGAATTACAGTGCCCCTGAGCTACTTTCTTCAACTCGCTTTCTTGTGAGCTGGCCGCAACACCGCAGGATTGCTTCAGGCCCTAATTTGTTCTGGCACGGCCCGCTGAGCCTTCGGTTAATTCCTCTTCCTGTTGGGAAATGAGAGTTAAATTTGCCCGTCCAGACACCTCCAGCTAGTCTCTCATTGGTTCTCCCTATTCCTGTTCATCTTCCGCAGAAATTGCAAACTGGGCCAAACAGGAGGTTAAAGACACTGACTCTCCAAGTCGGGAGAGTGTTAGTAAAGTGTCTGGAATGTTGCACCCGAGTACCAGGGGACGAGAACTGAGACATATTGGAACACGTCTCCCGATCACACGGTTGATCATACTCTGGGTTCCACATGCATGCTTTAGCTGAAGGAAGAATCCCTTAAACGTGGAGAGTTGAGACCCGTGGAATGGGTACCATGCAATATGACTTCAAAGGGTCTTCATTTGCTCACCGAACCTCTCCAATCCTATCACTGCTGCGTTTATGCCCCTGTACACACGCTTGATTCTCTTTTGGAGACATAGCAATCCATAGGTTTTAAGATACTTTCTAGTCAGCTACATTCTTAGGCGTTTAATATGGGGTGTTGAGTCCATTTCGTTGAGCAAGGAGTAGCTCTTGTCTATTCCATATTTGGCTTAAGGAACTTTATCTGTGCTCATTTCAATCTCTGGTTTTATGGAGCACCCCAACTCACCTTTCCCCTTAAGCAAGCATAAGTTGGTTTTCTAAATTTGAGACCCTGTTCTCTTTTGTAATCCAGTTCCTGTGTAGCCAAGTTTACATTCCGTGTATTAGTGATATCTTATGATGTTTCTTTTTCTTGTGACTTATTTCAGATAGAATCATCATACCTGAATCCACTCATTATGCTGCTCTGGGCCTGATGACATAGATTTCATTGCTGAGTGATATTGCATTGTACGTAAGTACCACAAGTGCTTTATCCATTTTTCACTTTCTGTGATATTGAATTTGTCCCGTAAACGAGTTTCTTGTAAACAGAGCTGTCCCAAAGTTTGGGGTGGCTGTGTCTTTTTGATTTTAATTTCCCTAAGCTATAGGACCATAAGTGGAAGTGCCCTAGGCTCTGTTGCTTTGTTTTTTAGATGTTTCAGGAAACACCATACACTTCTCTCCAGTGGCTGTTGGCAATTTACATCCCGCCCATCAGCATAACAAGGCTCCCAGTTCTCCATGGCCTGTCCTGCCTTTCTGTATTTTACACTTTTTTCAGATGGCCCTTTTGACCGGGGGGAAGTGAGACTTCATTGTAGTGCATATATCTTTTGCAAGCTTGCTTGGTTGCCCAAAAAGGGCGTATGCGTTTTTTCCTGAATATATTCAGGAAAAAACGCATACTCACTTTTTGGTCAAGTGCATCATTGTGGACGTTCTGCCTCTTTTCCTATGCTTTAAATGCAATTCCAGTCTACCTCCTGAAATCGGTTTCCTGCAATTCTTCCCCGCATTCAAGTCCTCTTGGCAGCCTTACTTCAGTATATTTTTGGACGATAGTTGTCATTTATAACTGCAGGTTTGTGAATTACAGTGCCCCTGAGCTCCTTTCTTCAACTCGCTTTCTTGTGAGCTGGCCGCAACACCGCAGGATTGCTTCAGGCCCTAATCTGGTTCCGGCAAGGTGTGCTGAGCCTTTGGTTAATTCCTCTTCCTGGTGGGAAATGAGAGTTAAATTTGCCCGTCCAGACACCTCCAGCTTGTCTCTCATTAGTTCTCCCTATTCCTGTTCATCTTCCGCAGAAATTGCAAACTGGGCCAAACAGGAGGTTAAAGGCACTGACTCTCCAAGTCGGGAGAGTGTTAGTAAAGCGTCTGGAATGTTGCACCCGAGTACCAGGAGACGAGAACTGAGACATATTGGAACACGTCTCCCGATCACACAGTTGATCATACTCTTGGTTCCACATGCATGATTTAGCTGAAGGAAGAATCCCTTAAACCTGGAGCGTTGAGACCCGTGGAATGGGTACCATGCAATATGACTTCAAAGGGTCTTCATTTGCTCACCAAAACTCTCCAATCCTATCACTGCTGCGTTTATGCCCCTGTACACACGCTTGATTCTCTTTCGGAGACATAGCGATCCATAGGTTTTAAGATACTTACTAGTCAGGTACATTCTTAGGCGTTTAATATGGGGTGTTGAGTCCATTTCGTTGAGCAAGGAGTAGCTCTTGTCTATTACATATTTGGCTTAAGGAACTTTATCTGTGCTCATTTCAATCTCTGGTTTTATGCAGCACCCCAACTCACCTTTCCACTTAAGCAAGCATAAGTTGGTTTTCTAAATTTGAGACCCTGTTCTGTTTTGTAATCCAGTTCCTGTGTAGCCAAGTTTACATTCCGTGTATTAGTGATATCTTATGATGTTTCTTTTTCTGTGTGACTTATTTCAGTTAGAATCATCATACCTGAATCCACTCATTATTCTGCTATGGGCCTGATGACATAGATTTCATTGCTGAGTGATATTGCATTGTACGTAAGTACCACAACTTCTTTATCCATTTTTCACTTTCTGTGATATTGAACTTGTCCCGTAAACGAGTTTCTTGTAAACAGAGCCGTCCCAAACTTTGGGGTGGCTGTGTCTTTTTGATTTTAATTTCCTAAGCTATAGGGCCATAAGTGGAAGTGCCCTAGGCTCTGTTGCTTTGTTTGTTAGATATTTCAGGAAAGACCATACACTTCTCCCGAGTGGCTGTTGGCAATATACATCCCGCCCATCAGCATAACAAGGCTCCCAGTTCTCCATGGCCTGTACTGCCTTTCTGGATTTTACACTTTTCTCAGATGGCCCTTTTGACCGGGGGGAAGTGAGACTTCATTGTAGTGCAGATTTCCTTTGCAAGCTTCCTTGGTTGGCCAAAAAGGGCGTATGCGTTTTTTCCTGAATATATTCAAGAAAAAATGCGTACGCACTTTGTGGCCAAGTACATCATTGTCGACGTTCTGCCTCTTTTCCTATGCTTTAAATGCAATTCCAGTCTACCTCCTGAAATCGGTTTCCTGCAATTCTGCCCCGCTTTCAAGTCCTCTTGGCAGCATTACTTCAGTATATTTTTGGACAATAGCTATCATTTATAACTCTGCAGGTTTGTAAATTACAGTGCCCCTGAGCTCCTTTCTTCAACTCGCTTTCTTGTGAGCTGGCCGCAACACCGCAGGATTGCTTCAGGCCCTAATCTGGTTCCGGCACGGCACGCTGAGCCTTTGGTTAATTCCTCTTCCTGGTGGGAAATGAGAGTTACATTTGCCCGTCCAGACACCTCCAGCTAGTCTCTCATTGGTTCTCCCTATTCCTGTTCATCTTCCGCAGAAATTGCAAACTGGGCCAAACAGGAGGTTAAAGGCACTGACTCTCCAAGTCGGGAGAGTGTTAGTAAAGCGTCTGGAATGTTGCACCCGAGTACCAGGGGACGAAAAGTGAGACATATTGGAACACGTCCGCCGATCACACGGTTGATCATACTCTGGGTTCCACATGCATGTTTTAGCTGAAGGAAGAATCCCTTAAACCTGGAGAGTTGAGACCCGTGGAATGGGTACCATGCAATATGAATTCAAAGGGTCTTCATTTGCTCACTGAACCTCTCCAATCCTATCTCTGCTGTGTTTACGTCCCTGTACACACGCTTGATTCTCTTCGGAGACAATGTGATCCATAGGTTTTAAGATACTTACTAGTCAGGTACATTCTTAGGCGTTTAATATGGGGTGTTGAGTCCATTTCGTTGAGCAAGGAGTAGCTCTTGTCTATTACATATTTGGCTTAAGGAACTTTATCTGTGCTCATTTCAATCTCTGGTTTTATGCAGCACCCCAACTCACCTTTCCCCTTAAGCAAGCATAAGTTGGTTTTCTAAATTTGGGACCATGTTCTGTTTTGAAATTCAGTTCCTGTGTAGCCAAGTTTACATTCCGTGTATTAGTGATATCTTATGATGTTTCTTTTTCTGTGTGACTTATTTCAGTTAGAATCGTCATACCTGAATCCACTCATTATGCTGCTATGGGCCTGATGACATAGATTTCATTGCTGAGTGATATTGCATTGTTCGTAAGTACCACAACTTCTTTATCCATTTTTCACCTCTGTGAAATAGAACTTCTACCGTAAACGAGGTTCTTGTAAGCAGAGCCGTCCCAAACTTTGGGGTGGCTGTGTCTTTTTGATTTTAATTTCCCTAAGCTATAGGACCATAAGTGGAAGTGCCCTAGGCTCTGTTGCTTTGTTTCTTAGATGTTTCAGGAAACACCATACACTTCTCCCAAGTGGCTGTTGGCAATTTACATCCCGCCCATCAGCATAACAAGGCTCCCAGTTCTCCATGGCCTGTACTGCCTTTCTAGATTTTACACTTTTTTCAGATGGCCCTTTTGACCGGGGGGAAGTGAGACTTCATTGTAGTGCAGATTTCCTTTGCAAGCTTGCTTGGTTGGCCAGAAAGGGCGTATGCGTTTTTTCCTGAATATATTCAGGAAAAAAGGCATACGCCGTTTTCGGCCAAGTGCATCATTGTCGACCTTCTGCCTATTTTCCTATGCTTTAAATGTAATTCCAGTCTGCCTCCTGAAATCGATTTCCTGCAATTCTGCCCCGTTTTCAAGTCCTCTTGGCAGCCTTACTTCAGTATATTTTTGGACGATAGCTGTCATTTATAACTCTGCAGGTTTGTGAATTACAGTGCCCCTGAGCTCCTTTCTTCAACTCGCTTTCTTGTGAGCTGGCCGCAACACCGCAGGATTGCTTCAGGCCCTAATCTGGTTCCGGCACGGCACGCTGAGCCTTTGGTTAATTCCTCTCCCTGGTGGGAAATGAGAGTTAAATTTGCCCGTCCAGACACCTCCAGCTAGTCTCTCATTGGTTCTCCTTATTCCTGTTTATCTTCCGCAGAAATTGCAAACTGGGCCAAACAGGAGGTTAAAGGCAGTGACTCTCCAAGTCGGGAGAGTGTTAGTAAAGCGTCTGGAATGTTGCACCCGAGTGCCAGGGGACGAGAACTGAGACATATTGGAACACGTCTCCCGATCACATGGTTGATCATACTCTGTGTTCCACATGCATGCTTTAGCTGAAGGAAGAATCCCTTAAACCTGGAGAGTTGAAACCCATGGAATGGGAACCATGCAATATGATTTCAAATGGTCTTCATTTGCTCACTGAACCTCTCCAATCCTATCACTGCTGCGTTTATGCCCCTGTACACACGCTTGATTCTCTTTCGGAGACATAGCAATCCATAGGTTTTAAGATACTTACTAGTCAGGTACATTCTTAGGCGTTTAATATGGGGTGTTGAGTCCATTTCGTTGAGCAAGGAGTAGCTCTTGTCTATTACATATTTGGCTTAAGGAACTTTATCTGTGCTCATTTCAATCTCTGGTTTTATGCAGCACCCCAACTCACCTTTCCCCTTAAGCAAGCATAAGTTGGTTTTCTGAATTTGAGACCCTGTTGTGTTTTGTAATCCAGTTCCTGTGTAGTCAAGTTTACATTCTGTGTATTAGTGATATCTTATGATGTTTCTTTTTCTGTGTGACTTATTTCAGTTAGAATCATCATACCTGAATCCACTCATTATGCTGCTACGTGCCTGATGACATAGATTTCATTGCTGAGTGATATTGCATTGTACGTAAGTACCAAAACTTCTTTATCCATTTTTCACTTTCTGTGATATTGAACTTGTACCATAAACGAGGTTCTTGTAATAAGAGCCGTACCAAATTTTGGGGTGGCTGTGTCTTTTTGATTTTAATTTCCCTAAGCTATAACACCATAAGTGGAAGTGCCCTAGGCTCTGTTGCTTTGTTTTTTAGATGTTTCAGGAAACACCATACACTTCTCCCCAGTGGCTGCTCTCAATTTACATCACACCCATCAACATAACAAGGCTCCCAGTTCTCCATGGCCTGTCTTGTCTTTCTGGATTTTACACTTTTTTCAGATGGGCCTTTTGACCGGGGGGAAGTGAGACTTCATTGTAGTGCAGATATCTTTGCAAGCTTGCTTGGTTGGCCAAAAAGGGCGTATGCGTTTTTTCCTGAATATATTCAGGAAAAAACGCATACGCCCTTTTTGGCCAAGTGCATCATTGTCCACGTTCTGCCTGTTTTCCTATGCTTTAAATGCAATTCCAGTCTACCTCCTGAAATAGGTTTCCTGCAATTCTGCCCCACTTTCAAGTACTCTTGGCAGCCTTACTTCAGTATATTTTTGGACGATAGCTGTTATTTATAACTCTGCAGGTTTGTGAATTACAGTGCCCCTGAGCTCCTTTCTTCAACTCGCTTTCTTGTGAGCTGGCCGCAACACCGCAAGATTGCTTCAGGCCCTCATCTGGTTATGGCACGGCACGCTGAGCCTTTGGTTAATTCCTCTTCCTGGTGGGAAATGAGAGTTAAATTTGCCCGTCCAGACACCTCCAGCTAGTCTCTCATTGGTCCTCCCTATTCCTGTTCATCTTCCGCAGAAATTGCAAACTGGGCCAAACAGGAGGTTAAAGGCACTGACTCTCCAAGTCGGGAGAGTGTTCGTAAAGCGTCTGGAATGTTGCACCCGAGTACCAGGGGACGAAAACTGAGACATATTGGAACACGTCTCCTGATCACACGGTTGATCATACTCTGGGTTCCACATGCATGTTTCAGCTGAAGGAAGAATCCCTTAAACCTGGAGAGTTGAGACCCGTGGAATGAGTACCATGCAATACGACTTCAAAGGGTCTTCGTTTGCTCACCGAAACTCTCCAATCCTATCACTGCTGCGTTTATGCCCCTGTACACATGCTTTACTCTCTTTCGGAGACATAGCAATCCATAGCTTTTAAGATACTTTCTAGTCAGCTACATTCTTAGGCGTTTAATAAGGGGTGTTGAGTCCATTTCGTTGAGCAAGGAGTAGCTCTTGTCTATTACATATTTGGCTTAAAGAACTTTATCTGTGCTCATTTCAATCTCTGGTTTTATGCAGCACCCCAACACTCCTTTCCCCTTAAGCAAGCATAAGTTGGTTTTCTAAATTTGAGACCCTGTTCTCTTTTGTAATCCAGTTCCTGTGTAGCCAAGTTTACATTCCGTGTATTAGTGATATCTTATGATGTTTCTTTTTCTGTGTGACTTATTTCAGATAGAATCATCATACCTGAATCCACTCATTATGCTGCTACGGGCCTGATGACATAGATTTCATTGCTGAGTGATATTGCATTGTACGTAAGTACCACAACTGCTTTATCCATTTTTCACTGTCTGCGAAATAGAAGTTGTCCCGTAAACGAGTTTCTTGTAAACAGAGCCGTCCCAAACTTAGGGGTGGCTGTGTCTTTTTGATTTTAATTTCCCTAAGCTATAGGGCCATAAGTGGAAGTGCCCTAGGCTCTGTTGCTTTGTTTTTTAGATGTTTCAGGAAACACCATACACTTTTCCCGAGTGGCTGTTGGCAATATACATCCCGCCCATCAGCAAAACAAGGCTCACAGTTCTCCATGGCCTGTCCTGCCTTTCTGGATTTTACACTTTTTTCAGTTGGCCCTTTTGACCGTGGGGAAGTGAGACTTCATTGTAGTGCAGATTTCCTTTGCAAGCTTGCTTGGTTGGCCAAAAAGGGCGTATGCGTTTTTTCCTGAATATATTCAGGAAAAAACGCATACGCCCGTTTTGGCCAAGTGCATCATTGTCGACGTTTTGCCTCTTTTCCTATGCTTTAAATGCAATTCCAGTGTACCTCCTGAAATTGGTTTCCTGCAGTTCGGCCCCGCTTTCAAGTCCTCTTGGCAGGCTTACTTCACTATATTTTTGGATGATAGCTGTCATTTATAACTCTGCAGGTTTGTGAATTACAGTGCCCCTGAGCTCCTTTCTTCAACTCGCTTTCTTGTGAGCTGGCCGCAACACCGCAGGATTGCTTCAGGCCCTAATCTGGTTCCGGCACGGCATGCTGAGCCTTTGGTTAATTCCTCTTCCTGGTGGGAAATGAGAGTTAAATTTACACGTCCAGACACCTCCAGCTAGTCTCTCATTGGTTCTCCCTATTCCTGTTCATCTTCCGCAGAAATTGCAAACTGGGCCAAACAGGAGGTTAAAGGCACTGACTCTCCAAGTCGGGAGAGTGTTAGTAAAGCGTCTGGAATGTTGCACCCGAGTACCAGGGGACGAGAACTGAGACATATTGGAACACGTCTCCCGATCACACGGTTGATCATACTCTGGGTTCCACATGCATGATTTAGCTGAAGGAAGAATCCCTTAAACCTGGAGAGTTGAGACCCGTGGAATGGGTACCATGCAATATGACTTCAAAGGGTCTTCATTTGCTCACCGAACCTCTCCAATCCTATCACTGCTGCGTTTATGCCCCTGTACACACGCTTGATTCTCTTTCGGAGACATAGCAATCCATAGCTTTTAAGATACTTACTAGTCAGGTACATTCTTAGGCGTTTAATATGGGGTGTTGAGTCCATTTCGTTGAGCAAGGAGTAGCTCTTGTCTATTACATATTTGGCTTAAGGAACTTTATCTGTGATCATTTCAATCTCTGGTTTTATGCAGCACCCCAACTCACCTTTCCCCTTAAGCAAGCATAAGTTGGTTTTCTAAATTTGAGACCCTGTTCTGTTTTGTAATCCAGTTCCTGTGTAGCCAAGGTTACATTCCGTGTATTAGTGATATTTTATGATGTTTCTTTTTCTGTGTGACTTATTTCAGTTAGAATCATCATACCTGAATCCACTCATTATGCTGCTACGGGCCTGATGACATAGATTTCTTTGCTGAGTAATATTGCATTGTACGTAAGTACCACAACTTCTTTATCCATTTTTCACTTTCTGCGATATTGTACTTGTACCGTAAACAAGGTTCTTGTAAACAGAGCCATCACAAACTTTGGGGTGGCTGTGTCTTTTTGATTTTAATTTCCCTAAGCTATAGGACCATAAGTGGAAGTGCCCTAGGCTTTGTTGCTTTCTTTTTTAGATGTTTCAGGAAACACCATACCCTTCTCCCTAGTGGCTGTTGGCAATTTACATCCCGCCCATCAGCATAACAAGGCTCCCAGTTCTCCATGGCCTGTCCTGCCTTTCTGGATTTTACACTTTTTTCAGATGACCCTTTTGACCGGGGGGAAGTGAGACTTCATTGTAGTGCAGATTTCCTTTGCAAGCTTGCTTGGTTGGCCAAAAAGGGCGTATGCGTTTTTTCCTGAATATATTCAGGAAAAAACGCATACGCCCTTTTTGGCCAAGTGCATCATTGTCGACGTTCTGCCTCTTTTCCTATGCTTTAAATGCAATTCCAGTCTACCTCCTGAAATCGGTTTCCTGCAATTCTGCCCCGCTTTCAAGTCCTCTTGGCAGACTTACTTCAGTATATTTTTGGAAGATAGCTGTCATTTATAACTCTGCAGGTTTGTGAATTACACTGCCCCTGAGCTCCTTTCTTCAACTCGCTTTCTTGTGAGCTGGCCGTAACACCGCAGGATTGCTTCAGGCCCTAATCTGGTTCCGGAACGGCACGCTGAGCCTTTGGTTAATTCCTCTTCCTGGTGGGAAATGAGAGTTAAATTTGCCCGTCCAGACACCTTCAGGTAGTCTCTCATTGGTTCTCCTATTCCTGTTCATCTTCCGCAGAAATTGCAAACTGGGCCAAACAGGAAGTTAAAGGCACTGACTCTCCAAGTCTGGAGAGTGTTAGTAGAGCGTCTGGAATGTTGCACCCGAGTAACAGGGGACGAAAACTGAGACATATTTGAACACGTCTCCGGATCACACGGTTGATCATACTCTGGGTTCCACAGGCATGTTTCAGCTGAAGGAAGAAACCCTTAAACCTGGAGAGTTGAGACCCATGGAATGGGTACCATGCAATATGACTTCAAAGGGTCTTCATTTGCTCACCGAACCTCTCCTATCCTATCACTGCTGCGTTTATGCCCCTGTACACAAGCTTGATTCTCTTTCGGAGACATAGCAATCCATAGGTTTTAAGATACTTACTAGTCAGGTACATTCTTAGGCGTTTAATATGGGGTGTTGAGTCCATTTCGTTGAGCAAGGAGTAGCTCTTGTCTATTACATATTTGGCTTAAGGAACTATATCTGTGCTCATTTCAATCTCTGGTTTTATGCAGCACCCCAGCTCACGTTTCCCCTTAAGCAAGCATAAGTTGGTTTTCTACATTTGAGACCCTGTTCTGTTTTGTAATCCAGTTCCTGTGTAGCCAAGTTTACATTCCGTGTATTAGTGATATCTTATGATGTTTCTTTTTCTGTGTGACTTATTTCAGTTAGAATCATCATACCTGAATCCACTCATTATGCTGCTATGGGCCTGATGACATAGATTTCATTGCTGAGTGATATTGCATTGTAGGTAAGTACCACAACTTCTTTATCCATTTTTCACTTTCTGTGATATTGAACTTGTAACGTAAACGAGTTTATTGTAAACAGAGCCGTCCCAAACTTTGGGGTGGCTGCGTCTTTTTGATTTTAATTTCCCTAAGCTATAGGACCATAAGTGGAAGTGCCCTAAGCTCTGTTGCTTTGTTTTTTAGATGTTTCAGGAAACACCATACACTTCTCCGGAGTGGCTGTTGGCAATTTACATCCCGCCCATCAGCATAACAAGTCTCACAGTTCTCCATGGCCTGTCCTGCCTTTCTGGATTTTACACTTTTTTCAGATGGCCCTTTTGACCGGGGGGAAGTGAGACTTCATTGTAGTGCAGATTTCCTTTGCAAGCTTGCTTGGTTGGCCAAAAAGGGCGTATGCGTTTTTTCCTGAATATATTCAGGAAAAAACGCATACGCCCTTTTTGGCCAAGTGCATCATTGTCGACGTTCTGCCTCTTTTCCTATGCTTTAAATGCAATTCCAGTCTACCTCCTGAAATCGGTTGCCTGCAATTCTGCCCCGCTTTCAAGTCCTCTTGGCAGCCTTACTTCAGTATATTTTTGGACGATAGCTGTCATTTATAACTCTGCAGGTTTGTGAATTCAGTGCCACTGAGTTCCTTTCTTTAACTCGCTTTCTTGTCAGCTGGCCGCAACACCGCAGGATTGCTTCAGGCCCTAATCTGGTTCCAGCACGGCACGCTGAGCCTTTGGTTAATTCCTCTTCCTGGTGGGAAATGAGAGTTAAATTTGCCCGTCCAGACACCTCCAGCTAGTCTCTCATTGTTTCTCGCTATTCCTGTTCATCTTCTGCAGAAATTGCAAACTGGGCCAAACAGGAGGTTAAAGGCACTGACTCTCCAAGTCGGGAGAGTGTTAGTAAAGCGTCTGGAATGTTGCACCCGAGTACCAGGGGACGAGAACTGAGACATATTGGAACACGTCTCCCGATCACACGGTTGATCATACTCTGGGTTCCACAAGCATGATTTAGCTGAAGGAAGAATCCCTTAAACCTGGAGAGTTGAGACCCGTGGAATGGGTACCATGCAATATGACTTCAAAGGGTCTTCATTTGCTCACCGAACCTCTCCAATCCTATGACTGCTGCGTTTATGCCCCTGTACACACGCTTGATTCTCTTTCGGAGACATAGCAATCCATAGGTTTTAAGATACTTACTAGTCAGGTACATTCTTAGGCGTTTAATATGGGTTGTTGAGTCCATTTCGTTGAGCAAGGAGTAGCTCTTGTCTATTACATATTTGGCTTAAGGAAATTTATCTGTGCTCATTTCAATCTCTGGTTTTATGCAGCACCCCAACTCACCTTTCCACTTAAGCAAGCATAAGTTGGTTTTCTAAATTTGAGACCCTGTTCTGTTTTGTATTTCAGTTCCTGTGTAGCCAAGTTTACATTCCGTGTATTAGTGATATCTTATGATGTTTCTTTTTCTGTGTGACTTATTTCAGTTAGAATCATCATACCTGAATCCACTCATTATGCCTCTATGGGCCTGATGACATAGATTTCATTGCTGAGTGATATTGCATTGTACGTAAGTACCACATCTTCTTTATCCATTTTTCACTTTCTGTGATATTGAACTTGTCCCGTAAACGAGTTTCTTGTAAACAGAGCCGTCCCAAACTTTGGGGTGGCTGTGTCTTTTTGATTTTAATTTCCCTAAGCTATAGGGCCATAAGTGGAAGTGCCCTAGGCTCTGTTGCTTTGTTTTTTAGATGTTTCAGGAAACACCATACACTTCTCCCGAGTGGCTGTTGGCAATTTACATCCTGTCCATCAGCATAACAGGGCTCCCAGTTTTCCATGGCCTGTCCTGCCTTTCTGGATTTTACACTTTTTTCAGATGGCCCTTTTGACCGGGGGGAAGTGAGACTTCATTGTAGTGCAGATTTCCTTTGCAAGCTTGCTTGGTTGGCCAAAAAGGGCGTATGCGTTTTTTCCTGAATATATTCAAGAAAAAACGCATACGCCCTTTTTGGCCAAGTGCATCATTGTGGACGTTCTGCCTCTTTTCCTATGCTTTCAATGCAATTCCAGTCTACCTCCTGAAATCGGTTTCCTGCAATTCTGCCCCGCTTTCAAGTCCTCTTGGCAGCCTTACATCAGTATATTTTTGGACGATAGTTGTCATTTATAACTGCAGGTTTGTGAATTACAGTGCCCCTGAGCTCCTTTCTTCAACTCGCTTTCTTGTGAGCTGGCCGCAACACCGCCAGGATTGCTTCAGGCCCTAATCTGGTTCCGGCAAGGTGTGCTGAGCCTTTGGTTAGTTCCTCTTCCTGGTGGGAAATGAGAGTTAAATTTGCCCGTCCAGACACCTCCAGCTAGTCTCTCATTGGTTCTCCCTATTCCTGTTCATCTTCCGCAGAAATTGCAAACTGGGCCAAACAGGAGGTTAAAGGCACTGACTCTCCAAGTCGGGAGAGTGTTAGTAAAGCGTCTGGAATGTTGCACCCGAGTACCAGGGGACGAGAACTGAGACATATTGGAACACGTCTCCCGATCACACGGTTGATCATACTCTGGGTTCCACATGCATGTTTTAGCTGAAGGAAGAATCCCTTAAACCTGGAGATTTGAGACCCATGGAATGGGTACCATGCAATATGACTTCAAAGGGTCTTCATTTGCTCACCGAACCTCTCCAATCCTATCACTGCTGCGTTTATGCCCCTGTACACACGCTTGATTCTCTTTCGGAGACATAGCAATCCATAGGTTTTAAGATACTTACTAGTCAGCTACATTCTTAGGCGTTTAATATGGGGTGTTGAGTCCATTTCGTTGAGCAAGGAGTACCTCTTGTGTATTCCATATTTGGCTTAAGGAACTTTATCTGTGCTCATTTCAATCTCTGGTTTTATGGAGCACCCCAACTCACCTTTCCCCTTAAGCAAGCATAAGTTGGTTTTCTAAATTTGAGACCCTGTTCTCTTTTGTAATCCAGTTCCTGTGTAGCCAAGTTTACATTCCGTGTATTAGTGATATCTTATGATGTTTCTTTTTCTGTGTGACTTATTTCAGTTAGAATCATCATACCTGAATCCACTCATTATGCTGCTACGGGCCTGATGACATAGATTTCATTGCTGAGTGATATTGCATTGTACGTAAGTACCACAACTTCTTTATCCATTTTTCACTTTCTGCGATATTGAACTTGTCCTGTAAACGAGTTTCTTGTAAACAGAGCCGTCCCAAACTTTGGGGTGGCTGTGTCTTTTTGATTTTAATTTCCCTAAGCTATAGGACCATAAGTGGAAGTGCCCTAGGCTCTGTTGCTTTGTTTTTTAGATGTTTCAGGAAACACCATACACTTCTCCCGAGTGGCTGTTGGCAATTTACATCCCGCCCATCAGCATAACAAGGCTCCCAGTTCTCCATGGCCTGTCCTGCCTTTCTGGATTTTACACTTTTTTCAGATGGCCCTTTTGACCGGGGGGAAGTGAGACTTCATTGTAGTGCAGATTTCCTTTGCAAGCTTGCTTGGGTGGCCAAAAAGGGCGTATGCGTTTTTTCCTGAATATATTCAAGAAAAAACGCGTACGCACTTTTTGGCCAAGTACATCATTGTCGACGTTTTGCCTCTTTTCCTATGCTTTCAATGCAATTCCAGTCTACCTCCTGAAAGCGGTTTCCTGCAATTCTGCCCCGCTTTCAAGTCCTCTTGGCAGCCTTACTTCAGTATATTTTTGGACGATAGCTGTCATTTATAACTCTGCAGGTTTGTGAATTACAGTGCCCCTGAGCTACTTTCTTCAACTCGCTTTCTTGTGAGCTGGCCGCAACACCGCAGGATTGCTTCAGGCCCTAATCTGGTTCCAGCACGGCACGCTGAGCCTTTGGTTAATTCCTCTTCCTGGTGGGAAATGAGAGTTAAATTTGCCCGTCCAGACACCTCCAGCTAGTCTCTCATTGGTTCTCCCTATTCCTGTTCATCTTCCGCAGAAATTGCAAACTGGGCCAAACAGGAGGTTAAAGGCACTGACTCTCCAAGTCGGGAGAGTGTTAGTAAAGCGTCTGGAATGTTGCACCTGAGTACCAGGGGACGAAAACTGAGACATATTGGAACACGTCTCCCGATCACACGGTTGATCATACTCTGGGTTCCACATGCATGTTTTAGCTGAAGGAAGAATCCCTTAAACCTGGAGATTTGAGACCCATGGAATGGGTACCATGCAATATGACTTCAAAGGGTCTTCATTTGCTCACCGAACCTCTCCAATCCTATCACTGCTGCGTTTATGCCCCTGTACACACGCTTGATTCTCTTTCGGAGACATAGCAATCCATAGGTTTTAAGATAATTACTAGTCAGCTACATTCTTAGGCGTTTAATATGGGGTGTTGAGTCCATTTCGTTGAGCAAGGAGTACCTCTTGTGTATTCCATATTTGGCTTAAGGAACTTTATCTGTGCTCATTTCAATCTCTGGTTTTATGCAGCACCCCAACTCACCTTTCACCTTAAGCAAGCATAAGTTGGTTTTCTAAATTTGAGACCCTGTTCTGTTTTGTAATCCAGTTCCTGTGTAGCCAAGTTTACATTCCTTGTATTAGTGATATCTTATGATGTTTCTTTTTCTGTGTGACTTATTTCAGTTAGAATCATCATACCTGAATCCACTCATTATGCTGCTACGGGCCTGATGACATAGACTTCATTGCTGAGTGATATTGCATTGTACGTAAGTACCACAACTTCTTTATCCATTTTTCACTTTCTGCGATATTGAACTTGTCCCGTAAACAAGGTTCTTGTAAACAGAGCCGTCCCAAACTTTGGGGTGGCTGTGTCTTTTTGATTTTAATTTCCCTAAGCTATAGGACCATAAGTGGAAGTGCCCTAGGCTCTGTTGCTTTGTTTTTTAGATGTTTCAGGAAACACCATACACTTCTCTCCAGTGGCTGTTGGCAATTTACATCCCGCCCATCAGCATAACAAGGCTCCCAGTTCTCCATGGCCTGTCCTGCCTTTCTGTATTTTACACTTTTTTCAGATGGCCCTTTTGACTGGGGGGAAGTGAGACTTCATTGTAGTGCATATATCCTTTGCAAGCTTGCTTGGTTCGCCAAAAAGGGCGTATGCGTTTTTTCCTGAATATATTCAGGAAAAAACGCATACGCCCTTTTTGGTCAAGTGCATCATTGTGGACGTTCTGCCTCTTTTCCTATGCTTTAAATGCAATTCCAGTCTACCTCCTGAAATCGGTTTCCTGCAATTCTGCCCCGCTTTCAAGTCCTCTTGGCAGCCTTACTTCAGTATATTTTTGGACGATAGTTGTCATTTATAACTGCAGGTTTGTGAATTACAGTGCCCCTGAGCTCGTTTCTTCAACTCGCTTTCTTGTGAGCTGGCCGCAACACCGCCAGGATTGCTTCAGGCCCTAATCTGGTTCCGGCAAGGTGTGCTGAGCCTTTGGTTAGTTCCTCTTCCTGGTGGGAAATGAGAGTTAAATTTGCCCGTCCAGACACCTCCAGCTAGTCTCTCATTGGTTCTCCCTATTCCTGTTCATCTTCCGCAGAAATTGCAAACTGGGCCAAACAGGAGGTTAAAGGCACTGACTCTCCAAGTCGGGAGAGTGTTAGTAAAGCGTCTGGAATATTGCACCCGAGTACCAGGAGACGAGAACTGAGACATATTGGAACACGTCTCCCGATCACACGGTTGATCATACTCTGGGTTCCACATGCATGATTTAGCTGAAGGAAGAATCCCTTAAACCTGGAGAGTTGAGACCCGTGGAATGGGTACCATGCAATATGACTTCAAATGGTCTTCATTTGCTCACCGAACCTCTCCAATCCTATCACTGCTGCGTTTATGCCCCTGTACACACGCTTGATTCTCTTTCGGAGACATAGCGATCCATAGGTTTTAAGATACTTACTAGTCAGGTACATTCTTAGGCGTTTAATATGGGGTGTTGAGTCCATTTCGTTGAGCAAGGAGTACCTCTTGTGTATTCCATATTTGGCTTAAGGAACTTTATCTGTGCTCATTTCAATCTCTGGTTTTATGCAGCACCCCAACTCACCTTTCCCCTTAAGCAAGCATAAGTTGGTTTTCTAAATTTGAGACCCTGTTCTCTTTTGTAATCCAGTTCCTGTGTAGCCAAGTTTACATTCCGTGTATTAGTGATATCTTATGATGTTTCTTTTTCTGTGTGACTTATTTCAGTTAGAATCATCATACCTGAATCCACTCATTATGCTGCTACGGGCCTGATGACATAGATATCATTGCTGAGTGATATTGCATTGTACGTAAGTACCACAACTTCTTTATCCATTTTTCACTTTCTGCGATATTGAACTTGTCCCGTAAACGAGTTTCTTGTAAACAGAGCCGTCCCAAACTTTGGGGTGGCTGTGTCTTTTTGATTTTAATTTCCCTAAGCTATAGGACCATAAGTGGAAGTGCCCTAGGCTCTGTTGCTTTGTTTTTTAGATGTTTCAGGAAACACCATACACTTCTCCCGAGTGGCTGTTGGCAATTTACATCCCGCCCATCAGCATAACAAGGCTCCCAGTTCTCCATGGCCTGTCCTGCCTTTCTGGATTTTACACTTTTTTCAGATGGCCCTTTTGACCGGGGGGAAGTGAGACTTCATTGTAGTGCAGATTTCCTTTGCAAGCTTGCTTGGTTGGCCAAAAAGGGCGTATGTGTTTTTTCCTGAATATATTCAGGAAAAAACGCATACGCCCTTTTTGGCCAAGTGCATCATTGTGGACGTTCTGCCTCTTTTCCTATGCTTTAAATGCAATTCCAGTCTACCTCCTGAAATCGGTTTCCTGCAATTCTGCCCCGCTTTCAAGTCCTCTTGGCAGCCTTACTTCAGTATATTTTTGGACGATAGCTGTCATTTATAACTCTGCAGGTTTGTGAATTACAGTGCCCCTGAGCTCCTTTCTTCAACTCGCTTTCTTGTGAGCTGGCCGCAACACCGCAGGATTGCTTCAGGCCCTAATTTGTTCTGGCACGGCCCGCTGAGCCTTCGGTTAATTCCTCTTCCTGTTGGGAAATGAGAGTTAAATTTGCCCGTCCAGACACCTCCAGCTAGTCTCTCATTGGTTCTCCCTATTCCTGTTCATCTTCCGCAGAAATTGCAAACTGGTCCAAACAGGAGGTTAAAGGCACTGACTCTCCAAGTCGGGAGAGTGTTAGTAAAGCGTCTGGAATGTTGCACCCGAGTACCAGGGGACGAGAACTGAGACATATTGGAACACGTCTCCCGATCACACGGTTGATCATACTCTGGGTTCCACATGCATGTTTTAGCTGAAGGAAGAATCCCTTAAACCTGGAGATTTGAGACCCATGGAATGGGTACCATGCAATATGACTTCAAAGGGTCTTCATTTGCTCACCGAACCTCTCCAATCCTATCACTGCTGCGTTTATGCCCCTGTACACACGCTTGATTCTCTTTCGGAGACATAGCAATCCATAGGTTTTAAGATACTTACTAGTCAGCTACATTCTTAGGCGTTTAATATGGGGTGTTGAGTCCATTTCGTTGAGCAAGGAGTTCCTCTTGTGTATTCCATATTTGGCTTAAGGAACTTTATCTGTGCTCATTTCAATCTCTGGTTTTATGGAGCACCCCAACTCACCTTTCCCCTTAAGCAAGCATAAGTTGGTTTTCTAAATTTGAGACCCTGTTGTGTTTTGTAATCCAGTTCCTGTGTAGCCAAGTTTACATTCCGTGTATTAGTGATATCTTATGATGTTTCTTTTTCTGTGTGACTTATTTCAGTTAGAATCATCATACCTGAATCCACTCATTATGCTGCTACGGGCCTGATGACATAGATTTCATTGCTGAGTGATATTGCATTGTACGTAAGTACCACGACTTCTTTATCCATTTTTCACTTTCTGCGATATTGAACTTGTCCCGTAAACGAGTTTCTTGTAAACAGAGCCGTCCCAAACTTTGGGGTGGCTGTGCCTTTTTGATTTTAATTTCCCTAAGCTATAGGACCATAAGTGGAAGTGCCCTAGGCTCTGTTGCTTTGTTTTTTAGATGTTTCAGGAAACACCATACACTTCTCCCGAGTGGCTGTTGGCAATTTACATCCCGCCCATCAGCATAACAAGGCTCCCAGTTCTCCATGGCCTGTCCTGCCTTTCTGGATTTTACACTTTTTTCAGATGGCCCTTTTGACCGGGGGGAAGTGAGACTTCATTGTAGTGCAGATTTCCTTTGCAAGCTTGCTTGGTTGGCCAAAAAGGGCGTATGCGTTTTTTCCTGAATATATTCAAGAATAAACGCGTACGCACTTTTTGGCCAAGTACATCATTGTCGACGTTCTGCCTCTTTTCCTATGCTTTCAATGCAATTCCAGTCTACCTCCTGAAAGCGGTTTCCTGCAATTCTGCCCCGCTTTCAAGTCCTCTTGGCAGCCTTACTTCAGTATATTTTTGGACGATAGCTATCATTTATAACTCTGCAGGTTTTTGAATTACAGTGCCCCTGAGCTCCTTTCTTCAACTCGCTTTCTTGTGAGCTGGCCGCCACACCGCAGGATTGCTTCAGGCCCTAATCTGGTTCCAGCACGGTACGCTGAGCCTTTGGTTAATTCCTCTTCCTGGTGGGAAATGAGAGTTAAATTTGCCCATCCAGACATCTCCAGCTAGTCTCTCATTGGTTCTCCCTATTCCTGTTCATCTTCCGCAGAAATTGCAAACTGGGCCAAACAGGAGGTTAAAGGCACTGACTCTCCAAGTCGGGAGAGTGTTAGTAAAGCGTCTGGAATGTTGCACCCGAGTACCAGGGGACGAAAACTGAGACATATTGGAACACGTCTCCCGATCACACGGTTGATCATACTCTGGGTTCCACATGCATGTTTTAGCTGAAGGAAGAATCCCTTAAACCTGGAGATTTGAGACCCATGGAATGGGTACCATGCAATATGACTTCAAAGGGTCTTCATTTGCTCACCGAACCTCTCCAATCCTATCACTGCTGCGTTTATGCCCCTGTACACACGGTTGATTCTCTTTCGGAGACATAGCAATCCATATGTTTTAAGATACTTACTGGTCAGCTACATTATTAGGCGTTTAATATGGGGTGTTGAGTCCATTTCGTTGAGCAAGGAGTAGCTCTTGTCTATTCCATATTTGGCTTAAGGAACTTTATCTGTGCTCATTTCAATCTCTGGTTTTATGCAGCACCCCAACTCACCTTTCCCCTTAAGCAAGCATAAGTTGGTTTTCTACATTTGAGACCCTGTTCTGTTTTGTAATCCAGTTCCTGTGTAGCCAAGTTTACATTCCGTGTATTAGTGATATCTTATGATGTTTCTTTTTCTGTGTGACTTATTTCAGTTAGAATCATCATACCTGAATCCACTCATTATGCTGCTACGGGCCTGATGACATAGATTTCATTGCTGAGTGATATTGCATTGTACGTAAGTACCACAACTTCTTTATCCATTTTTCACTTTCTGCGATATTGAGCTTGTCCCGTAAACGAGTTTCTTGTAAACAGAGCCGTCCCAAACTTTGGGGTGGCTGTGTCTTTTTGATTTTAATTTCCCTAAGCTATAGGACCATAAGTGGAAGTGCCCTAGGCTCTGTTGCTTTGTTTTTTAGATGTTTCAGGAAACACCATACACTTCTCCCGAGTGGCTGTTGGCAATTTACATCCCGCCCCATCAGCATAACAAGTCTCCCAGTTCTCCATGGCCTGTCCTGCCTTTCTGGATTTTACACTTTTTTCAGATGGCCCTTTTGACCGGGGGGAAGTGAGACTTCATTGTAGTGCAGATTTCCTTTGCAAGCTTGCTTGGTTGGCCAAAAAGGGCGTATGCGTTTTTTCCTGAATATATTCAAGAAAAAACGCGTACGCTCTTTTTGGCCAAGTTCATCATTGTCGACGTTCTGCCTCTTTTCCTATGCTTTCAATGCAATTCCAGTCTACCTCCTGAAAGCGGTTTCCTGCAATTCTGCCCCGCTTTCAAGTCCTCTTGGCAGCCTTACTTCAGTATATTTTTGGACGATAGCTATCATTTATAACTCTGCAGGTTTTTGAATTACAGTGCCCCTGAGCTCCTTTCTTCAACTCGCTTTCTTGTCAGCTGGCCGCCACACCGCAGGATTGCTTCAGGCCCTAATCTGGTTCCAGCACGGCACGCTGAGCCTTTGGTTAATTCCTCTTCCTGGTGGGAAATGAGAGTTAAATTTGCCCGTCCAGACACCTCCAGCTAGTCTCTCATTGGTTCTCCCTATTCCTGTTCATCTTCCGCAGAAATTGCAAACTGGGCCAAACAGGAGGTTAAAGACACTAACTCTCTAAGTCGGGAGAGTGTTAGTAAAGCATCTGGAATGTTGCACCCGAGTACCAGGGGACGAGAACTGAGACATATTGGAACACGTCTCCTGATCACACGGTTGATCATACTCTGGGTTACACATGCATGCTTTAGCTGAAGGAAGAATCCCTTAAACGTGGAGAGTTGAGACCCGTGGAATGGGTACCATGCAATATGACTTCAAAGGGTCTTCATTTGCTCACCGAACCTCTCCAATCCTATCACTGCTGCGTTTATGCCCCTGTACACACGGTTGATTCTGTTTTGGAGACATAGCAATCCATAGGTTTTAAGATACTTTCTAGTCAGCTACATTCTTAGGCGTTTAATATGGGGTGTTGAGTCCATTTCGTTGAGCAAGGAGTAGCTCTTGTCTATTCCATATTTGGCTTAAGGAACTTTATCTGTGCTCATTTCAATCTCTGGTTTTATCCAGCACCCCAACTCACCTTTCCCCTTAAGCAAGCATAAGTTGGTTTTCTAAATTTGAGACCCTGTTCTCTTTTGTAATCCAGTTCCTGTGTAGCCAAGTTTACATTCCGTGTATTAGTGATATCTTATGATGTTTCTTTTTCTTGTGACTTATTTCAGATAGAATCATCATACCTGAATCCACTCATTATGCTGCTATGGGCCTGATGACATAGATTTCATTGCTGAGTGATATTGCATTGTACGTAAGTACCACAACTGCTTTATCCATTTTTCACTTTCTGTGATATTGAACTTGTCCCGTAAACGAGTTTCTTGTAAACAGAGCTGTCCCAAAGTTTGGGGTGGCTGTGTCTTTTTGATTTTAATTTCCCTAAGCTATAGGGCCATAAGTGGAAGTGCCCTAGGCTCTGTTGCTTTGATTTTAGATCTTTCAGGAAACACCATACACTTCTCCTGAGTGGCTGTTGGCAATATACATCCCGCCCATCAGCATAACAAGGCTCCCAGTTCTCCATGGCCTGTCCTGCCTTCCTGGATTTTACACTTTTTTCAGTTGGCCCTTTTGACCGGGGGGAAGTGAGACTTCATTGTAGTGCAGATTTCCTTTGCAAGCTTGCTTGGTTGGCCAAAAAGGGCGTATGCGTTTTTTCCTGAATATATTCAGGAAAAAACGCATACGCCCTTTTTGGCCAAGTGCATCATTGTCCACGTTCTGCCTCTTTTCCTATGCTTTAAATGCAATTCCAGTGTACCTCCTGAAATTGGTTTCCTGCAATTCTGCCCCGCTTTCAAGTCCTCTTGGCAGCCTTACTTCAGTATATTTTTGGACGATAGCTGTCATTTATAACTCTGCAGGTTTGTGAATTACAGTGCCCCTGAGCTCCTTTCTTCAACTCGCTTTCTTGTGAGCTGGCCGCAACACCGCAGGATTGCTTCAGGCCCTAATCTGGTTCCGGCACGGCATGCTGAGCCTTTGGTTAATTCCTCTTCCTGGTGGGAAATGAGAGTTAAATTTGCCCGTCCAGACACCTCCAGCTAGTCTCTCATTGGTTCTCCCTATTCCTGTTCATCTTCCGCAGAAATTGCAAACTGGGCCAAACAGGAGGTTAAAGGCACTGACTCTCCAAGTCGGGAGAGTGTTAATAAAGTGTCTGGAATGTTGCACCCGAGTACCAGGGGACGAGAACTGAGACATATTGGAACACGTCTCCCGATCACATGGTTGCTCATACTCTGGGTTCCACATGCATGATTTAGCTGAAAGAAGAATCCCTTAAACCTGGAGCGTTGAGACCCGTGGAATGGGTACCATGCAATATGACTTCAAAGGGTCTTCATTTGCTCACCGAACCTCTCCAATCCTATCACTGCTGCTTTTATGCCCCTGTGCACATGCTTGATTCTCTTTCGGAGACATAGCAATCCATAGGTTTTAAGATACTTACTAGTCAGGTACATTCTTAGGCGTTTAATATGGGGTGTTGAGTCCATCTCGTTGAGCAAGGAGTAGCTCTTGTCTATTACATATTTGGCTTAAGGAACTTTATCTGTGCTCATTTCAATCTCTGGTTTTATGCAGCACCCCAACTCACCTTTCCCCTTAAGCAAGCATAAGGTGGTTTTCTAAATTTGAGACCCTGTTGTGTTTTGTAATTCAGTTCCTGTGTAGCCAAGTTTACATTCCGTGTATTAGTGATATCTTATGATGTTTCTTTTTCTGTGTGACTTATTTCAGTTAGAATCATCATACCTGAATCCACTCATTATGCTGCTACGGGCCTGATGACATAGATTTCATTGCTGAGTGATATTGCATTGTACGTAAGTACCACAACTTCTTTATCCATTTTTCACTTTCTGCGATATTGAACTTGTCCCGTAAACGAGTTTCTTGTAAACAGAGCCGTCCCAAACTTTGGGGTGGCTGTGTCTTTTTGATTTTAATTTCCCTAAGCTATAGGACCATAAGTGGAAGTGCCCTAGGCTCTGTTGCTTTGTTTTTTAGACGTTTCAGGAAACACCATACACTTCTCCCGAGTGGCTGTTGGCAATTTACATCCCGCCCATCAGCATAACAAGGCTCCCAGTTCTCCATGGCCTGTCCTGCCTTTCTGGATTTTACACTTTTTTCAGATGGCCCTTTTGACCGGGGGGAAGTGAGTCTTCATTGTAGTGCAGATTTCCTTTGCAAGCTTGCTTGGTTGGCCAAAAAGGGCGTATGCGTTTTTTCCTGAATATATTCAGGAAAAAACGCATACGCCCTTTTTGGCCAAGTGCATCATTGTCGACGTTCTGCCTCTTTTCCTATGCTTTAAATGCAATTCCAGTCTACCTCCTGAAATCGGTTTCCTGCAATTCTGCCCCGCTTTCAAGTCCTCTTGGCAGCCTTACTTCAGTATATTTTTGGACGATAGCTGTCATTTATAACTCTGCAGGTTTGTGAATTACAGTGTCCCTGAGCTCCTTTCTTCAACTCGCTTTCTTGTGAGCTGGCCGCAACACCGCAGGATTGCTTCAGGCCCTAATTTGTTCTGGCACGGCCCTCTGAGCCTTCGGTTAATTCCACTTCCTGTTGGGAAATGAGAGTTAAATTTGCCCGTCCAGACACCTCCAGCTAGTCTCTCATTGGTTCTCCCTATTCCTGTTCATCTTCCGCAGAAATTGCAAACTGGGCCAAACAGGAGGTTAAAGGCACTGACTCTCCAAGTCGGGAGAGTGTTAGTAAAGCGTCTGGAATGTTGCACCCGAGTACCAGGGGACGAGAACTGAGACATATTGGAACACGTCTCCCGATCACACGGTTGATCATACTCTGGGTTCCACATGCATGCTTTAGCTGAAGGAAGAATCCCTTAAACGTGGAGAGTTGAGACCCGTGGAATGGGTACCAGGAAATATGACTTCAAAGGGTCTTCATTTGCTCACCGAACCTCTCCAATCCTATCACTGCTGCGTTTATGCCCCTGTACACACGCTTGATTCTCTTTTGGAGACATAGCAATCCATAGGTTTTAAGATACTTTCTAGTCAGCTACATTCTTAGGCGTTTAATATGGGGTGTTGAGTCCATTTCGTTGAGCAAGGAGTAGCTCTTGTCTATTCCATATTTGGCTTAAGGAACTTTATCTGTGCTCATTTCAATCTCTGGTTTTATCCAGCACCCCAACTCACCTTTCCCCTTAAGCAAGCATAAGTTGGTTTTCTAAATTTGAGACCCTGTTCTATTTTGTAATCCAGTTCCTGTGTAGCCAAGTTTACATTCCGTGTATTAGTGATATCTTATTATGTTTCTTTTTCTTGTGACTTATTTCAGATAGAATCATCATACCTGAATCCACTCATTATGCTGCTCTGGGCCTGATGACATAGATTTCATTGCTGAGTGATATTGCATTGTACGTAAGTACCACAAATGCTTTATCCATTTTTCACTTTCTGTGATATTGAACTTGTCCGGTAAACGAGTTTCTTGTAAACAGAGCTGTGCCAAAGTTTGGGGTGGCTGTGTCTTTTTGATTTTAATTTCCCTAAGCTATAGGGCCATAAGTGGAAGTGCCCTAGGCTCTGTTGCTTTGATTTTAGATGTTTCAGGAAACACCATACACTTCTCCTGAGTGGCTGTTGGCAATATACATCCCGCCCATCAGCATAACAAGGCTCTCAGTTCTCCATGGCCTGTCCTGCCTTTCTGTATTTTACACTTTTTTCAGATGGCCCTTTTGACCGGGGGGAAGTGAGACTTCATTGTAGTGCATATATCTTTTGCAAGCTTGCTTGGTTGGCCAAAAAGGGCGTATGCGTTTTTTCCTGAATATATTCAGGAAAAAACGCATACTCACTTTTTGGTCAAGTGCATCATTGTGGACGTTCTGCCTCTTTTCCTATGCTTTAAATGCAATTCCAGTCTACCTCCTGAAATCGGTTTCCTGCAATTCTTCCCCGCTTTCAAGTCCTCTTGGCAGCCTTACTTCAGTATATTTTTGGACGATAGTTGTCATTTATAACTGCAGGTTTGTGAATTACAGTGCCCCTGAGCTCCTTTCTTCAACTCGCTTTCTTGTGAGCTGGCCGCAACACCGCAGGATTGCTTCAGGCACTAATCTGGTTCCGGCAAGGTGTGCTGAGCCTTTGGTTAATTCCTCTTCCTGGTGGGAAATGAGAGTTAAATTTGCCCGTCCAGACACCTCCAGCTAGTCTCTCATTAGTTCTCCCTATTCCTGTTCATCTTCCGCAGAAATTGCAAACTGGGCCAAACAGGAGGTTAAAGGCACTGACTCTCCAAGTCGGGAGAGTGTTAGTAAAGCGTCTGGAATGTTGCACCCGAGTACCAGGGGACAAAAAGTGAGACATATTGGAACACGTCTCCCGATCACACGGTTGATCATACTCTGGGTTCCACATGCATGTTTTAGCTGAAGGAAGAATCCCTTAAACCTGGAGAGTTGAGACCCGTGGAATGGGTACCATGCAATATGAATTCAAAGGGTCTTCATTTGCTCACTGAACCTCTCCAATCCTATCACTGCTGTGTTTACGTCCCTGTACACACGCTTGATTCTCTTCGGAGACATAGCGATCCATAGGTTTTAAGATACTTACTAGTCAGGTACATTCTTATGCGTTTAATATGGGGTGTTGAGTCCATTTCGTTGAGCAAGGAGTAGCTCTTGTCTATTACATATTTGGCCTAAGGAAATTTATCTGTGCTCATTTCAATCTCTGGTTTTATGCAGCACCCCAACTCACCTTTCCCCTTAAGCAAGCATAAGTTGGTTTTCTGAATTTGAGACCCTGTTGTGTTTTGTAATCCAGTTCCTGTGTAGCCAAGTTTACATTCCGTGTATTAGTGATATCTTATGATGTTTCTTTTTCTGTGTGACTTATTTCAGTTAGAATCATCATACCAGAATCCACTCATTATGCTGCTACGTGCCTGATGACATAGATTTTATTGCTGAGTGATATTGCATTGTACGTAAGTACCAAAACTTCTTTATCCATTTTTCACTTTCTGTGATATTGAACTTGTACCGTAAACGAGGTTCTTGTAATAAGATCCGTACCAAATTTTGGGGTGGCTGTGTCTTTTTGATTTTAATTTCCCTAAGCTATAGGACCATAAGTGGAAGTGCCCTAGGCTCTGTTGCTTTGTTTTTTAGATGTTTCAGGAAACACCATACACTTCTCCCCAGTGGCTGCTGTCAATTTACATCCCACCCATCAACATAACAAGGCTCCCAGTTCTCCAACGCCTGTCCTGCCTTTCTGGATTTTACACTTTTTTCAGATGGCCCTTTTGACTGGGGGGAAGTGAGACTTCATTGTAGTGCAGATTTCCTTTGCAAGCTTGCTTGGTTGGCCAAAAAGGGCGTATGTGTTTTTTCCTGAATATATTCAGGAAAAAACGCATATGCCCTTTTTGGCCAAGTGCATCATTGTGGACGTTCTGCCTCTTTTCCTATGCTTTAAATGCAATTCCAGTCTACCTCCTGAAATCAGTTTCCTGCAATTCTGCCCCACTTTCAAGTCCTCTTGGCAGCCTTACTTCAGTATATTTTTGGACGATAGCTGTCATTTATAACTCTGCAGGTTTGTGAATTACAGTGCCCCTGAGCTCCTTTCTTCAACTCGCTTTCTTGTGAGCTGGCCGCAACACCGCAGGATTGCTTCAGGCCCTAATCTGGTTCTGGCACGGCACGCTGAGCCTTTGGTTAATTCCTCTTCCTGGTGGGAAATGAGAGTTAAAATTGCCCGTCCAGACACCTGCAGCTAGTCTCTCATTGGTCCTCCCTATCCCTGTTCATCTTCCGCACAAATTGCAAACTGGGCCAAACAGGAGGTTAAAGGCACTGACTCTCCAAGTCGGGAGAGTGTTAGTAAAGCGTCTGGAATGTTGCACCCGAGTACCAGGGGACGAAAACTGAGACATATTTGAACACGTCTCCTGATCACACGGTTGATCATATTCTGGGTTCCACATGCATGTTTCAGCTGAAGGAAGAATCCCTTAAACCTGGAGAGTTGAGACCCGTGGAATGGGTACCATGCAATATGACTTCAAAGGGTCCTCATTTGCTCACCGAACCTCTCCAATCCTATCACTGCTGCGTTTATGCCCCTGTACACACGCTTGATTCTCTTTCAGAGTCATAGCAATCCATAGGTTTTAAGATACTTACTAGTCAGGTACATTCATTGGCGTTTAATATGGGGTGTTGAGTCCATTTCGTTGAGCAAGGAGTAGCTCTTGTCTATTACATATTTGGCTTAAGCAACTTTACCTGTGCTCATTTCAATCTCTGGTTTTATGCAGCACCCCAACTCACCTTTCCCCTTAAGCAAGCATAAGTTGGTTTTCTACATTTGAGACCCTGTTCTGTTTTGTAATTCAGTTTCTGTGTAGCCAAGTTTACATTCCATGTATTAGTGATATCTTATGATGTTTCTTTTTCTGTGTGACTTATTTCAGTTAGAATCGTCATACCTGAATCCACTCACTGTGCTCCTACGGGCCTGATGACATAGATTTCATTGCTGAGCGATATTGCATTGTACGTAAGTACCACAACTTCTTTATCCATTTTCCACTTTGTGCGATATTTAACTTGTACCATAAATGCGGTTCTTGTAAACAGAGCCGTCCCAAATTTTGGGGTGGCTATGTCTTTTTGATTTTAATTTCCCTAAGCTATAGGACCATAAGTGGAAATGCCCTAGGCTCTGTTGTTTTGTTTTTTAGATGTTTCAGGAAACACCATACACTTCTACCAAGTGGCTGTTGGCAATTTACATCCTGCCCATCAGCATAACAAGGCTCCCAGTTCTCCATGGCCTGTCCTGCCTTTCTGGACTTTACACTTTTTTCAAATGATCCTTTTGACCAGGGGGAAGTGAGACTTCATTGTAGTGCAGATTTCCTTTGCAAGCTTGCTTGGTTGGCGAAAAAGGGCGTATGTGTTTTTTCCTGAATATATTCAGGAAAAAACGCATACGCCCTTTTTGGCCAAGTGCATCATTGTCGACGTTCTGCCTCTTTTCCTATGCTTTAAATGCAATTCCACTGTACCTCCTGAAATTGGTTTCCTGCAATTCTGCCCCGCTTTCAAGTCCTCTTGGCAGCCTTACTTCAGTATATTTTTGGACGATAGCTGTCATTTATAACTCTGCAGGTGTGTGAATTACAGTGCCCCTGAGCTCCTTTCTTCAACTCGCTTTCTTGTGAGCTGGCCGCAACACCGCAGGATTGCTTCAGGCCCTAATCTGGTTCCGGCACGGCACGCTGAGCCTTTGGTTAATTCCTCTTCCTGGTGGGAAATGAGAGTTAAATTTGCCACTCCAGACACCTCCAGCTGGTCTCTCATTGGTCCTCCCTATTCCTGTTCATCTTCCGCAGAAATTGCAAACTGGGCCAAACAGGAGGTTAAAGGCACTGACTCTCCAAGTCGGGAGATTGTTAGTAAAACGTCTGGAATATTGCACCCGAGTACCAGGGGACGAAAAGTGAGACATATTGGAACACGTCTCCCGATCACACGGTTGATCATACTCTGGGTTTCACATGCATGTTTAGCTGAAGGAAGAATCCCTTAAACCTTGAGAGTTGAGACCCATGGAATGGGTACCATGCAATATGACTTCAAAGGGTCTTCATTTGCTCAACGAACCTCTCCAATCCTATCACTGCTGCGTTTATTCCCCTGTACACATGCTTGATTCTCTTTCGGAGACATAGCAATCCATAGGTTTTCAGATACTTACTAGTCAGGTACATTCTTAGGCGTTTAATATGGGGTGTTGAGTCCATTTCGTTGAACAAGTAGTAGCTCTTGTCTATTACATATTTGGCTTAAGGAACTTTATCTGTGCTCATTTCAATCTCTGGTTTTATGCAGCACCCCAACTCACCTTTCCCCTTAAGCAAGCATAAGTTGGTTTTCTAAATTTGAGACACTGTTCTGTTTTGTAATCCAGTTCCTGTGTAGCCAAGTTTACATTCCGTGTATTAGTGATATCTTATGATGTTTCTTTTTCTGTGTGACTTATTTCAGTTAGAATCATCATACCTGAATCCACTCATTATGCTGCTCTGGGCCTGATGATATAGATTTCTTTGCTGAGTGATATTGCATTGTATGTAAGTACCACAACTTCTTTATCCATTTTTCGCTTTCTGCACTATTGAACTTGTAGCGTAAACGAGGTTCTTGTAAACAGAGCCGTCCCAAACTTTGGGGTGGCTGTGTCTTTTTGATTTTAATTTCCCTAAGCTATAGGACCATAAGTGGAAGTGCCCTAGGCTCTGTTGCTTTGTTTTTTAGATGTTTCAGGAAACACCATACACTTCACCCGAGTGGCTGTTGTCAATTTACATCCCGCCCATCAGCATAAATAGGCTCCCAGTTCTCCATGCCTGTCCTGCCTTTCTGGATTTTACACTTTTTCAGATGGCCCTTTTGACCCCGGGGGAAGTGAAACTTCATTGTAGTGCAGATTTCCTTTGCAAGCTTGCTTGGTTGGCCAAAAAGGGCATATGCGTTTTTTCCTGAATATATTCAGGAAAAAACGTATACGCCCTTTTTGGCCAAGTGTTTCTTTGTCGACGTTCTGCCTCTTTTCCTATGCTTTAAATGCAATTCCAGTCTACCTCCTGAAATCGGTTTCCTGCATTTCTGCCCCACATTCAAGACCTCTTCGCAGCCTTACTTCAGTATATTTTTGGACGATAGCTGTCATTTATAACTCTGCAGGTTTGTGAATTACAGTGCCCCTGAGCTCCTTTCTTCAACTCGCTTTCTTCTGAGCTGGCCGCAACACCGCAGGATTGCTTCAGGCCCTAATCTGGTTCCGGCACGGCATGATGACCCTTTGGTTAATTCCTCTTCCTGGTGGGAAATGAGAGTTAAATTTGCCTGTCCAGACACCTCCAGCTAGTCTCTCATTGGTCCTCCCGATTCCTGTTCATCTTCCGCAGAAATTGCAAACTGGGCCAAACAGGAGGTTAAAGGCACTGACTCTCCAAGTCAGGAGAGTGTTAGTAAAGCGTCTGGAATGTTGAACCCGAGTACCAGGGGACGAAAAGTGAGACATATTGGAACACGTCTCCCGATCACACGGTTGATCATACTCTGGGTTCCACATGCATGTTTTAGCTGAAGGAAGAATCCCTTAAACCTGGAGAGTTGAGACCCGTGGAGTGGGTGCCATGCAATATGACTTCAAAGGGTCTTCATTTGCTCACCGAACCTCCCCAATCCTATCACTGCTGCGTTATGCCCCTGTACACATGCTTGATTCTCTTTCGGAGACATAGCAATCCATAGGTTTTAAGATACTTACTAGTCAGGTACATTCTTAGGCGTTTAATAGGGGGTGTTGTGTCCATTTCGTTGAGCAAGGAGTATCTCTTGTCTATTCCATATTTGGCTTAAGGAACTTTATCTATGCTCATTTCAATCTCTAGTTTTATGTAGCACCCCAACTCACCTTTCCCCTTAAGCAAGCATAAGTTGGTTTTCTAAATTTGAGACCCTGTTCTGTTTTGTAATCCAGTTCCTGTGTAGCCAAGTTTACATTCCGTGTATTAGTGATATCTTCTGATGTTTCTTTTTCTGTGTGACTTATTTCAGATAGAATCATCATACCTGAATAATCCACTCATTATGCTGCTACGGGCCTGATGACATAGATTTCATTGCTGAGTGATATTGCATTGTACGTAAGTACCACAACTGCTTCATCCATTTTTCACTATCTGCGATATTGAACTTGTCCCATAAACGAGTTTCGTGTAAACAGAGCCTTCCAAAACTTAGGGGTGGCTGAGTCTTTTGGATTTTAATTTCCCTAAGCTATAAGACCATAAGTGGAAGTGCCCTAGGCTCTGTTGCTTTGTTTTTTAGATGTTTCAGGAAACACCATACACTTCTCCCAAGTGGCTGTTGGCAAATTACAACCTGCCCATCAGCATAACAAGGCTCCCAGTTCTCCATGGCCTGTCCTGCCTTTCTGGATTTTACACTTTTTTCAGATGGCCCTTTTTACAGGGGGGAAGTGAGACTTCATTGTAGTGCAGATTTCCTTTGGAAGCTTGCTTGGTTGGCCAAAAAGTGCGTATTCGTTTTTTCCTGAATATATTCAGGAAAAAACGCATACGCCCTTTTTGGCTAAGTGCATCATTGTGCACGTTCTGCCTCTTTTCCTATGCTTTAAATGCAATTCCAGTCTACCTCCTGAAATCGGTTGCCTGCAATTCTGCCCTGCTTTCAAGTCCTCTTGGCAGCCTTACTTCAGTATATTTTTGGACGATAGCTGTCATTTATAACTCTGCAGGTTTGTGAATTACAGTGCCCCTGAGCTCCTTTCTTCAACTCGCTTTCTTCTGAGCTGGCCGCAACACCGCAGGATTGCTTCAGGCCCTAATCTGGTTCCAGCATGGCACGCTGAGCCTTTGGTTAATTCCTCTTCCTGGTGGGAAATGAGAGTTAAATTTGCCCGTCCAGACACCTCCAGCTAGTCTCTCATTGGTTCTCCCTATTCCTGTTCATCTTCCGCAGAAATTGCAAACTGGGCCAAACAGGAGGTTAAAGGCACTGACTCTCCAAGTCGGGAGAGCGTTAGTAAAGCGTCTGGAATGTTGCACCCGAGTACCAGGGGACGAAAACAGACATATTTGAACACGTCTCCCGATCACACGGTTGATCATACTCTGGGTTCCACATGCATGTTTTAGCTGAAGGAAGAATCCCTTAAACCTGGAGAGTTGAGACCCGTGGAATGGGTACCATGCAATATGACTTCAAAGGGTCTTCATTTGCTCACCGAACCTCTCCAATCCTATCACTGCAGCGTTTATGCCCCTGTGCACATGCTTGATTCTCTTTTGGAGACATAGCAATCCATAGGTTTTAAGATACTTACTAGTCAGGTACATTCTTAGGCGTTTAATATGCGGTGTTGAGTCCATTTCGTTGAGCAAGGAGTAGCTCTTGTCTATTACATATTTGGCTTAAGGAACTTTATCTGTGCTCATTTCAATCTCTGGTTTTATGCAGCACCCCAACTCACATTTCCCCTTAAGCAAGCATAAGTTCGTTTTCTAAATTTGAGACCCTGTTCTCTTTTGTAATCCAGTTTCTGTGTTGCCAAGTTTACATTCCATGTATTAGTGATAACTTCTGATGTTTCTTTTTCTGTGTGATTTATTTCAGTTAGAATCATCATACCTGAATCCACTCATTATGCTGCTACGTGCCTGATGACATAGATTTCATTGCTGAGTGATATTGCATTGTACGTAAGTACCACAACTTCTTTATCCATTTTCCACTATCTGCGATATTGAACTTGTACCATAAATGCGGTTCTTGTAAAGAGAGACGTCCCAAACTTTGGGGTGGCTGTGTCTTTTTGATTTTAATTTCCCTAAGCTATAGGACCATAATTGGAAGTGCCCTAGGCTCTGTTGCTTTGTTTTTTAGATGTTTCAGGAAACACCATACACTTCTCTCCAGTGGCTGTTGGCAATTTACATCCCGCCCATCAGCATAACAAGGCTCCCAGTTCTCCATGGCCTGTCCTGCCTTTCTGGATTTTACACTTTTTTCAGATGGCCCTTTTGACCGGGGGGAAGTGAGACTTCATTGTAGTGCAGATTTCCTTTGCAAGCTTGCTTGGTTGGCCAAAAAGGGCGTATGCGTTTTTTCCTGAATATATTCAGGAAAAAACGCATACGCCCTTTTTGGCCAAGTGCATCATTGTCCACGTTCTGCCTCTTTTCTAATGCTTCAAATGCAATTCCAGTCTACCTCCTGCAATCGGTTGCCTGCAATTCTGCCCTGCTTTCAAGTCCTCTTGGCAGCCTTACTTCAGTATATTGTTAGACGATAGCTATCATTTATAACTCTACAGGTTTGTGAATTACAGTGCCCCTGAGCTCCTTTCTTCAACTCGATTTCTTGTGAGCTGGCCGCAATACCATAGGATTGCTTCAGGCCCTAATCTGGTTCTGGCACGGCACGCTGAGCTTTTGGTTAATTCCTCTTCCTGGTGGGAAATGAGAGTTAAATTTGCCCGTCCAGACACCTCCAGCTGGTCTCTCATTGGTCCTCCCTATTCCTGTTCATCTTCCGCAGAAATTGCAAACTGGGCCAAACATGAGGTTAAAGGCACTGACTCTCCAAGTCGGGAGATTGTTAGTAAAGCGTCTGAAATATTGCACCCGAGTACCAGGGGACGAAAAGTGAGACATATTGGAACACGTCTCCCGATCACACGGTTGATCATACTCTGGGTTTCACATGCATGTTTAGCTGAAGGAAGAATCCCTTAAACCTTGAGAGTTGAGACCCGTGGAATGCGTACCATGCAATATGACTTCAAAGGGTCTTCATTTGCTCACCGAACCTCTCCTATCCTATCACTGCTGCGTTTATGCCCCTGTACACACGCTTGATACTCTTTCGGAGACATAGCAACCCATAGGTTTTAAGATACTTACTAGTCATGTACATTCTTACGCGTTTAATATATGGTGTTGAGTCCATTTCGTTGAGCAAGGAGTAGCCCTCGTCTATTCCATATTTGGCTTAAGGAACTTTATCTGTGCTCATTTCAATCTCTGGTTTTATGCAGCACCCCAACTCACCTTTCCCCTTAAGCAAGCATAAGTCGGTTTTCTACATTTGAGATCCTGTTCTGTTTTGTAATTCAGTTTCTGTGTAGCCAAGTTTACATTCCATGTATTAGTGATATCTTATGATGTTTCTTTTTCTGTGTGACTTATTTCAGTTAGAATCGTCATACCTGAATCAACTCACTATGCTGCTACAGGCCTGATGACATAGATTTCATTGCTGTGTGATATTGCATTGTACGTAAGTACCACAACTTCTTTATCCATTTTTCACTTTCTGCGATATTGAACTAGTCCCTTAACGAGTTTCTTCTAAACAGAGCCGTCCCAAACATAGGGGTGGCTGTGTCTTTTTGATTTTAATTTCCCTAAGCTATAGGACTATAAGTGGAAGTGCCCTAGGCTCTGTTGCTTTGTTTCTTAGATGTTTCAGGAAACACCATACACTTCTCCCGAGTGGCTGTTGGCAATTTACATCCCGCCCATCAGCATAACAAGGCTCCCAGTTCTCCATGGCCTGTCCTGCCTTTCTGGATTTTACACTTTTTTCACATGGCCCTTTTGACTGGGGGGAAGTGAGACTTCATTGTAGTGCAGATTTCCTTTGCAAGCTTGCTTGGTTGGCCAAAAAGGGCGTATGCGTTTTTTCCTGAATATATTCAGGAAAAAACACATACGCCCTTTTTGGCCAAGTGCATCATTGTCGACGTTCTGCCTCTTTTCTAATGCTTTAAATGCAATTCCAGTCTACCTCCTGAAATCGGTTTACTGCAATTCTGCCCCGCTTTCAAGTCCTCTTGGCAGCCTTACTTCAGTATATTTTTGGACGATAGGTGTCATTTATAACTCTGCAGGTTTGTGAATTACAGTGCCCCTGAGCTCCTTTCTTCAACTCGCTTTCTTGTGAGCTGGCCGCAACACCGCAGCATTGCTTCAGGCCCTAATCTGGTTCCGGCACGGCACGCTGAGCCTTTGGTTAATTCCTCTTCCTGGTGGGAAATGAGAGTTAAATTTGCCCGTCCAGACACCTCCAGCTAATCTCTCATTGGTCCACCCTATTCCTGTTCATCTTCCGCAGAAATTGCAAACTGGGCCAAACAGGAGGTTAAAGGCACTGACTCTCCAAGTCGGGAGAGTGTTAGTAAAGCGTCTGGAATGTTGAACCCGAGTACCAGGGGACGAGAACTGAGACATATTGGAACACGTCTCCCAATCACATGGTTGATCATAGTCTGGGTTCCACATGCATATTTTAGCTGAAGGAAGAATCCCTTAAACCTGGAGAGTTGAGACCCGTGGAATGGGTACCATGCAATATGACTTCAAAGGGTCCTCATTTGCTCACCGAACCTCTCCAATCCTATCACTGCTGCGTTTATGCCCCTGTACACACGCTGGATTCTCTTTCGGAGACATAGCAATCCATAGGTTTTAAGATACTTACTCGTCAGGTACATTCTTAGGCGTTTAATATGGGGTGTTGAGTCCATTTCGTTGAGCAAGGAGTAGCTCTTGTGTATTACATATTTGGCTTAAGGAACTTTATCTGTGCTCATTTCAATCTCTGGTTTTATGCAGCACCCCAACTCACCTTTCCCCTTAAGCAAGCATAAGTTGGTTTTCTAAATTTGAGACCCTCTTCTCTTTTGTAATCCAGTTCCTGTGTAGGCAAGTTTACATTCCGTGTATTAGTGATATCTTATGATGTTTCTTTTTCTTGTGACTTATTTCAGTTAGAATCATCATACCTGAATCCACTCATTATGCTGCTACGGGCCTGATGACATAGATTTCATTGCTGAGTGATATTGCATTGTACGTAAGTACCACAACTTCTTTATCCATTTTTCACTTTCTGCGATATTGAACTTGTACCGTAAACGAGGTTCTTGTAAACAGAGCCGTCCCAAACTTTGGGGTGGCTGCGTCTTTTTGATTTTAATTTCCCTAAGCTATAGGACCATAAGTGGAAGTGCCCTAAGCTCTGTTGCTTTGTTTTTTAGATGTTTCAGGAAACACCATACACTTCTCCCGAGTGGCTGTTGGCAATTTACATCCCGCCCATCAGCATAACAAGTCTCACAGTTCTCCATGGCCTGTCCTGCCTTTCTGGATTTTACACTTTTTTCAGATGGCCCTTTTGACCGGGGGGAAGTGAGACTTCATTGTAGTGCAGATTTCCTTTGCAATCTTGCTTGGTTGGCCAAAAAGGGCGTATGCGTTTTTTCCTGAATATATTCAGGAAAAAACGCATACGCCCTTTTTGGCAAAGTGCATCATTGTCGACGTTCTGCCTCTTTTCCTATGCTTTAAATGCAATTCCAGTCTACCTCCTGAAATCGGTTTCCTGCAATTCTGCCCCGCTTTCAAGTCCTCTTGGCAGCCTTACTTCAGTATATTTTTGGAAGATAGCTGTCATTTATAACTCTGCAGGTTTGTGAATTACAGTGCCCCTGAGGTCCTTTCTTCAACTCGCTTTCTTGTGAGCTGGCCGCAACACCGCAGGATTGCTTCAGGCCCTAATCTGGTTCCGGCACGGCATGCTGAGCCTTTGGTTAATTCCTCTAACTGGTGGGAAATGAGAGTTAAATTTGCCCGTCCAGACACCTCCAGCTAGTCTCTCGTTGGTTCTCCCTATTCCTGTTCATCTTCCGCAGAAATTGCAAACTGGGCCAAACAGGAGGTTAAAGGCACTGACTCTCCAAGTCGGGAGAGTGTTAATAAAGTGTCTGGAATGTTGCACCTGAGTACCAGGGGACGAGAACTGACACATATTGGAACACGTCTCCCGATCACACAGTTGATCATACTCTGGGTTCCACATGCATGATTTAGCTGAAGGAAGAATCCCTTAAACCTGGAGAGTTGAGACCCGTGGAATGGGTACCATGCAATATGACTTCAAAGGGTCTTCATTTGCTCACCGAACATCTCCAGTCCTATCACTGCTGCGTTTATGCCCCTGTACACATGCTTGATTCTCTTTCGGAGACATAGCCATTCATAGCTTTTAAGATACTTTCTAGTCAGGTACATTCTTAGGCGTTTAATATGGGGTGTTGAGTCCATTTCGTTGAGCAAAGAGTAGCTCTTGTCTATTACATATTTGGCTTAAGGAACTTTATCTGTGCTCATTTCAATCTCTGGTTTTATGCAGCACCCCAACTCACCTTTCCCCTTAAGCAAGCATAAGTTGGTTTTCTAAATTTGAGACCCTGTTCTCTTTTGTAATCCAGTTCCTGTGTAGCCAAGTTTACATTCCGTGTATTTGTGATATCTTATGATGTTTTTTTTCTGTGTGACTTATTTCAGTTAGAATCATCATACCTGAATCCACTCATTATGCTGCTACGGGCCTGATGACATAGATTTCATTGCTGAGTGATATTGCATTGTACGTAAGTACCACAACTTCTTTATCCATTTTGCACTTTCTGCGATATTGAACTAGTCCCTTAACGAGTTTCTTCTAAACAGAGCCGTCCCAAACATAGGGGTGGCTGTGTCTTTTTGATTTTAATTTCCCTAAGCTATAGGACTATAAGTGGAAGTGCCCTAGGCTCTGTTGCTTTGTTTCTTAGATGTTTCAGGAAACACCATACACTTCTCCCGAGTGGCTGTTGGCAATTTACATCCCGCCCATCAGCATAACAAGGCTCCCAGTTCTCCATGGCCTGTCCTGCCTTTCTGGATTTTACACTTTTTTCACATGGCCCTTTTGACTGGGGGGAAGTGAGACTTCATTGTAGTGCAGATTTCCTTTGCAAGCTTGCTTGGTTGGCCAAAAAGGGCGTATGCGTTTTTTCCTGAATATATTCAGGAAAAAACACATACGCCCTTTTTGGCCAAGTGCATCATTGTCGACGTTCTGCCTCTTTTCTAATGCTTTAAATGCAATTCCAGTCTACCTCCTGAAATCGGTTTACTGCAATTCTGCCCCGCTTTCAAGTCCTCTTGGCAGCCTTACTTCAGTATATTTTTGGACGATAGGTGTCATTTATAACTCTGCAGGTTTGTGAATTACAGTGCCCCTGAGCTCCTTTCTTCAACTCGCTTTCTTGTGAGCTGGCCGCAACACCGCAGGATTGCTTCAGGCCCTAATCTGGTTCCGGCACGGCACGCTGAGCCTTTGGTTAATTCCTCTTCCTGGTGGGAAATGAGAGTTAAATTTGCCCGTCCAGACACCTCCAGCTAATCTCTCATTGGTCCACCCTATTCCTGTTCATCTTCCGCAGAAATTGCAAACTGGGCCAAACAGGAGGTTAAAGGCACTGACTCTCCAAGTCGGGAGAGTGTTAGTAAAGCGTCTGGAATGTTGAACCCGAGTACCAGGGGACGAGAACTGAGACATATTGGAACACGTCTCCCGATCACATGGTTGATCATAGTCTGGGTTCCACATGCATATTTTAGCTGAAGGAAGAATCCCTTAAACCTGGAGAGTTGAGACCCGTGGAATGGGTACCATGCAATATGACTTCAAAGGGTCCTCATTTGCTCACCGAACCTCTCCAATCCTATCACTGCTGCGTTTATGCCCCTGTACACACGCTGGATTCTCTTTCGGAGACATAGCAGTCCATAGGTTTTAAGATACTTACTAGTCAGGTACATTCTTAGGCGTTTAATATGGGGTGTTGAGTCCATTTCGTTGAGCAAGGAGTAGCTCTTGTGTATTACATATTTGGCTTAAGGAACTTTATCTGTGCTCATTTCAATCTCTGGTTTTATGCAGCACCCCAACTCACCTTTCCCCTTAAGCAAGCATAAGTTGGTTTTCTAAATTTGAGACCCTCTTCTCTTTTGTAATCCAGTTCCTGTGTAGCCAAGTTTACATTCCGTGTATTAGTGATATCTTATGATGTTTCTTTTTCTTGTGACTTATTTCAGTTAGAATCATCATACCTGAATCCACTCATTATGCTGCTACGGGCCTGATGACATAGATTTCATTGCTGAGTGATATTGCATTGTACGTAAGTACCACAACTTCTTTATCCATTTTTCACTTTCTGCGATATTGAACTTGTACCGTAAACGAGGTTCTTGTAAACAGAGCCGTCCCAAACTTTGGGGTTGCTGTGTCTTTTTTATTTTAATTTCCCTAAACTATAGGACCATAAGTGGAAGTGCCCTAGGCTCTATTGCTTTGTTTCTTAGATGTTTCAGGAAACACCATACACTTCTCCAGAGTGGCTGTTGGCAATTTACATCCCGCCCATCAGCATAACAAGGCTCCAAGTTCTCCATGGCCTGTCTTGCCTTTCTGGATTTTACACTTTTTTCAGATGGCCCTTTTGACCGGGGGGAAATGGGAGTTCATTGTAGTGCAGATTTCCTTTGCAAGCTTGCTTGGTTGGCCAAAAAGGGCGTATGCGTTTTTCCGGAAAAAACTCATACGCCCTTTTTGGCCAAGTGCATCATTGTCAACGTTCTGCCTCTTTTCCTATGCTTTAAATGCAATTCCAGTCTACCTCCTGAAATCGGTTTCCTGCAATTCTGCCCCGCTTTCAAGTCCTCTTGGCAGCCTTACTTCAGTATATTTTTGGACGATAGCTGTCATTTATAACTCTGCAGGTTTGTGAATTACAGTGCCCCTGAGCTCCTTTCTTCAACTCGCTTTCTTGTGAGCTGGCCGCAACACCGCAGGATTGCTTCAGGCCCTAATCTGGTTCCGGCACGGCAGGCTGAGCCTTTGGTTAATTCCTCTTCCTGGTGGGAAATGAGAGTTATATTTGCCCGTCCAGACACCTCCAGCTAGTCTCTCATTGGTTCTCCCTATTCCTGTTCATCTTCCGCAGAAATTGCAAACTGGGCCAAAAAGGAGGTTAAAGGCAGTGACTCTCCAAGTCAGGAGAGTGTTAGTAAAGTGTCTGGAATGTTGCACCCGAGTACCAGGGGATGAGAACTGAGACATATTGGAACACGTCTCCCGATCACACGGTTGATCATACCCTGGGTTCCACATGCATGTTTTAGCTGAAGGAAGAATCCGTTAAACCTTGAGAGTTGAGACCCGTGGAATGGGTACCATGCAATATGACTTCAAAGGGTCTTCATTTGCTCACCGAACCTCTCCAATCCTATCAATGCTGTGTTTATGCCCCTGTACTCACTCTTTATTCTCTTTCGGAGACATAGCAATCCATAGGTTTTAAGATACTTACTAGTCAGGTACATTCTTAGGCGTTTAATATGGGGTGTTGAGTCCATTTCGTTGAGCAAGGAGTAGCTCTTGTCTATTACATATTTGGCTTAAGGAACTATATCTGTGCTCATTTCAATCTCTGGTTTTATGCAGCACCCCAGCTCACGTTTCCCCTTAAGCAAGCATAAGTTGGTTTTCTACGTTTGAGACCCTGTTCTGTTTTGTAATCCAGTTCCTGTGTAGCCAAGTTTACATTCCGTGTAATAGTGATATCTTATGATGTTTCTTTTTCTGTGTGACTTATTTCAGTTAGAATCATCATACCTGAATCCACTCATTATGCTGCTACGGGCCTGATGACATAGATTTCATTGCTGAGTGATATTGCATTGTAGGTAAGTACCACAACTTCTTTATCCATTTTTCACTTTCTGAGATATTGAACTTGTAACGTAAACGAGTTTATTGTAAACAGAGCCGTCCCAAACTTTGGGGTGGCTGCGTCTTTTTGATTTTAATTTCCCTAAGCTATAGGACCATAAGTGGAAGTGCCCTAAGCTCTGTTGCTTTGTTTTTTAGATGTTTCAGGAAACACCATACACTTCTCCCGAGTGGCTGTTGGCAATTTACATCCCGCCCATCAGCATAACAAGTCTCACAGTTCTCCATGGCCTGTCCTGCCTTTCTGGATTTTACACTTTTTTCAGATGGCCCTTTTGACGGGGGGGAAGTGAGACTTCATTGTAGTGCAGATTTCCTTTGCAATCTTGCTTGGTTGGCCAAAAAGGGCGTATGCGTTTTTTCCTGAATATATTCAGGAAAAAACGCATACGCCCTTTTTGGCCAAGTGCATCATTGTCGACGTTCTGCCTCTTTTCCTATGCTTTAAATGCAATTCCAGTCTACCTCCTGAAATCGGTTTCCTGCAATTCTGTCCCGCTTTCAAGTCCTCTTGGCAGCCTTACTTCAGTATATTTTTGGAAGATAGCTGTCATTTATAACTCTGCAGGTTTGTGAATTACAGTGCCCCTGAGGTCCTTTCTTCAACTCGCTTTCTTGTGAGCTGGCCGCAACACCGCAGGATTGCTTCAGGCCCTAATCTGGTTCCGGCACGGCACGCTGAGCCTTTGGTTAATTCCTCTAACTGGTGGGAAATGAGAGTTAAATTTGCCCGTCCAGACACCTCCAGCTAGTCTCTCGTTGGTTCTCCCTATTCCTGTTCATCTTCCGCAGAAATTGCAAACTGGGCCAAACAGGAGGTTAAAGGCACTGACTCTCCAAGTCGGGAGAGTGTTAATAAAGTGTCTGGAATGTTGCACCCGAGTACCAGGGGACGAGAACTGAGACATATTGGAACACGTCTCCCGATCACACAGTTGATCATACTCTGGGTTCCACATGCATGATTTAGCTGAAGGAAGAATCCCTTAAACCTGGAGAGTTGAGACCCGTGGAATGGGTACCATGCAATATGACTTCAAAGGGTCTTCATTTGCTCACCGAACATCTCCAGTCCTATCACTGCTGCGTTTATGCCCCTGTACACATGCTTGATTCTCTTTCGGAGACATAGCCATTCATAGCTTTTAAGATACTTTCTAGTCAGGTACATTCTTAGGCGTTTAATATGGGGTGTTGAGTCCATTTCGTTGAGCAAAGAGTAGCTCTTGTCTATTACATATTTGGCTTAAGGAACTTTATCTGTGCTCATTTCAATCTCTGGTTTTATGCAGCACCCCAACTCACCTTTCCCCTTAAGCAAGCATAAGTTGGTTTTCTAAATTTGAGACCCTGTTCTCTTTTGTAATCCAGTTCCTGTGTAGCCAAGTTTACATTCCGTGTATTTGTGATATCTTATGATGTTTTTTTTCTGTGTGACTTATTTCAGTTAGAATCATCATACCTGAATCCACTCATTATGCTGCTACGGGCCTGATGACATAGATTTCATTGCTGAGTGATATTGCATTGTACGTAAGTACCACAACTTCTTTATCCATTTTGCACTTTCTGCGATATTGAACAAGTCCCTTAACGAGTTTCTTCTAAACAGAGCCGTCCCAAATATAGGGGTGGCTGTGTCTTTTTGATTTTAATTTCCCTAAGCTATAGGACTATAAGTGGAAGTGCCCTAGGCTCTGTTGCTTTGTTTCTTAGATGTTTCAGGAAACACCATACACTTCTCCCGAGTGGCTGTTGGCAATTTACATCCCGCCCATCAGCATAACAAGGCTCCCAGTTCTCCATGGCCTGTCCTGCCTTTCTGGATTTTACACTTTTTTCACATGGCCCTTTTGACTGGGGGGAAGTGAGACTTCATTGTAGTGCAGATTTCCTTTGCAAGCTTGCTTGGTTGGCCAAAAAGGGCGTATGCGTTTTTTCCTGAATATATTCAGGAAAAAACGCATACGCCCTTTTTGGCCAAGTGCATCATTGTCGACGTTCTGCCTCTTTTCTAATGCTTTAAATGCAATTCCAGTCTACCTCCTGAAATCGGTTTACTGCAATTCTGCCCCGCTTTCAAGTCCTCTTGGCAGCCTTACTTCAGTATATTTTTGGACGATAGGTGTCATTTATAACTCTGCAGGTTTGTGAATTACAGTGCCCCTGAGCTCCTTTCTTCAACTCGCTTTCTTGTGAGCTGGCCGCAACACCGCAGGATTGCTTCAGGCCCTAATCTGGTTCCGGCACGGCACGCTGAGCCTTTGGTTAATTCCTCTTCCTGGTGGGAAATGAGAGTTAAATTTGCCCGTCCAGACACCTCCAGCTAATCTCTCATTGGTCCACCCTATTCCTGTTCATCTTCCGCAGAAATTGCAAACTGGGCCAAACAGGAGGTTAAAGGCACTGACTCTCCAAGTCGGGAGAGTGTTAGTAAAGCGTCTGGAATGTTGCACCCGAGTACCAGGGGACGAGAACTGAGACATATTGGAACACGTCTCCCGATCACACGGTTGATCATAGTCTGGGTTCCACATGCATATTTTAGCTGAAGGAAGAATCCCTTAAACCTGGAGAGTTGAGACCCGTGGAATGGGTACCATGCAATATGACTTCAAAGGGTCCTCATTTGCTCACCGAACCTCTCCAATCCTATCACTGCTGCGTTTATGCCCCTGTACACACGCTGGATTCTCTTTCGGAGACATAGCAATCCATAGGTTTTAAGATACTTACTAGTCAGGTACATTCTTAGGCGTTTAATATGGGGTGTTGAGTCCATTTCGTTGAGCAAGCAGTAGCTCTTGTGTATTACATATTTGGCTTAAGGAACTTTATCTGTGCTCATTTCTATCTCTGGTTTTATGCAGCACCCCAACTCACCTTTCCCCTTAAGCAAGCATAAGTTGGTTTTCTAAATTTGAGACCCTGTTCTGTTTTGTAATCCAGTTCCTGTGTAGCCAAGTTTACATTCCGTGTATTAGTGATATCTTATGATGTTTCTTTTTCTTGTGACTTATTTCAGTTAGAATCATCATACCTGAATCCACTCATTATGCTGCTACGGGCCTGATGACATAGATTTCATTGCTGAGTGATATTGCATTGTACGTAAGTACCACAACTTCTTTATCCATTTTTCACTTTCTGCGATATTGAACTTGTACCGTAAACGAGGTTCTTGTAAACAGAGCCATCCCAAACTTTGGGGTTGCTGTGTCTTTTTGATTTTAATTTCCCTAAACTATAGGACCATAAGTGGAAGTGCCCTAGGCTCTATTGCTTTGTTTCTTAGATGTTTCAGGAAACACCATAAACTTCTCGCAAGTGGCTGTTGGCAATTTACATCCCGCCCATCAGCATAACAAGGCTCCAAGTTCTCCATGGCCTGTCTTGCCTTTCTGGATTTTACACTTTTTTCAGATGGCCCTTTTGACCAAGGGGAAGTGGGAGTTCATTGTAGTGCAGATTTCCTTTGCAAGCTTGCTTGGTTGGCTAAAAAATGCGTATGCATTTTTCCGGAAAAAACTCATACGCCCTTTTTGGCCAAGTGCATCATTGTCAACGTTCTGCCTCTTTTCCTATGCTTTAAAAGCAATTCCAGTCTACCTCCTGAAATCGGTTTCCTGCAATTCTGCCCCGCTTTCAAGTCCTCTTGGCAGCCTTACTTCAGTATATTTTTGGACGATAGCTGTCATTTATAACTCTGCAGGTTTGTGAATTACAGTGCCCCTGAGCTCCTTTCTTCAACTCGCTTTCTTGTGAGCTGGCCGCAACACCGCAGGATTGCTTCAGGCCGTAATCTGGTTCCGGCAGGGCAACCTGAGCCTTTGGTTAATTCCTCTTCCTGGTGGGAAATGAGAGTTAAATGTGCCCGTCCAGACACCTCCAGCTAGTCTCTCATTGGTTCTCCCTATTCCTGTTCATCTTCCGCAGAAATTGCAAGCTGGGCCAAAGAGGAGGTTAAAGGCACTGACTCTCCAAGTCGGGAGAGTGTTAATAAAGCGTTTGTAATGTTGCACCCGAGTACCAGGGGATGAAAACTGAGACATATTTGAACACGTCTCCCAATCACACGGTTGATCATACTCTGGGATCCACATGCATGTTTTAGCTGAAGGAAGAATCCCTTAAACCTGGAGAGTTGAGACCCGTGGAATGGGTACCATGCAATGTTACTTCAAAGGGTCTTCATTTGCTCACCGAACCTCTCCAATCCTATCACTGCTGCGTTTATGCCCCTGTACTCACGCTTGATTCTCTTTCAGAGACATAACAATCCATAAGTTTTAAGATACTTACAAGTCAGGTACATTATTAGGCGTTTAATATGGGGTTTTGAGTCCATTTCGTTGAGCCAGGAGTAGTCCTTGCCTTCTACATATTTAGCTTAAGGAACTTTATCTGTGCTCATTTCAATCTCTGGTTTTATGCAGCACCCCAACTCACCTTTCCACTTAAGCAAGCATAAGTTGGTTTTCTAAATTTGAGACCCTGTTCTCTTTTGTAATCCACTTCCTGTGTATCCAAGTTTACACTCCGTGTATTAGTGTTATCTTATGATGTTTCTTTTTCTGTGTGACTTATTTCAGTTAGAATCATCATACCTGAATCCAGTCTATGCTTTACATGCCTGATGACATAGATTTCATTGCTGAGTGATATAGCATTGTACGTAAGTACCACAACTTCTTTATCCATTTTTCACTTTCTGCGAAATTGAACTTGTTCCGTAAAGGAGGGTCTCATAAACAGAGCCGTCCCAAACATTGGGGTGGCTGTGTGTTTTTGATTTTAATTTCCCTAAGCTATAGGACCATAAGTGGAAGTGCCCTAGGCTTTGTGGCATTGTTTTTTAGATGTTTCAGGAAACACCATACACTTCTCCCGAGTGGCTGTTGGCAATTCACATCCTGCCCATCAGCATAACAAGGCTCTCAGTTCTCCATGGCCTGTCCTGTCTTTCTGGATTTTACACTTTTTTCAGATGGCCCTTTTGACCGGGGGAAAGTGAGACTACATTGTAGGGCAGATTTCCTTTGCAAGCTTGCTTGGTTGGCCAAAAAGGGCGTATGTGTTTTTTCCGGAATATATTCAGGAAAAAACGCATACGCCCTTTTTGGCCAAGTGCATCATTGTCAACGTTCTGCCTCTTTTCCTATGCTTTAAATGCAATTCCAGTCTACCTCCTGAAAGCGGTTTCCTGTAATTCTGCCCCGCTTTCAAGTCCTCTTGGCAGCCTTACTTCAGTATATTTTTGGACGATAGCTGTCATTTATAACTCTGCAGGTTTGTGAATTACAGTGCCCCTGAGCTCCTTTCTTCAACTCGCTTTCTTGTGAGCTGGCCGCAACACCGCAGGATTGCTTCAGGCCCTAATCTGGTTCCGGCACGGCACGCTGAGCCTTTTGTTAATTCCTCTTCCTGGTGGGAAATGAGAGTTAAATTTGCCCGTCCAGACACCTCCAGCTAGTCTCTCATTGGTTCTCCCTATTCCTGTTCATCTTCCGCAGAAATTGCAAACTGGGCCAAACAGGAGGTTAAAGGCACTGACTCTCCAAGTCAGGAGAGTGTTAGTAAAGCGTCTGGAATGTTGCACCCGAGTACCAGAGGCCGAGAACTGAGACATAGTGGAACACGTCTCCCGATCACATGGTTGATCATACTCTGGGTTCCACATGCATGATTTAGCTGAAGGAAGAATCCCTTAAACCTGGAGAGTTGAGACCCGTGGAATGGGTACCATGCAATATGACTTCAAAGGGTCTTCATTTGCTCACCAAACCTCTCCAATCCTATCACTGCTGCGTTTATGCCCCTGTACACATGCTGGATTCTCTTTCGGAGACAGAGCGATCCATAGGTTTTAAGATACTTACTAGTCAGGTACATTCTTAGGCGTTTAATATGGGGTGTTGAGTCCATTTCATTGAGCAAGGAGTAGCTCTTGTCTATTCCATATTTGGCTTAAGGAACTTTATCTGTGCTCATTTCAATCTCTGGTTTTATGCAGCACCCCAACTCACCTTTCCCCTTAAGCAAGCATAAGTTGGTTTTCTAAATTTGAGACCCTGTTCTCTTTTGTAATCCAGTTCCTGTGTAGCCAAGTTTACATTCCGTGTATTAGTGATATCTTATGATGTTTCTTTTTCTGTGTGAGTTATTTCAGTTAGAATCATCATACCTGAATCCACTCATTATGCTGCTATGGGCCTGATGACAGAGATTTCATTGCTGAGTGATATTGCATTGTACGTAAGTTCCACAACTTCTTTATCCATTTTTCACTTTCTGCGATATTGAACCTGTCCCATAATAGAGTTTCTTGTAAACAGAGCCGTCCCAAACTTTGGGGTGGCTGTGTCTTTTTGATTTTAATTTCCCTAAGCTATAGGGCCATAAGTGGAAGTGCCCTAGGCTCTGTTGCTTTGTTTTTTAGATGTTTCAGGAAACACCATACACTTCTCCCGAGTGGCTGTTGGCAATATACATCCCGCCCATCAGCAAAACAAGGCTCACAGTTCTCCATGGCCTGTCCTGCCTTTCTGGATTTTACACTTTTTTCAGTTGGCCCTTTTGACCGGGGGGAAGTGAGACTTCATTGTAGTGCAGATTTCCTTTGCAAGCTTGCTTGGTTGGCCAAAAAGGGCGTATGCGTTTTTTCCTGAATATATTCAGGAAAAAACGCATACGCACTTTTTGGCCAAGTGCATCATTGTCGACCTTCTGCCTCTTTTCCTATGCTTTAAATGCAATTCCAGTCTACCTCCTGAAATCGGTTTCCTGCAATTCTGCCCGGCTTTCAAGTCCTCTTGGCAGCCTTACTTCAGTATATTTTTGGATGATAGCTGTCATTTATAACTCTGCAGGTTTGTGAATTACAGTGCCCCTGAGCTCCTTTCTTCAACTCGCTTTCTTGTGAGCTGGCCGCAACACCGCAGGATTGCTTCAGGCCCTAATCTGGTTCCGGCATGGCACGCTGAGCCTTTGGTTAATTCCTCTTCCTGGTGGGAAATGAGAGTTAAATTTTCCCGTCCAGACACCTCCAGCTAGTCTCTCATTGGTTCTCCCTATTCCTGTTCATCTTCCGCGGAATTTGCAAACTGGGCCAAACAGGAGGTTAAAGGCACTGACTCTCCAAGTCGGGAAAGCGTTAGTAAATCGTCTGGAATGTTGCACCCGAGTACCAGGCGACGAGAACTGAGACATATTGGAACACGTCTCCCGATCACACGGTTGATCATACTCTGGGTTCCACATGCATGTTTTAGCTGAAGGAAGAATCCCTTAAACCTGGAGAGTTGAGACCCGTGGAATGGGTATCATGCAATATGACTTCAAAGGGTCTTCATTTGCTCACCGAACCTCTCCAATCCTATCACTGCTGCGTTTATGCCCCTGTACACACGCTTGATTCTCTTTCAGAGACATAGCAATCCATAGGTTTTAAGATACTTACTAGTCAGGTACATTCTTAGGCCTTTAATATGGGGTGTTGAGTCCATTTCGTTGAGCAAGGAGTAGCTCTTGTGTATTCCATATTTGGCTTAAGGAAATTTATCTGTGCTCATTTCAATCTCTGGTTTTATGCAGCACCCCAACTCACCTTTCCCCTTAAGCAAGCATAAGTTGGTTTTCTAAATTTGAGACTCTGTTCTGTTTTGAAATTCACTTCCTGTGTAGCCAAGTTTACATTCCGTGTATTAGTGATATCTTATGATGTTTCTTTTTCTGTGTGACTTATTTCAGTTAGAATCATCATACCTGAATCCACTCATTATGCTGCTATGGGCCTGATGACATAGATGTCATTGCTGAGTGATATTGCATTGTACGTAAGTACCACAACTTCTTTATCCATTTTTCGCTTTATGCGATATTGAACTTGTACCGTAAACGAGTTTCTTGTAAACAGAGCCATCCCAAACTTTGGGGTGGCTGTGTCTTTTTGATTTTAATTTCCCTAAGCTATAGGACCATAAGTGGAAGTGCCCTAGGCTCTGTTGCTTTGTTTTTTAGATGTTTCAGGAAACACCATACACTTCTCCCGAGTGGCTGTTGGCAAGTTACATCCCGCCCATCAGCATAGCAAGGCTCCCAGTTCTCCATGGCCTGTCCTGCCTTTCTGGATTTTACACTTTTTTCAGATGGCCCTTTTGACGGGGGGGAAGTGAGACTTCATTGTAGTGCAGATTTCCTTTGCAAGCTTGCTTGGTTGGCCAAAAAGGGCGTATGCGTTTTTTCCTGAATATATTCAGGAAAAAACATATATGCCCTTTTTTGTCAAGTCCATCATTGTGGACGTTCTGCCTCTTTTCCTATGCTTTAAATGCAATTCCAGTCTACCTCCTGAAATCGGTTTCCTGCAATTCTGCCCGGCTTTCAAGTCCTCTTGGCAGCCTTACTTCAGTATATTTTTGGATGATAGCTGTCATTTATAACTCTGCAGGTTTGTGAATTACAGTGCCCCTGAGCTCCTTTCTTCAACTCACTTTCTTGTGAGCTGGCCGCAACACCGCGGGATTGCTTCAGGCCCTAATCTGGTTCCGGCATGGCACGCTGAGCCTTTGGTTAATTCCTCTTCCTGGTGGGAAATGAGAGTTAAATTTTCCCGTCCAGACACCTCCAGCTAGTCTCTCATTGGTTCTCCCTATTCCTGTTCATCTTCCGCGGAATTTGCAAACTGGGCCAAACAGGAGGTTAAAGGCACTGACTCTCCAAGTCGGGAGAGTGTTAGTAAAGCATCTGGAATGTTGCACCCGAGTACCAGGGGACGAGAACTGAGACATATTTCAACACGTCTCCCGATCACACGGTTGATCATACTCTGGGTTCCACATGCATGTTTTAGCTGAAGGAAGAATCCCTTAAACCTGGAGAGTTGAGACCCGTGGAATGGGTACCATGCAATATGACTTCAAAGGGTCTTCATTTGCTCACCAAAACTCTCCAATCCTATCACTGCTGCGTTTTTGCCCCTGTACTCACGATTGATTCACTTTCAGAGACATAGCAATCCATAGGTTTTAAGATACTTACTAGTCAGGTACATTATTAGGCGTTTAATATGGGGTTTTGAGTCCATTTCGTTGAGCAAGGAGTAGCTCTTGTCTGTTACATATTTGGCTTAAGGAACTTTATCTGTGCTCATTTCAATCTCTGGTTTTATGCAGCACCCCAACTCACCTTTCCCCTTAAGCAAGCATAAGTTGATTTTCTAAATTTGGGACCATGTTCTGTTTTGAAATTCAGTTCCTGTGTAGCCAAGTTTACATTCCGTGTATTAGTGATATCTTATGATGTTTCTTTTTCTGTGTGACTTATTTCAGTTAGAATCATCATACCTGAATCCACTCATTATGCTGCTATGGGCCTGATGACATAGATGTCATTGCTGAGTGATATTGCATTGTACGTAAGTACCACAACTTCTTTATCCATTTTTCGCTTTATGCGATATTGAACTTGTACCGTAAACGAGTTTCTTGTAAACAGAGCCATCCCAAACTTTGGGGTGGCTGTGTCTTTTTGATTTTAATTTCCCTAAGCTATAGGACCATAAGTGGAAGTGCCCTAGGCTCTGTTGCTTTGTTTTTTAGATGTTTCAGGAAACACCATACACTTCTCCCGAGTGGCTGTTGGCAATTTACATCCCGCCCATCAGCATAACAAGGCTCCCAGTTCTCCATGGCCTGTCCTGCCTTTCTGGATTTTACACTTTTTTCAGATGGCCCTTTTGACGGGGGGGAAGTGAGACTTCATTGTAGTGCAGATTTCCTTTGCAAGCTTGCTTGGTTGGCCAAAAAGGGCGTATGCGTCTTTTCCTGAATATATTCAGGAAAAAACGCATATGCCCTTTTTGGCCAAGTGCATCATTGTCGACCTTCTGCCTCTTTTCCTATGCTTTAAATGCAATTCCAGTCTACCTCCTGAAATCGGTTTCCTGCAATTCTGCCCGGCTTTCAAGTCCTCTTGGCAGCCTTACTTCAGTATATTTTTGGATGATAGCTGTCATTTATAACTCTGCAGGTTTGTGAATTACAGTGCCCCTGAGCTCCTTTCTTCAACTCGCTTTCTTGTGAGCTGGCCGCAACACCGCAGGATTGCTTCAGGCCCTAATCTGGTTCCGGCATGGCACGCTGAGCCTTTGGTTAATTCCTCTTCCTGGTGGGAAATGAGAGTTAAATTTTCCCGTCCAGACACCTCCAGCTAGTCTCTCATTGGTTCTCCCTATTCCTGTTCATCTTCCGCGGAATTTGCAAACTGGGCCAAACAGGAGGTTAAAGGCACTGACTCTCCAAGTCGGTAGAGTGTTAGTAAAGCATCTGGAATGTTGTACCCGAGTACCAGGGGATGAGAACTGAGACATATTTCAACACGTCTCCCGATCACACGGTTGATCATACTCTGGGTTCCACATGCATGTTTTAGCTGAAGGAAGAATCACTTAAACCTGGAGAGTTGAGACCCGTGGAATGGGTACCATGCAATATGACTTCAAAGGGTCTTCATTTGCTCACCAAAACTCTCCAATCCTATCACTGCTGCGTTTTTGCCCCTGTACTCACGATTGATTCACTTTCAGAGACATAGCAATCCATAGGTTTTAAGATACTTACTAGTCAGGTACATTATTAGGCGTTTAATATGGGGTTTTGAGTCCATTTCGTTGAGCAAGGAGTAGCTCTTGTCTGTTACATATTTGGCTTAAGGAACTTTATCTGTGCTCATTTCAATCTCTGGTTTTATGCAGCACCCCAACTCACCTTTCCCCTTAAGCAAGCATAAGTTGATTTTCTAAATTTGGGACCATGTTCTGTTTTGAAATTCAGTTCCTGTGTAGCCAAGTTTACATTCCGTGTATTAGTGATATCTTATGATGTTTCTTTTTCTGTGTGACTTATTTCAGTTAGAATCATCATACCTGAATCCACTCATTATGCTGCTATGGGCCTGATGACATAGATGTCATTGCTGAGTGATATTGCATTGTACGTAAGTACCACAACTTCTTTATCCATTTTTCGCTTTATGCGATATTGAACTTGTACCGTAAACGAGTTTCTTGTAAACAGAGCCATCCCAAACTTTGGGGTGGCTGTGTCTTTTTGATTTTAATTTCCCTAAGCTATAGGACCATAAGTGGAAGTGCCCTAGGCTCTGTTGCTTTGTTTTTTAGATGTTTCAGGAAACACCATACACTTCTCCCGAGTGGCTGTTGGCAATTTACATCCCGCCCATCAGCATAACAAGGCTCCCAGTTCTCCATGGCCTGTCCTGCCTTTCTGGATTTTACACTTTTTTCAGATGGCCCTTTTGACGGGGGGGAAGTGAGACTTCATTGTAGTGCAGATTTCCTTTGCAAGCTTGCTTGGTTGGCCAAAAAGGGCGTATGCGTCTTTTCCTGAATATATTCAGGAAAAAACGCATACGCCCTTTTTGGCCAAGTGCATCATTGTCGACCTTCTGCCTCTTTTCCTATGCTTTAAATGCAATTCCAGTCTACCTCCTGAAATCGGTTTCCTGCAATTCTGCCCGGCTTTCAAGTCCTCTTGGCAGCCTTACTTCAGTATATTTTTGGATGATAGCTGTCATTTATAACTCTGCAGGTTTGTGAATTACAGTGCCTCTGAGCTCCTTTCTTCAACTCGCTTTCTTGTGAGCTGGCCGCAACACCGCAGGATTGCTTCAGGCCCTAATCTGGTTCCGGCATGGCACGCTGAGCCTTTGGTTAATTCCTCTTCCTGGTGGGAAATGAGAGTTAAATTTTCCCGTCCAGACACCTCCAGCTAGTCTCTCATTGGTTCTCCCTATTCCTGTTCATCTTCCGCGGAATTTGTAAACTGGGCCAAACAGGAGGTTAAAGGCACTGACTCTCCATGTCGGTAGAGTGTTAGTAAAGCATCTGGAATGTTGTACCCGAGTACCAGGGGATGAGAACTGAGACATATTTCAACACGTCTCCCGATCACACGGTTGATCATACTCTGGGTTCCACATGCATGTTTTAGCTGAAGGAAGAATCCCTTAAACCTGGAGAGTTGAGACCCGTGGAATGGGTACCATGCAATATGACTTCAAAGGGTCTTCATTTGCTCACCAAAACTCTCCAATCCTATCACTGCTGCGTTTTTGCCCCTGTACTCACGATTGATTCACTTTCAGAGACATAGCAATCCATAGGTTTTAAGATACTTAGTAGTCAGGTACATTATTAGGCGTTTAATATGGGGTTTTGAGTCCATTTCGTTGAGCAAGGAGTAGCTCTTGTCTGTTACATATTTGGCTTAAGGAACTTTATCTGTGCTCATTTCAATCTCTGGTTTTATGTAGCACCCCAACTCACCTTTCCCCTTAAGCAAGCATAAGTTGATTTTCTAAATTTGGGACCATGTTCTGTTTTGAAATTCAGTTCCTGTGTAGCCAAGTTTACATTCCGTGTATTAGTGATATCTTATGATGTTTCTTTTTCTGTGTGACTTATTTCAGTTAGAATCATCATACCTGAATCCACTCATTATGCTGCTATGGGCCTGATGACATAGATGTCATTGCTGAGTGATATTGCATTGTACGTAAGTACCACAACTTCTTTATCCATTTTTCGCTTTATGCGATATTGAACTTGTACCGTAAACGAGTTTCTTGTAAACAGAGCCATCCCAACCTTTGGGGTGGCTGTGTCTTTTTGATTTTAATTTCCCTAAGCTATAGGACCATAAGTGGAAGTGCCCTAGGCTCTGTTGCTTTGTTTTTTAGATGTTTCAGGAAACACCATACACTTCTCCCGAGTGGCTGTTGGCAATTTACATCCCGCCCATCAGCATAACAAGGCTCCCAGTTCTCCATGGCCTGTCCTGCCTTTCTGGATTTTACACTTTTTTCAGATGGCCCTTTTGACGGGGGGGAAGTGAGACTTCATTGTAGTGCAGATTTCCTTTGCAAGCTTGCTTGGTTGGCCAAAAAGGGCGTATGCGTCTTTTCCTGAATATATTCAGGAAAAAACGCATACGCCCTTTTTGGCCAAGTGCATCATTGTCGACCTTCTGCCTCTTTTCCTATGCTTTAAATGCAATTCCAGTCTACCTCCTGAAATCGGTTTCCTGCAATTCTGCCCGGCTTTCAAGTCCTCTTGGCAGCCTTACTTCAGTATATTTTTGGATGATAGCTGTCATTTATAACTCTGCAGGTTTGTGAATTACAGTGCCTCTGAGCTCCTTTCTTCAACTCGCTTTCTTGTGAGCTGGCCGCAACACCGCAGGATTGCTTCAGGCCCTAATCTGGTTCCGGCATGGCACGCTGAGCCTTTGGTTAATTCCTCTTCCTGGTGGGAAATGAGAGTTAAATTTTCCCATCCAGACACCTCCAGCTAGTCTCTCATTGGTTCTCCCTATTCCTGTTCATCTTCCGCGGAATTTGTAAACTGGGCCAAACAGGAGGTTAAAGGCACTGACTCTCCAAGTCGGTAGAGTGTTAGTAAAGCATCTGGAATGTTGTACCCGAGTACCAGGGGATGAGAACTGAGACATATTTCAACACGTCTCCCGATCACACGGTTGATCATACTCTGGGTTCCACATGCATGTTTTAGCTGAAGGAAGAATCCCTTAAACCTGGAGAGTTGAGACCCGTGGAATGGGTACCATGCAATATGACTTCAAAGGGTCTTCATTTGCTCACCAAAACTCTCCAATCCTATCACTGCTGCGTTTTTGCCCCTGTACTCACGATTGATTCACTTTCAGAGACATAGCAATCCATAGGTTTTAAGATACTTAGTAGTCAGGTACATTATTAGGCGTTTAATATGGGGTTTTGAGTCCATTTCGTTGAGCAAGGAGTAGCTCTTGTCTGTTACATATTTGGCTTAAGGAACTTTATCTGTGCTCATTTCAATCTCTGGTTTTATGCAGCACCCCAACTCACCTTTCCCCTTAAGCAAGCATAAGTTGATTTTCTAAATTTGGGACCATGTTCTGTTTTGAAATTCAGTTCCTGTGTAGCCAAGTTTACATTCCGTGTATTAGTGATATCTTATGATGTTTCTTTTTCTGTGTGACTTATTTCAGTTAGAATCATCATACCTGAATCCACTCATTATGCTGCTATGGGCCTGATGACATAGATGTCATTGCTGAGTGATATTGCATTGTACGTAAGTACCACAACTTCTTTATCCATTTTTCGCTTTATGCGATATTGAACTTGTACCGTAAACGAGGTTCTTGTAAACAGAGCCATCCCAAACTTTGGGGTGGCTGTGTCTTTTTGATTTTAATTTCCCTAAGCTATAGGACCATAAGTGGAAGTGCCCTAGGCTCTGTTGCTTTGCTTTTTGGATGTTTCAGGAAACACCATACACTTCTCCTGAGTGGCTGTTGGCAAGTTACATTCCGCCCATCAGCATAACAAGGCTCCGAGTTCTCCATGGCCTGTCCTGCCTTTCTGGATTTTACACTTTTTTCAGATGGCCCTTTTGACGGGGGGGAAGTGAGACTTCATTGTAGTGCAGATTTCCTTTGCAAGCTTGCTTGGTTGGCCAAAAAGGGCGTGTGCATTTTTTCCTGAATATATTCAGGAAAAAACGCATACGCCCTTTTTGGCCAAGTGCATCATTGTCGACCTTCTGCCTCTTTTCCTATGCTTTAAATGCAATTCCAGTCTACCTCCTGAAATCGGTTTCCTGCAATTCTGCCCGGCTTTCAAGTCCTCTTGGCAGCCTTACTTCAGTATATTTTTGGATGATAGCTGTCATTTATAACTCTGCAGGTTTGTGAATTACAGTGCCCCTGAGCTCCTTTCTTCAACTCGCTTTCTTGTGAGCTGGCCGCAACACCGCAGGATTGCTTCAGGCCCTAATCTGCTTCCGGCATGGCACGCTGAGCCTTTGGTTAATTCCTCTTCCTGGTGGCAAATGAGAGTTAAATTTGCCCGTCCAGACACCTCCAGCTAGTCTCTCATTGGTTCTCCCTATTCCTGTTCATCTTCCGCAGAAATTGCAAACTGGGCCAACAGGAGGTTAAAGGCACTGACTCTCCAAGTCAGAAGAGTGTTAGTAAAGCGTCTGGAATGTTGCACCCGAGTACCAGGGGACGAGAACTGAGACATATTGGAACACGTCTCCCGATGACACGGTTGATCATACTCTGGGTTCCACATGCATGTTTCAGCTGAAGGAAGAATCCCTTAAACCTAGAGAGTTGAGACCCGTGGAATTGGTACCATGCAATATGACTTCAAAGGGTCTTCATTTGCTCAGCGAACCTCTCCAATCCTATCACTGCTGCGTTTATGCCCCTGTACACACGCTTGATTCTCTTTTGGAGACATAGCAATCCATAGGTTTTAAGATACTTACTAGTCAGGTAAATTATTAGGCGTTTAATATGGGGTGTTGAATCCATTTCGTTGAGCAAGGAGTAGCTCTTGTCTATTCCATATTTGGCTTAAGGAACTTTATCTGTGCTCATTTCAATCTCTGGTTTTCTGCAGCACCCCAACTCACCTTTCCCCTTAAGCAAGCATAAGTTGGTTTTTCTAAATTTGCGACCCTGTTCTGTTTTGAAATTCAGTTCCTGTGTAGCCAAGTTTACATTCCGTGTATTAGTGATATCTTATGATGTTTCTTTTTCTGTGTGACTTATTTCAGTTAGAATCATCATACCTGAATCCACTCATTATGCTGCTACGGGCCTGATGACATAGATTTCATTGCTGAGTGATATTGCATTGTACGTAAGTACCACAACTTCTTTATCCATTTTTCACTTTCTGCGATATTGAACTTGTACTGTAAACGAGGTTCTTGTAAACAGAGCCGTCCCAAACTTTTGGGTGGCTGTGTCTTTTTGATTTTAATTTCCCTAAGCTATAGGACCATAAGTGGAAGTGCCCTAGTCTCTGTAGCTTTGTTTTTTAGATGTTTCAGGAAACACTATACACATTTCCCGAGTGGCTGTTGGCAATTTACATCCCGCCCATCAGCATAACAAGGCTCCCAGTTCTCCATGGCCTGTCCTGCCTTTCTGGATTTTACACTTTTTTCAGATGGCCCTTTTGACCGGGGGCAAGTGAGACTTCATTGTAGTGCAGATTTCCTTTGCAAGCTTGCTTGGTTGGTCAAAAAGGGCGTATGCGTTTTTTCCTGAATATATTCAGGAAAAAACGAATACGCCCTTTTTAGGCAAGTGCATCATTGTCGACGTTCTGCCTCTTTTACTATGCTTTAAATGCAATTCCAGTCTACCTCCTGAAATCGGTTTCCCGCAATTCTGCCCCACTTTCAAGTCCTCTTGGCAGCCTTACTTCAGTATAATTTTGGACGATAGCTGTCATTTATAACTCTGAAGGTTTGTGAATTACAGTGCCCCTGAACTCCTTTCTTCAACTCGCTTTCTTGTGAGCTGGCCGCAACACTGCAGCATTGCTTCAGGCCCTAACATGGTTCCGGCACGGCACGCTGAGCCTTTGGTTAATTCCTCTTCCTGGTGGGAAATGAGAGTTAAATTTGCCCGTCCAGACACCTCCAGCTAGTCTCTCATTGGTTCTCCCTATTCCTGTTCATCTTCCGCAGAAATTGCAAACTGGGCCAAACAGGAGATTAAAGGCACTGACTCTCCAAGTCGGGAGAGTGTTAGTAAAGCGTCTGGAATGTTGCACCCGAGTACCAGGGGACGAGAACTGAGACATATTGGAACACGTCTCCCGATCACACGGTTGATCATATTCTGGGTTCCACATGCATGTTTTAGCTGAAGGAAGAATCCCTTAAACCTGGAGAGTTGAGATCCGTGGAATGGGTACCATGCAATATGACTTCAAAGGGTCTTCATTTGCTCACCGAACCTCTCCAATCCTATCACTGCTGCGTTTATGCCCCTGTGCACATGCTTGATTCTCTTTCGGAGAGAGAGCGGTCCATAGGTTTTAAGATACTTACTAGTCAGGTACATTCTTAGGCGATTAATATGGGGTGTTGAGTCCATATCGTTGAGCAAGGAGTAGCTCTTGTCTATTACATATTTGGCTTAAGGAACTTTATCTGTGCTCATTTCAATCTCTGGTTTTATGCAGCACCCCAACTCACCTTTCCCCTTAAGCAAGCATAAGTTGGTTTTCTAAATTTGAGACCCTGTTCTGTTTTGTAATTCAGTTCCTGTGTAGCCAAGTTTACATTCCATGTATTAGTGATATCTTATGATGTTTCTTTTTCTGTGTGACTTATTTCAGTTAGAATCATCATACCTGAATCCACTCATTTTCTGCTACAGGCCTGATGACATAGATTTCATTGCTGAGTGATATTGCATTGTACGTAAGTACCACAACTTCTTTATCCTTTTTTCACTTTTTGCGATATTGAACTTGTCCCGTAAAAGAGGTTCTTGTAAACAGAGCCGTCCCAAAGTTTGGGGTGGCTGTGTCTTTTTTATTTTAATTTCCCTAAGCTATAGGACCATAAGTGGAAGTGCCCTAGGCTCTGTTGCTTTGTTTCTTAGATGTTTCAGGAAACACCATACACTTCTCCCGAGTGGCTGTTGGCAATTTACATCCCGCCCATCAGCATAACAAGGCTCCCAGTTCTCCATGGCCTGTCCTGCCTTTCTGGATTTTACACTTTTTTCAGATGGCCCTTTTGACCGGGGGGAAGTGAGACTTCATTGTAGTGCAGATTTCCTTTGCAAGCTTGCTTGGTTGGCCGAAAAGGGCGTATGCGTTTTTTCCTGAATATATTCAGGAAAAAACACATACGCACTTTTTGGCCAAGTGCATCATTGTCGACGTTCTGCCTCTTTTCCTATGCTTTAAATGCAATTCCAGTCTACCTCCTGAAACCGGTTTCCTGCAATTCTGCCTCGCTTTCAAGTCCTCTTGGCATCGTAACTTCAGTATATTTTTGGACGATAGCTGTCATTTATAACTCTGCAGGTTTGTGAATTACAGTGCCCCTGAGCTCCTTTCTTCAACTCGCTTTCTTGTGAGCTGGCCGCAACACCGCAGGATTGCTTCAGGCCCTAATCTGGTTCCGGCTCGGCACGCTGAGCCTTTGGTTAATTCCTCTTGCTGGTGGGAAATGAGAGTTAAATTTGCCCGTCCAGACACCTCCAGCTAGTCTCTCATTGGTTCTCCCTATTCTTGTACATCTTCCGCGTAATTTGCAAACTGGGTCAAACAGGAGGTTAAAGGCTGTGACTGTCCAACTCGGGAGAGTGTTAGCAAAGCGTCTGGAATGTTGCACCCGAGTACCAGGGGATGAAAACTGAGACATATTGGAACACGTCTCCCGATCACACGGTTGATCATACTCTGGGTTCCACATGCATGTTTCAGCTGAAGGAAGAATCCCTTAAACCTGGAGAGTTGAGACCCGTGGAATGGGTACCATGCAATATGACTTCAAAGGGTCTTCATTTGCTCACCGAACCTCTCCAATCCTATCACTGCTGCGTTTATGCCCCTGTACACACGCTTGATTCTCTTTCAGAGACATAGCGATCCGTAGGTTTTAAGATACTTACTAGTCAGGTACATTCTTAGGAGTTTAATATGTGGTGTTGAGCCTATTTCGTTGAGCAAGGAGTAGCTCTTGTCTATTCCATATTTGGCTTAAGGAACTTTATCTGTGCTCATTTCAATCTCTGGTTTTATGCAGCACCCCAACTCACCTTTCCCCTTAAACAAGCATAAGTTGGTTTTCTAAATTTGAGACCCTGTTCTGTTTTGTAATTCAGTTCCTGTGTAGCCAAGTTTACATTCCATGTTTTAGTGACATCTTATGATGTTTCTTTTTCTGAGTGACTTATTTCAGTTAGAATCATCATACCTGAATCCACTCATTATGCTGCTACGGGCCTGATGACATAGATGTCATTGCTGAGTGATATTGCATTGTACGTAAGTACCACAACTTCTTTATCCATTTTTCACTTTCTGCGATATTGAACTTGTACCGTAAACGAGGTTCTTGTAAACAGAGACGTCCCAAATTTTGGGGTGGTTGTGTCTTTTTGATTTTAATTTCCCTAAGCTATAGGACCATAAGTGGAAGTGCCCTAGGCTCTGTTGCTTTGTTTTTTAGATGTTTCAGGAAACACCATACACTTCTCCCAAGTGGCTCTTGGCAATTTACATCCTGCCCATCAGCATAACAAGGCTCCCAGTTCTCCATGGCCTGTCCTGCCTTTCTGGATTTTACACTTTTTTCAGATGGCCCTTTTGACCGGGGGGAAGTGAGACTTCATTGTAGTGCAGATTTCCTTTGCAAGCTTGCTTGGTTGGCCGAAAAGTACGTATGCGTTTTTTCCGGAAAAAACTCATACGCCCTTTTTGGCCAAGTGCATCATTGTCAACGTTCTGCCTCTTTTCCTATGCTTTAAATGCAATTCCAGTCTACCTCCTGAAATCGGTTTCCTGTAATTCTGCCCCGCTTTCAAGTCCTCTTGGGAGCCTTACTTCAGTATATTTTTGGACGATAGCTGTCATTTATAACTCTGCAGGTTTGTGAATTACAGTGCCCCTGAGCTCCTTTCTTCAACTCGCTTTCTTCTGAGCTGGCCGCAACACCGCAGGATTGCTTCAGGCCCTAATCTGGGACCGGCACGGCAGGTTGAGCCTTTGGTTAATTCCTCTTCCTGGTGGGAAATGAGAGTTAAATTTGCCCGTCCAGACACCTCTAGCTAGTCTCTCATTGGTTCTCCCTATTCCTGTTCATCTTCCGCAGAAATTGCAAACTGGGCCAAACAGGAGGTTAAAGACACTGACTCTCCAAGTCGGGAGAGTGTTAGGAAAGTGTCTGGAATGCTGGACCCGAGTACCAGGGGATGAGAACTGAGACATATTGGAACACGTCTCCCGATCACACGGTTGATCATACCCTGGGTTCCACATACATGTTTTAGCTGAAGGAAGAATCCCTTAAACCTGGAGAGTTGAGACCCGTGGAATGGGTACCATGCAATATGAATTCAAAGGGTCTTCATTTGCTCACCGAACCTCTCCAATCCTATCACTGCTGTGTTAATGCCCCTTTACTCACGCTTGATTCTCTTTCGGAGACATAGCAATCCATAGGTTTTAAGATACTTACTAGTCAGGTACATTCTTAGGCGTTTAATATGGGGTGTTGAGTCCATTTCGTTGAGCAAGGAGTAGCTCTTGTCTATTACATATTTGGCTTAAGGAACTTTATCTGTGCTCATTTCAATCTCTGCTTTTATGCAGCACCCCAACTCACCTTTCCCCTTAAGCAAGCATAAGTTGGTTTTCTAAATTTGAGACCCTGTTCTGTTTTGTAATTCAGTTCCTGTGTAGCCAAGTTTACATTCCGTGTATTAGTGATATCTTATGATGTTTCTTTTTCTGTGTGACTTATTTCAGTTAGAATCCTCATACCTGAATCCATACATTATGCTGCTACGGGCCTGATGACATAGATTTCATTGCTGAGTGATATTGCATTGTACGTAAGTACCACAAATTCTTTATCCATTTTTCACTTTCTGCGAAATTGAACTTGTACCGTAAAGGAGGTTCTTGTAAACAGAGCCGTCCCAAACATTGGGGTGGCTGTGTCTTTTTGGTTTTAATTTCCCTAAGCTATAGGGCCATAAGTGGAAGTGCCCTAGGCTCTGTTGCTTTGTTTTTTAGATGTTTCAGGAAACACCATACACTTCTCCTGAGTGGCTGTTGGCAATTTACATCCCGCCCATCAGCATAACAAGGCTCCCAGTTCTCCATGGCCTGTCCTGCCTTTCTGGATTTTACACTTTTTACAGATGGCCCTTTTGACCGGGGGGAAGTGAGACTTCATTGTAGTGCAGATTTCCTTTGTAAGCTTGCTTGGTTGGCCAAAAAGGGCGTATGCGTTTTTTCCTGAATATATTCAGGAAAAAACGCATACGTCCTTTTTGGCCAAGTGTATCATTGTGGAAGTTCTGCCTCTTTTCTTATGCTTTAAATGCAATCCAGTCTACCTCCTGAAATCGGTTTCCTGCAATTCTGCCCCACTTTCAAGTCCTCTTGGCAGCCTTACTTCAGTATATTTTTGGACGATAGCTGTCATTTATAACTCTGCAGGTTTGTGAATTACAGTGCCACTGAGCTCCTTTCTTCAACTCGCTTTCTTGTGAGCTGGCCGCAACACCGCAGGACTGCTTCAGGCCCTAATCTGGTTCCGGCACGGCACGCTGAGCCTTTGATTAATTCCTCTTCCTGGTGGGAAATGAGAGTTAAATTTGCCCGTCCAGACACCTCCAGCTAGTCTCTCATTGGTTCTTCCTATTCCTGTTCATCTTCCGCAGAAATTGCAAACTGGGCCAAACAGGAGTTTAAAGGCACTGACTCTCCAAGTCGGGAGAGTATTAGTAAAGCATCTGGAATGTTGCACCCGAGTACCAGGGGACGAACACTGAGACATATTGGAACACGTCTCCCGATCACACGGTTGATCATACTCTGGGTTCCACATGCATGCTTTAGCTGAAGGAAGAATCCCTTAAACCTGCAGAGTTGAGACCCGTGGAATGGGTACCATGCAATATGACTTCACAGGGTCTTCATTTGCTCACCGAACCTCTCCAATCCTATCACTGCTGCGTTTATGCCCCTGTACACACGCTTGATTCTCTTTTGGAGACATAGCAATCCATAGGTTTTAAGATATTTACTAGTCAGGTACATTCTTAGTCGTTTAATATGGGGTGTTGAGTACATTTCATTGAGCCAGGAGTAGCTCTTGTCTATTCCATATTTGGCTTAAGGAACTTTATCTGTGCTCATCTCAACCTCTGGTTTTATGCAGCACCCCAACTCACCTTTCCCCTTAAGCAAGCATAAGTTGGTTTTCTAAATTTGAGACCCTGTTCTGTTTTGTAATCCAGTTCCTGTGTAGCCAAGTTTACATTCCGTGTATTAGTGATATCTTATGATATTTCTTTTTCTTGTGACTTATTTCAGCTAGAATCATCATACCTGAATCCACTCATTATGCTGCTACGGGCCTGATGACATAGATTTCATTGCTGAGTGATATTGCATTGTACGTAAGTACCACAAGTTCTTTATCCATTTTTCACTTTCTGTGATATTGATATTGTACCATAAACGAGGTTCTTGTAAACAGAGCCGTCCCAAACTTTGGGGTGGCTGTGTCTTTTTGATTTTAATTTCCCTAAGCTATAGGACCATAAGTGGAAGTGCCCTAGGCTCTGTTGCTTTGTTTTTTAGATGTTTCAGGAAACACCATACACTTCTCCCCAGTGGCTGTTGGCAATTTACATCCCGCCCATCAACATAACAAGGCTCCCAGTTCTCCATGGCCTGTCCTGCCTTTCTGGATTTTACACTTTTTTCAGATGGCCCTTTTGACCGGGGGGAAGTGAGACTTCATTGTAGTGCAGATTTCCTTTGCAAGCTTGCTTGGTTGGCCAAAAAGCGCTTATGCGTTTTTTCCTGAATATATTCAGGAAAAAACGCATACGCCCTTTTTGGCCAAGTGCGTCATTGTCGACGTTCTGCCTCTTTTCCTATGCTTTAAATGCAATTCCAGTCTACCTCCTGAAATCGGTTTCCTGCAATTCTGCCCCGCTTTCAAGTCCTCTTGGCAGCCTTACTTCAGTATATTTTTGGACGATAGCTGTCATTTATAACTCTGCAGGTTTGTGAATTACAGTGCCCCTGAGCTCCTTTCTTCAACTCGCTTTCTTGTGAGCTGGCCGCAACACCACAGGACTGCTTCAGGCCCTAATCTGGTTCCGGCACGGCACGCTGAGCCTTTGGTTAATTCCTCTTCCTGGTGGGAAATGAGAGTTAAATTTGCCCGTCCAGACACCTCCAGCTAGTCTCTCATTGGTTCTCCCTATTCCTGTTCATCTTCCGCAGAAATTGCAAACTGGGCCAAACAGGAGGTTAAAGGCACTGACTCTCAAGTAGGGAGAGTGTTAGTAAAGCGTCTGGAATGTTGCACCCGAGTATCAGGGGACGAAAACTGAGACATATTGGAACACGTCTCCCGATCACACGGTTGATCATACTCTGGGTTCCACATGCATGCTTTAGCTGAAGGAAGAATCCCTTAAACCTGGAGAGTTGAGACCCGTGGAATGGGTACCATGCAATATGATTTCAAAGGGTCTTCGTTTGCTCACCGAACCTCTCCAATCCTATCACTGCTGCGTTTATGCCCCTGTACACACGCTTGATTCTCTTTTGGAGACATAGCAATCCATAGCTTTTAAGATACTTACTAGTCAGGTACATTCTTAGGCGTTTAATATGGGGTGTTGAGTCCATTTCGTTGAGGAAGGAGTAGCTCTTGTCTATTACATATTTGGCTTAAGGAACATTATCTGTGCTCATTTCAATCTCTGCTTTTATGCAGCACCCCAACTCACCTTTCCCCTTAAGCAAGCATATGTTGGTTTTCTACATTTGAGACCCTGTTCTGTTTTGTAATCCAGTTCCTGTGTAGCCAAGTTTACATTCCGTGTATTAGTGATATCTCATGATGCTTCTTTTTCTTGTGACTTATTTCAGTTAGAATCATCATACCTGAATCCACTCATTATGCTGCTACGGGCCTAATGACATAGATTTCATTGCTGAGTGATACTGCATTGTACGTAAGTACCACAACTTCTTTATCCATTTTTCACTTTCTGTGCTATTGAACTTGTCCCGTAAACGAGGTTCTTGTAAACAGAGCCGTCCCAAACATTGGGGTGGCTGTGTCTTTTTGATTTTAATTTCCCTGAGCTATAGGACCATAAGTGGAAGTGCCCTAGGCTCTGTTGCTTTGTTTCTTAGATGTTTCAGGAAACACCATACACTTCTCCCGAGTGGCTGTTGGCAATTTACATCCCGCCCATCAGTATAACAAGGCTCCCAGTTCTCCATGGCCTGTCCTGCCTTTCTGGATTTTACACTTTTTTCAGATGGCCCTTTTTACTGGGGGGAAGTGAGACTTCATTGTAGTGCAGATTTCCGTTGCAAGCTTGCTTGGTTGGCCAAAAAGGGCGTATGCGTTTTTTCCTGAATATATTCAGGAAAAAACGCATACGCCCTTTTTGGCCAAGTGCATCATTGTCGACGTTCTGCCTCTTTTCCTATGCTTTAAATGCAATTCCAGTCTACCTCCTGAAATCGGTTTCCTGCAATTCTGCCCCGCTTTCAAGTCCTCTTGTCAGGCTTCCTTCAGTATATTTTTGGACGATAGCTGTCATTTATAACTCTGCAGTTTTGTGAATTACAGTGCCCCTGAGCTCCTTTCTTCAACTCGCTTTCTTGTGAGCTGGCCGCAACACCGCAGGACTGCTTCAGGCCCTAAACTGGTTCCGGCACGGCACGCTGAGCCTTTGGTTAATTCCTCTTCCTGGTGGGAAATGAGAGTTAAATTTGCGCGTCCAGACACCTCCAGCTAGTCTCTCATTGGTTCTCCCTATTCCTGTTCATCTTCCGCAGAATTTGCAAACTGGGTCAAACAGGAGATTAAAGGCACTGACTGTCCAAGTCAAGAGAGTGTTAGTAAAGCGTCTGGAATGTTGCAGCCGAGTTCCAGGGGATGAGAACTGAGACATTGGAACACGTCTCCCGATCACACGGTTGATCATACTGTGGGTTCCACATGCATGTTTTAGCTGAAGGAAGAATCCCTTAAACCTGGAGAGTTGAGACCCGTGGAATGGGTACCATGCAATATGACTTCAAAGGGTCTTCGTTTGCTCAGCGAACCTCTCCAATCCTATCACTGCTGCGTTTATGCCCCTGTACACACGCTTGATTCTCTTTCGGAGACATAGCAATCCATAGGTTTTAAGATGCTTACTAGTCAGGTACATTCTTAGGCGTTTAATATGGGGTTTTGAGTCCATTTCGTTGAGCAAGGAGTAGCTCTTGTCTATTACATAATTGGCTTAAGGAATTTTATCTGTACTCATTTCAATCTCTGGCTTTATGCAGCACCCCAACTCACCTTTCCCCTTAAGCAAGCATAAGTTGGTTTTCTAAATTTGAGACCCTGTTCTGTTTTGTAATTCAGTTCCTGTATTGCCAAGTTTACATTCCGTGTATTACTGGTATCTTATGATGTTTCTTTTTCTGTGTGACTTATTTCAGTTAGAATCATCATACCTGAATCCACTCATTATGCTTCTACGGGCCTGATGACATAGAGTTCATTGCTGAGTGATATTGCATTGTACATAAGTACCACAACATCTTTATCCATTTTTCGCTTTCTGCGATATTGAACTTGTACCATAAACGCTGTTCTTGTAAACAGAGCCGTCCCAAATTTTGGGGTGGCTGTGTCTTTTTGATTTTAATTTCCCTAAGCAATAGGACCATAAATGGAAGTGCCCTAGGCTCTGTTGCTTTGTTTTTTAGGTATTTCAGGAAACACCATACACTTCTCCCGAGTGGCTGTTGGCAATTTACATCCCGCCCAACAGCATAACAATGCTCCCAGTTCTCCATGGCCTGTCCTGCCTTTCTGGATTTTACACTTTTTTCAGATGTCCCTTTTGACCGGGGGGAAGTGAGACTTCATTGTAGTGCAGATATCCTTTGCAACCTTGCTTGGTTGGTCAAAGAGGGAGTATGCGTTTTTTCCTGAATATATTCAGGAAAAAACACATACGCCCTTTTTGGCCAAGTGCATCATTGTGGACGTTCTGCCTCTTTTCCTATGCTTTAAATGCAATTCCAGTCTACCTCCTGAAATCGGTTTCCTGCAATTCTGCCCGGGTTTCAAGTCCTCTTGGTAGCCTTACTTCAGTATATTTTTGGACGATAGCTGTCATTTATATCTCTGCAGGTTTGTGAATTACAGTGCCCCTGAGCTCCTTTCTTCAACTCGCTTTCTTGTGAGCTGGCCGCAACACCACAGGATTGCTTCAGGCCCTAATCTGGTTCCGGCACGGCACGCTGAGCCTTTGGTTAATTCCTCTTCCTGGTGGGAAATGAGAGTTAAATTTGCCCGTCCAGACACCTCCAGCTAGTCTCTCATTGGTTCTCCCTATTCCTGTTCATCTTCCGCAGAAATTGCAAACTGGGCCAAACAGGAGGTTAAAGGCAGTGACTCTCCAAGTCAGGAGAGTGTTAGTTAAGCATCTGGAATGTTGCACCCGAGTACCAGTGGACTACAAATGAGACATATTGGAACACGTCTCCCGATCACATGGTTGATCATACTCTGGGTTACACATGCATGTTTTAGCTGAAGGAAGAATCCCTTAAACCTGGAGAGTTGAGACCCGTGGAATGGGAACCATGCAATATGACTTCTAAGGGTCTTCGTTTGCTCACCGAACCTCTCCAATCCTATCACTGCTGCGTTTATGCCCCTGTACACACGCTTCATTCTCTTTCGGAGACATAGCAATCCATAGGTTTTAAGATACTTACTAGTCAGGTACATTCTTAGGCGTTTAATATGGGGTGTTGAGTCCATTTCATTGAGCAAGGAGTAGCTCTTGTCTATTACATATTTGGCTTAAGGAACTTTATCTGTGCTCATTTCAATCTCTGGTTTTATGCAGCCCCCCAACTCACCTTTACCCTTAAGCAAGCATAAGTTGGTTTTCTAAATTTGAGACCCTGTTCTGTTTTGTAATTCAGTTCCTGTGTAGCCAAGTTTACATTCCGTGTATTAGTGATATCTTATGATGTTTCTTTTTCTGTGTGACTTATTTCAGTTAGAATCATCATACCTGAATCCACTCATTATGCTGCTACGGGCCTGATGACATAGATGTCTTTGCTGAGTGATATTGCATTGTACGTAAGTACCACAACTTCTTTATCCATTTTTTGCTTTCTGCGATATTGATCTTGTACCGTAAAGGAGGTTCTTGTAAACAGAGCCGTCCCAAACTTTGGGGTGGCTGTGTCTTTTTGATTTTAATTTCCCTAAGCTATAGGACCATAAGTGGAAGTGCCCTAGGCTCTGTTGCTTTGTTTTTTAGATGTTTCAGGAAACACCATACACTTCCTGCGAGTGGCTGTTTGCAATTTACATCCCGCCCATCAGCATAACAAGGCTCCCAGTGCTCCATGGCCTGTCCTGCCTTTCTGGATTTTACACTTTTTTCAGATGGCCCTTTTGACTGGGGGGAAGTGAGACTTCATTGTAATGCAGATTTCCTTTGCAAGCTTGCTTGGTTGGGCAAAAAGTGCGTATGCGTTTTTTCCTGAATATATTCAGGAAAAAACGCATACGCCCTTTTTGGCCAAGTGCATCATTGTGGACGTTCTGCCTCTTTTCCTATGCTTTAAATGCAATTCCTGTCTACCTCCGGAAATCAGTTTCCTGCAATTCTGCCCCGCTTTCAAGTCCTCTTGGCAGCCGTACTTCAGTATATTTTTGGACGATAGCTGTCATTTATAACTCTGCAGGTTTGTGAATTACAGTGCCCCTGAGCTCCTTTCTTCAACTCGCTTTCTTGTGAGCTGGCCGCAACACCACTGGATGGCTTCAGGCCCTAATCTGGTTCCGGCACGGCATGCTGAGCCTTTGGATAATTCCTCTTCCTGGTGGGAAATGAGAGTTAAATTCTCCCGTCCAGACACCTCCAGCTAGTCTCTCATTGGTTCTCCCTATTCCTGTTCATCTTCCGCAGAAATTGCAAACTGGGCCAAACAGGAGTTTAAAGGCACTGACTCTCCAAGTCGGGAGAGTGTTAGTTAAGCATCTGGAATGTTGCACCGAGTACCAGTGGACTAGAAATCAGACATATTGGAACACGTCTCCCGATCACACGGTTGATCATACTCTGGGTTACACATGCATGTTTTAGCTGAAGGAAGAATCCCTTAAACCTGGAGAGTTGAGACCCGTAGAATCGGAACCATGCAATATGACTTCAAAGGGTCTTCGTTTGCTCAGTGAACCTCTCCAATCCTATCACTGCTGCGTTTATGCCCCTGTACACACGCTTGATTCTCTTTTGGAGACATAGCAATCCATAGGTTTTAAGATACTTACTAGTCAGGTACATTCTTAGGCGTTTAATATGGGGTGTTGAGTCCATTTCATTGAGCAAGGAGTAGCTCTTGTCTATTCCATATTTGGCTTCAGGAACTTTATCTGTGCTCATTTCAATCTCTGGTTTTATGCAGCACCCCAACTCACCTTTCCCCTTAAGCAAGCATAAGTCGGTTTTCTAAATTTGAGACCCTGTTCTCTTTTGTAATCCAGTTCCTGTGTCGCCAAGTTTACATTCCGTGTATTAGTGATATTTTATGATGTTTCTTTTTCTGTGTGACTTATTTCAGTTAGAATCATCATACCTGAATCCACTCATTATGCTGCTACGGGCCTGATGACATAGATTTCATTGCTGAGTGATATTGCATTGTACCTAAGTACCACAACTTCTTTATCCATTTTTCACTTTCTGCGATATTGAACTTGTCCCGTAAACGAGTTTCTTGTAAACAGAGCCATCCCAAACTTTGGGGTGGCTGTGTCTTTTTGATTTTAATTTCCCTAAGCTATAGGACCATAAGTGGAAGTGCCCTAGGCTCTGTTGCTTTGTTTTTTAGATGTTTCAGGAAACACCATACACTTCTCCCGAGTGGCTGTTGGCAATTTACATCCCGCCCATCAGCATAACAAGGCTCCCAGTTCTCCATGGCCTGTCCTGCTTTTCTGGATTTTACACTTTTTTCAGATGGCCCTTTTGACTGGGGGGAAGTGAGACTTCATTGTAGTGCAGATTTCCTTTGCAAGCTTGCTTGGTTGGCCAAAAAGGGCGTATGCGTTTTTTCCTGAATATATTCAGGAAAACACGCATACGCCCTTTTTGGCCAAGTGCATCATTGTCGACGTTCTGCCTCTTTTCCTATGCTTTAAATGGAATTCCAGTGTACCTCCTGAAATCGGTTTCCTGCAATTCTGCCCCGCTTTCAAGTCCTCTTGGCAGCCTTACTTCAGTATATTTTTGGACGATAGCTGTCATTTATAACTCTGCAGGTTTGTAAATTACAGTGCCCCTGAGCTCCTTTCTTCAACTCGCTTTCTTTTGAGCTGGCCGCAACACTGCAGGATTTCTTCAGGCCCTAATCTGGTTCCGGCACGGCACGCTGAGCCTTTGGTTAATTCCTCTTCCTGGTGGGAAATGAGAGTTAAATTTGCCCGTCCAGACACCTCCAGCTAGTCTCTCATTGGTTCTCCCTATTCCTGTGCATCTTCCGCAGAAATTGCAAACTGGGCCAAACAGGAGGTTAAAGGCACTGATTCTCCAAGTCGGGAGAGTGTTAGTAAAGCGTCTGGAATATTGCACCCGAGTACCAGGGGATGAGAACTGAGACATATTGGAACACGTCTCCCGATAACACAGTTGATCATACTCTGGGTTCCACATGCATGTTTTAGCTGAAGGAAGAATCCCTTAAACCTGGAGAGTTGAGACCCGTGGAATGGGTACCATGCAATATGACTTCAAAGGGTCTTCATTTGCTCACCGAACCTCTCCAATCCTATCACTGCTGCGTTTATGCCCCTGTACACCTGCTGGATTCTCTTTCGGAGACATAGCGATCCATAGGTTTTAAGATACTTAGTAGTCAGGTACATTCTTAGGTGTTTAATATGGGGTTTGAGTCCATTTCGTTGAGCAAGGAGTAGCTCTTGTCTATTCCATATTTGGCTTAAGGGACTTTATCTGTGCTCATTTCAATCTCTGGTTTTATGCAGCACCCAAACTCACCTTTCCGCTTAAGCAAGGATAAGTTGGTTTTCTAAATTTGAGACACTGTTCTGATTTGTAATCAAGTTCCTGTGTAGCCAAGTTTACATTCCATGTATTAGTGATATCTTATGATGTTTCTTTTTCTGTGTGACTTATTTCTGATAGAATCATCATACCGGTATCCACTTTATGCTGCTACGGGCCTGATGACATAGATTTCATTGCTGAGTGACATTGCATTGTACGTAAGTACCACAACTTCTTTATCCATTTTTCACTTTCTCCGATATTGAACTTGTCCTATAAACGAGTTTCTTGTAAACAGAGCCGTCCCAAACTTTGGGGTGGCTGTGTCTTTTCGATTTTAATTTCCCTAAGCTATAGGACCATAAGTGGAAGTGCCCTAGGCTCTGTTGCTTTGTTTTTTAGATGTTTCAGGAAACACCATACACTTCTCCCGAGTGGCTGTTGGCAATATACATCCTGCCCATCAGCATAACAAGGCTCCCAGTTCTCCATGGCCTGTCCTGCCTTTCTGGATTTTACACTTTTTTCAGATGTCCCTTTTGACCGTTGGGAAGTGAGACTTCATTGTAGTGCAGATTTCCTTTGCAAGCTTGCTTGGTTGGCCAAAAAGGGCGTATGCGTTTTTTCCTGAATATATTCAGGAAAACACGCATATGCCCTTTTTGGCCAAGTGCATCATTGTCTTCGTTCTGCCTCTTTTCCTATGCTTTAAATGCAATTCCAGTCTACCTCCTGAAATCGGTTTCCTGCAATTCTGCCCCGCTTTCAAGTCCTCTTGGCAGCCTTACTTCAGTATATTTTTGGACGATAGCTGTCATTTATAACTCTGCAGGTTTGTGAATTACAGTGCCCCTGAGCTCCTTTCTTCAACTCGCTTTCTTGTGAGCTGGCCGCAAGACCGCAGGATTGCTTCAGGCCCTAATCTTGTTCTGGCACGGCCTGCTGAGCATTTGGTTAATTCCTCTTCCTGGTGGGAAATGAGAGTTAAATTTGCCCGTCCAGACACCTCCAGCTAGTCTCTCATTGGTTCTCCCTATTCCTGTTCATTTTCTGCAGAAATTGCAAACTGGGCCAAACAGGAGGTTAAAGGCACTGACTCTCCAACTCGGGAGAGTGTTAGTAAAGCGTCTGGAATGTTGCACCCGAGTACCAGGGCACGAGAACTGAGACATATTGGAACACGTCTCCTGATCACACGGTTGATCATACTCTGTGTTCCACATGCATGATTTAGCTGAAGGAAGAATCCCTTAAACCTGGAAAGTTGAGACCCATGGAATGGGTACCATGCAATATGACTTCAAAGGGTCTTCATTTGCTCACCGAACATCTCCAATCCTATCACTGCTTCGTTTATGCCCCTGTACACATGCTTGATTCTCTTTCAGAGACATAGCGATCCATAGGTTTTAAGATACTTACTAGTCAGGTACATTCTTAGGCGTTTAATATGGGGTGTTGAGTCCATTTCGTTGAGCAAGGAGTAGCTCTTGTCTATTCCATATTTGGCTTCAGGAACTTTATCTGTGCTCATTTCAATCTCTGGTTTTATGCAGCACCCCAACTCACCTTTCCCCTTAAGCAAGCATAAGTCGGTTTTCTAAATTTGAGACCCTGTTCTCTTTTGTAATCCAGTTCCTGTGTCGCCAAGTTTACATTCCGTGTATTAGTGATATCCTATGATGTTTCTTTTTCTGTGTGACTTCTTTCAGTTAGAATCATCATACCTGAATCCACTCATTATGCTGCTACGGGCCTGATGACATAGATTTCATTGCTGAGTGATATTGCATTGTACGTAAGTACCACAACTTCTTTATCCATTTTTCACTTTCTGCGATATTGAACTTGTCCCATAAACGAGTTTCTTGTAAACAGAGCCCTCCCAAACTTAGGGGTGGCTGTGTCTTTTTGATTTTAATTTCCCTAAGCTATAGGACCATAAGTGGAAGTGCCCTAGGCTCTGTTGCTTTGTTTTTTAGATGTTTCAGGAAACACCATACACTTCTCCCGAGTGGCTGTTGGCAATATACATCCCGGCGATCAGCATAACAAGGCTGCCAGGACTCCATGTCCTGTCCTGCTTTTCTGGATTTTACACTTTTTTCAGATGGCCCTTTTGACTGGGGGGAAGTGAGACTTCATTGTAGTGCAGATTTCCTTTGCAAGCTTGCTTGGTTGGCCAAAAAGCGCGTATGCGTTTTTTCCTGAATATATTCAGGAAAAAACGCATACGCGCTTTTTGGCCAAGTGCATCATTGTCGACGTTTTGCCTCTTTTCCTATGCTTTAAATGCAATTCCAGTGTACCTCCTGAAATCGGTTTCCTGCAATTCTGCCCCACTTTCAAGTCCTCTTGGCAGCCTTACTTCAGTATATTTTTGGACGATAGCTGTCATTTATAACTCTGCAGGTTTGTGAATTACAGTGCCCCTGAGCTCCTTTCTTCAACTCGCTTTCTTGTGAGCTGGCCGCAACACCGCAGGATTGCCTCAGGCCCTAATCTGGTTCCGGCACGCCACGCAGAGCCTTTGCTTAATTCCTCTTCCTGGTGGGAAATGAGAGTTAAATTTGCCCATCCAGACACCTCCAGCTAGTCTCTCATTGTTTCTCGCTATTCCTGTTCATCTTCCGCAGAAATTGCAAACTGGGCCAAACAGGAGGTTAAAGGCACTGACTCTCCAAGTCGGGAGAGTGTTAGTAAAGCGTCTGGAATGTTGCACCCGAGAACCAGGGGACGAGAACTGAGACATATTGGAACACGTCTCCCGATCACACCGTTGATCATACTCTGGGTTCCACATGAATGCTTTAGCTGAAGGAAGAATCCCTTAAACCTGGAGAGTTGAAACCCGTGGAATGGGTACCATGCAATATGATTTCAAATGGTCTTCATTTGCTCACTAAACCTCTCCAATCCTATCACTGCTGCGTTTATGCCCCTGTACACACGCTTGATTCTCTTTTGGAGACATAGCAATCCATAGGTTTTAAGATACTTACAAGTCAGCTACATTCTTAGGCGTTTAATATGGGGTGTTGAGTCCATTTCGTTGAGCAAGGAGTAGCTCTTGTCTATTACATATTTGGCTTCAGGAACTTTATCTGTGCTCATTTCAATCTTTGGTTTTATGCAGAACCCCAACTCACCTTTCCCCTTAAGCAAGCATAAGTTGGTTTTCTAAATTTGAGACCATGTTCTCTTTTGTAATCCAGTTCCTGTGTAGCCAAGTTTACATTCCGTGTATTAGTGATATCTTATGATGTTTCTTTTTCTGTGTGACTTATTTCAGTTAGAATCATCATACCTGAATCCACTCATTATGCTGCTACGGGCCTGATGACATAGATTTCATTGTTGAGTGATATTGCATTGTACGTAAGTACCACAACTTCTTTCCCATTTTTCACTTTCTGCGATATTGAACTAGTGCCGTAAACGAGTTTCTTGTAAACAGAGCTGTCCCAAACTTAGGGGTGGCTGTGTCTTTTTGATTTTAATTTCCCTAAGCTATAGGGCCATAAGTGGAAGTGCCCTAGGCTCTGTTGCTTTGTTTTTTAGATGTTTCAGGAAACACCATACACTTCTCCCAAGTGGCTGTTGGCAATATACATCCCGCCCATCAGCAAAACAAGGCTCCCAATTCTCCATGGCCTGTCCTGCCTTTCTGGATTTTACACTTTTTTCAGATGGCCCTTTTGACGGGGGGGAAGTGAGACTTCATTGTAGTGCAGATTTCCTTTGCAAGTTTGCTTGGTTGGCCAAAAAGTGCGTATGCGTTTTTTCATGAATATATTCAGGAAAAAACGCATACGCCCTTTTTGGCCAAGTGCATCATTGTGGACGTTCTGCCTCTTTTCCTATGCTTTAAATGCAATTCCAGTCTACCTCCTGAAATCGGTTTCCTGCAATTCTGCCCCGCTTTCAAGTCCTCTTGGCAGCCTTACTTCAGTATATTTTTGGACGATAGCTGTCATTTATAACTCTGCAGGTTTGTGAATTACAGTGCCCCTGAGCTCCTTTCTTCAACTCGCTTTCTTGTGAGCTGGCCGCAACACCGCAGGATTGCTTCAGGCCCTAATCTGGTTCCGGCACGGCACGCTGAGCCTTTGGTTAATTCCTCTTCCTGGTGGGAAATGAGAGTTAAATTTGCCCGTCCAGACACCTCCAGCTAGTCTCTCATTGGTTCTCCCTATTCCTGTTCATCTTCCGCAGAAATTGCAAACTGGGCCAAACAGGAGGTTAAAGGCACTGACTCTCCAAGTCTGGAGAGTGTTAATAAAGCGTCTGGAATGTTGCACCCGAGTACCAGGGGACGAAAACTGACACATATTTGAACACGTCTCCGGATCTCACGGTTGATCATACTCTGGGTTCCACATGCATGTTTCAGCTGAGGGAAGAATCCCTTAAACCTGGAGAGTTGAGACCCGTGGAATGGGTACCATGCAATATGACTTCAAAGGGTCTTCATTTGCTCACCGAACCTCTCCAATCCTATCACTTCTGCATTTATGCCCCTGTACACACGCTTGATTCTCTTTCGGAGACATAGCAATCCATAGGTTTTAAGATACTTACTAGTCAGGTACATTCTTAGGCGTTTAATATGGGGTGTTGAGTCCGTTTTGTTGAGCAAGGAGTAGCTCTTGTCTATTCCATATTTGGCTTAAGTAACTATATCTGTGCTCATTTCAATCTCTGGTTTTATGCAGCACCCCAACTCACCTTTCCCCTTAAGCAAGCATAAGTTGTTTTTCGAAATTTGAGACACTGTTCTGTTTTGTAATTCAGTTCCTGGGTAGCCAAGTTTACATTCCGTGTATTAGTGATATCTTATGATGTTTCTTTTTCTGTGTGATTATTTCAGTTAGAATCATCATACGTGAATCCACTCATTATGCTGCTACGGGCCTGATGACATAGATTTCATTGCTGAGTGATATTGCATTGTACGTAAGTACCACAACTTCTTTATCCATTTTTCACTTTCTGCGATATTGAACTTGTACCGTAAACGAGGTTCTTGTAAACAGAGCCTTCCCAAACTTTGGGGTGGCTGTGTCTTTTTGATTTTAATTTCCCTAAGCTATAGGACCATAAGTGGAAGTGCCCTAGGCTCTGTTCCTTTGTTTTTTAGATGTTTCAGGAAACACCATACACTTCTCCCCAGTGGCTGTTGGCAATTTACATCCCGCCCATCAGCATAACAAGGCTCCCAGTGCTCCATGGCCTGTCCTGCCTTTCTGGATTTTACACTTTTTTCAGATGGCCCTTTTGAGCGGGGGGAAGTGAGACTTCATTGTAGTGTAGATTTCCTTTGCAAGCTTGCTTGGTTGGCCAAAAAGGGCGTATGCGTTTTTTCCTGAATATATACAGGAAAAAACGCATACGCCCTTTTTGGCCAAGTGCATCATTGTTGACGTTTTGCCTCTTTTCCTATGCTTTAAATGCAATTCCAGTCTACCTCCTGAAATCGGTTTCCTGCAATTCTGCCCCGCTTTCAAGTCCTCTTGGCAGCCTTACTTCAGTATATTTTTGGACGATAGCTGTCATTTATAACTCTGCAGGTTTGTAAATTACAGTGCCCTGAGCTCCTTTCTTCAACTCGCTTTCTTGTGAGCTGGCCGCAACACCGCAGGATTGCTTCACGCCCTAATCTGGTTCCAGCACGGCACGCTGAGCCTTTGGTTAATTCCTCTTCCTGGTGGGAAATGAGAGTTAAATTTGCCCGTCCAGACACCTCCAGCTAGTCTCTCATTGGTTCTCCCTATTCCTGTTCATCTTCCGCAGAAATTGTAAACTGGGACAAACAGGAGGTTAAAGGCACTGATTCTCCAAGTCGGGAGAGTGTTAGTAAAGCATCTGGAATGTTGCACCCGAGTACCAGGGGACGAGAACTGAGACATATTGGAACACGTCTCCCGATCACACAGTTGATCATACTCTGGGTTCCACATGCATGTTTTAGCTGAAGGAAGAATCCCTTAAACCTGGAGAGTTGAGACCCGTGGAATGGGTACCATGCAATATGACTTCAAAGGGTCTTCGTTTGCTCAGCGAACCTCTCCAATCCTATCACTGCTGCGTTTATGCCCCTGTACACACGCTTGATTCTCTTTCGGAGACATAGCAATCCATAGGTTTTAAGATACTTACTAGTCAAGTACATTCTCAAGCGTTTAATATGGGGTGTTGAGTCCATTTCGTTGAGCAAGGAGTAGCTCTTGTCTATTACATATTTGGCTTAAGGAACTTTATCTGTGCTCATTTCAATCTCTGGTTTTATGCAGCAACCCAACTCCCCTTTCCCCTTAAGCAAGCATAAGTTGGTTTTCTAAATTTGAGACCCTCTTCTGTTTCGTAATCCAGTTCCTGTGTAGCCAAGTTTACATTCCGTGTATTACTGATATCTTATGATGTTTCTTTTTCTGTGTGACTTATTTCAGTTAGAGTCATCATACCTGAATCCACTCATTATGCTTCTACGGGCCTGATGACATAGATTTCATTGCTGAGTGATATTGCATTGTACGTAAGTACCACAACTTCTTTATCCGTTTTTAACTTTCTGCGATATTGAACTTGTACCGTAAATGAGGTTCTTGTAAACAGAGCCGTCCCAAACTTTGGGGTGGCTGTGTCTTTTTGATTTTAATTTCCCTAAGCTATAGGACCATAAGTGGAAGTGCCCTAGGCTCTGTTGCTTTGTTTTTACATGTTTCAGGAAACACCATACACTTCTCCCGAGTGGCTGTTGGCAGTTTACATCCCGCCCATCAGCATAAAAAGACTCCCAGTTCTCCATGGCCTGTCCTGCCTTTCTGGATTTTACACTTTTTAAAGATGGCTCTTTTGACCGGGGGGAAGTGAGACTTCATTGTAGTGCAGATTTCCTTTGCAAGCTTGCTTGGTTGGCCAAAAAGTGCGTATGCGTTATTTCGTGAATATATTCAGGAAACAACGCATACGCACTTTTTGGCCAAGTGCATCATTGTGGACGTTCTGCCTCTTTTCCTATGCTTTAAATGCAATTCCAGTCTACCTCCTGAAATCGGTTTCCTGCAATTCTGCCGCGCATTCAAGTCCTCTTGGCAGCCTTACTTCAGTATATTTTTGGACGATAGCTGTCATTTATAACTCTGCAGGTTTGTGAATTACGGTGCCCCTGAGCTCCTTTCTTCAACTCGCTTTCTTGTGAGCTGGCCGCAACACCGAAGGATTGCTTCAGGCCCTAATCTGGTTCCGGCACAGCACGCTGAGCCTTTGGTTAATTCCTCTTCCTGGTGCTAAATGAGCATTAAATTTGCCCGTCCAGACACCTCCAGCTAGTCTCTCATTGGTTCTCCCTATTCCTGTTCATCTTCCGCAGAAATTGCAAACTGGGCCAAACAGGAGGTTAAAGGCACTGACTCTCCAAGTCGGGAGAGTGTTAGTAAAGCGTCTGGAATGTTGCACCCACGTACCAGGGGACGAAAACTGAGACATATTTGAACATGTCTCCCGATCACACAGTTGATCATACTCTGGGTTCCACATGCATGTTTTAGCTGAAGGAAGCATCCCTTAAACCTGGAGAGTCGAGACCCGTGGAATGGGTACCATTCAATATGACTTCAATGGGTCTTCATTTGCTCACCGAACCTCTCCAATCCTATCACTGCTGCGTTTATGCCCCTGTACACACGCTTGATTCTGTTTTGGAGACATAGCAATCCATAGGTTTTAAGATACTTACTAGTCAGGTACATTCTTAGGCGTTTAATATGGGGTGTTGAGTCCATTTCTTTGAGCAAGGTGTAGCTCTTGTGTATTACATATTTGGCTTAAGGAACTTTATCTGTGCTCATTTCAATCTCTGGTTTTATGCAGCACCCCAACTCACCTTTCCTCTTAAGCAAGCATAAGTTGGTTTTCTGAATTTGAGACCCTGTTCTGTTTTGTAATTCAGTTCCTGTGTAGCCAAGATTACATTCCATGTATTAGTGATATCTTATGATGTTTCTTTTTCTGTGTGACTTATTTCAGTTAGAATCATCATACCTGAATCCACTCATTATGCTGCTACGTGCCTGATGACATAGATTTCATTGCTGAGTGATATTGCATTGTACGTAAGTACCACAACTTCTTTATCCATTTTTTGCTTTCTGCGATATTGAACTTGTACCGTAAACGAGGTTCTTGTAAACCGAGCCGTCCCAAACTTTGGGGTGGCAGTGTCTTTTTGATTTTAATTTCCCTAAGCTATAGGACCATAAGTGGAAGTGCCCTAGGCTCTGTTGCTTTTTTTTTTAGATGTTTTAGGAAACACCATACACGTCTCCCGAGTGACTGTTGGCAATTTACATCCCACCCATCAGCATAACAAGGCTCCCAGTTCTCCATGGCCTGTCCTGCCTTTCTGGATTTTACATTTTTTCAGATGGCTCTTTTGACCGGGGGGAAGTGAGACTTCATTGTAGTGCAGATTTCCTTTGCAATCTTGCTTGGTTGGCCAAAAAGGGCGTATGCGTTTTTTCCTGAATATATTCATTAAAAAACGCATACGCCCTTTTTGGCCAAGTGCATCATTGTCGACGTTCTGCCTCTTTTACTATGCTTTAAATGCAATTCCAGTCTACCTCCTGAAATCGGTTTCCCGCAATTCTGCCCCACTTTCAAGTCCTCTTGGCAGCCTTACTTCAGTATAATTTTGGACGATAGCTGTCATTTATAACTCTGAAGGTTTGTGAATTACAGTGCCCCTGAACTCCTTTCTTCAACTCGCTTTCTTGTGAGCTGGCCGCAACACTGCAGCATTGCTTCAGGCCCTAACATGGTTCCGGCACGGCACGCTGAGCCTTTGGTTAATTCCTCTTCCTGGTGGGAAATGAGAGTTAAATTTGCCCGTCCAGACACCTCCAGCTAGTCTCTCATTGGTTCTCCCTATTCCTGTTCATCTTCCGCAGAAATTGCAAACTGGGCCAAACAGGAGATTAAAGGCACTGACTCTCCAAGTCGGGAGAGTGTTAGTAAAGCGTCTGGAATGTTGCACCCGAGTACCAGGGGACGAGAACTGAGACATATTGGAACACGTCTCCCGATCACACGGTTGATCATATTCTGGGTTCCACATGCATGTTTTAGCTGAAGGAAGAATCCCTTAAACCTGGAGAGTTGAGATCCGTGGAATGGGTACCATGCAATATGACTTCAAAGGGTCTTCATTTGCTCACCGAACCTCTCCAATCCTATCACTGCTGCGTTTATGCCCCTGTGCACATGCTTGATTCTCTTTCGGAGAGAGAGCGGTCCATAGGTTTTAAGATACTTACTAGTCAGGTACATTCTTAGGCGATTAATATGGGGTGTTGAGTCCATATCGTTGAGCAAGGAGTAGCTCTTGTCTATTACATATTTGGCTTAAGGAACTTTATCTGTGCTCATTTCAATCTCTGGTTTTATGCAGCACCCCAACTCACCTTTCCCCTTAAGCAAGCATAAGTTGGTTTTCTAAATTTGAGACCCTGTTCTGTTTTGTAATTCAGTTCCTGTGTAGCCAAGTTTACATTCCATGTATTAGTGATATCTTATGATGTTTCTTTTTCTGTGTGACTTATTTCAGTTAGAATCATCATACCTGAATCCACTCATTTTCTGCTACAGGCCTGATGACATAGATTTCATTGCTGAGTGATATTGCATTGTACGTAAGTACCACAACTTCTTTATCCTTTTTTCACTTTTTGCGATATTGAACTTGTCCCGTAAAAGAGGTTCTTGTAAACAGAGCCGTCCCAAAGTTTGGGGTGGCTGTGTCTTTTTTATTTTAATTTCCCTAAGCTATAGGACCATAAGTGGAAGTGCCCTAGGCTCTGTTGCTTTGTTTCTTAGATGTTTCAGGAAACACCATACACTTCTCCCGAGTGGCTGTTGGCAATTTACATCCCGCCCATCAGCATAACAAGGCTCCCAGTTCTCCATGGCCTGTCCTGCCTTTCTGGATTTTACACTTTTTTCAGATGGCCCTTTTGACCGGGGGGAAGTGAGACTTCATTGTAGTGCAGATTTCCTTTGCAAGCTTGCTTGGTTGGCCGAAAAGGGCGTATGCGTTTTTTCCTGAATATATTCAGGAAAAAACACATACGCACTTTTTGGCCAAGTGCATCATTGTCGACGTTCTGCCTCTTTTCCTATGCTTTAAATGCAATTCCAGTCTACCTCCTGAAACCGGTTTCCTGCAATTCTGCCTCGCTTTCAAGTCCTCTTGGCATCGTAACTTCAGTATATTTTTGGACGATAGCTGTCATTTATAACTCTGCAGGTTTGTGAATTACAGTGCCCCTGAGCTCCTTTCTTCAACTCGCTTTCTTGTGAGCTGGCCGCAACACCGCAGGATTGCTTCAGGCCCTAATCTGGTTCCGGCTCGGCACGCTGAGCCTTTGGTTAATTCCTCTTGCTGGTGGGAAATGAGAGTTAAATTTGCCCGTCCAGACACCTCCAGCTAGTCTCTCATTGGTTCTCCCTATTCTTGTACATCTTCCGCGTAATTTGCAAACTGGGTCAAACAGGAGGTTAAAGGCTGTGACTGTCCAACTCGGGAGAGTGTTAGCAAAGCGTCTGGAATGTTGCACCCGAGTACCAGGGGATGAAAACTGAGACATATTGGAACACGTCTCCCGATCACACGGTTGATCATACTCTGGGTTCCACATGCATGTTTCAGCTGAAGGAAGAATCCCTTAAACCTGGAGAGTTGAGACCCGTGGAATGGGTACCATGCAATATGACTTCAAAGGGTCTTCATTTGCTCACCGAACCTCTCCAATCCTATCACTGCTGCGTTTATGCCCCTGTACACACGCTTGATTCTCTTTCAGAGACATAGCGATCCGTAGGTTTTAAGATACTTACTAGTCAGGTACATTCTTAGGAGTTTAATATGTGGTGTTGAGCCTATTTCGTTGAGCAAGGAGTAGCTCTTGTCTATTCCATATTTGGCTTAAGGAACTTTATCTGTGCTCATTTCAATCTCTGGTTTTATGCAGCACCCCAACTCACCTTTCCCCTTAAACAAGCATAAGTTGGTTTTCTAAATTTGAGACCCTGTTCTGTTTTGTAATTCAGTTCCTGTGTAGCCAAGTTTACATTCCATGTTTTAGTGACATCTTATGATGTTTCTTTTTCTGAGTGACTTATTTCAGTTAGAATCATCATACCTGAATCCACTCATTATGCTGCTATGGGCCTGATGACATAGATGTCATTGCTGAGTGATATTGCATTGTACGTAAGTACCACAACTTCTTTATCCATTTTTCACTTTCTGCGATATTGAACTTGTACCGTAAACGAGGTTCTTGTAAACAGAGACGTCCCAAATTTTGGGGTGGTTGTGTCTTTTTGATTTTAATTTCCCTAAGCTATAGGACCATAAGTGGAAGTGCCCTAGGCTCTGTTGCTTTGTTTTTTAGATGTTTCAGGAAACACCATACACTTCTCCCAAGTGGCTCTTGGCAATTTACATCCTGCCCATCAGCATAACAAGGCTCCCAGTTCTCCATGGCCTGTCCTGCCTTTCTGGATTTTACACTTTTTTCAGATGGCCCTTTTGACCGGGGGGAAGTGAGACTTCATTGTAGTGCAGATTTCCTTTGCAAGCTTGCTTGGTTGGCCGAAAAGTACGTATGCGTTTTTTCCGGAAAAAACTCATACGCCCTTTTTGGCCAAGTGCATCATTGTCAACGTTCTGCCTCTTTTCCTATGCTTTAAATGCAATTCCAGTCTACCTCCTGAAATCGGTTTCCTGCAATTCTGCCCCACTTTCAAGTCCTCTTGGCAGCCTTACTTCAGTATATTTTTGGACGATAGCTGTCATTTATAACTCTGCAGGTTTGTGAATTACAGTGCCACTGAGCTCCTTTCTTCAACTCGCTTTCTTGTGAGCTGGCCGCAACACCGCAGGACTGCTTCAGGCCCTAATCTGGTTCCGGCACGGCACGCTGAGCCTTTGATTAATTCCTCTTCCTGGTGGGAAATGAGAGTTAAATTTGCCCGTCCAGACACCTCCAGCTAGTCTCTCATTGGTTCTTCCTATTCCTGTTCATCTTCCGCAGAAATTGCAAACTGGGCCAAACAGGAGTTTAAAGGCACTGACTCTCCAAGTCGGGAGAGTATTAGTAAAGCATCTGGAATGTTGCACCCGAGTACCAGGGGACGAACACTGAGACATATTGGAACACGTCTCCCGATCACACGGTTGATCATACTCTGGGTTCCACATGCATGCTTTAGCTGAAGGAAGAATCCCTTAAACCTGCAGAGTTGAGACCCGTGGAATGGGTACCATGCAATATGACTTCACAGGGTCTTCATTTGCTCACTGAACCTCTTCAATCCTATCACTGCTGCGTTTATGCCCCTGTACACACGCTTGATTCTCTTTTGGAGACATAGCAATCCATAGGTTTTAAGATATTTACTAGTCAGGTACATTCTTAGTCGTTTAATATGGGGTGTTGAGTACATTTCATTGAGCCAGGAGTAGCTCTTGTCTATTCCATATTTGGCTTAAGGAACTTTATCTGTGCTCATCTCAACCTCTGGTTTTATGCAGCACCCCAACTCACCTTTCCCCTTAAGCAAGCATAAGTTGGTTTTCTAAATTTGAGACCCTGTTCTGTTTTGTAATCCAGTTCCTGTGTAGCCAAGTTTACATTCCGTGTATTAGTGATATCTTATGATATTTCTTTTTCTTGTGACTTATTTCAGCTAGAATCATCATACCTGAATCCACTCATTATGCTGCTACGGGCCTGATGACATAGATTTCATTGCTGAGTGATATTGCATTGTACGTAAGTACCACAAGTTCTTTATCCATTTTTCACTTTCTGTGATATTGATATTGTACCATAAACGAGGTTCTTGTAAACAGAGCCGTCCCAAACTTTGGGGTGGCTGTGTCTTTTTGATTTTAATTTCCCTAAGCTATAGGACCATAAGTGGAAGTGCCCTAGGCTCTGTTGCTTTGTTTTTTAGATGTTTCAGGAAACACCATACACTTCTCCCCAGTGGCTGTTGGCAATTTACATCCCGCCCATCAACATAACAAGGCTCCCAGTTCTCCATGGCCTGTCCTGCCTTTCTGGATTTTACACTTTTTTCAGATGGCCCTTTTGACCGGGGGGAAGTGAGACTTCATTGTAGTGCAGATTTCCTTTGCAAGCTTGCTTGGTTGGCCAAAAAGGGCTTATGCGTTTTTTCCTGAATATATTCAGGAAAAAACGCATACGCCCTTTTTGGCCAAGTGCGTCATTGTCGACGTTCTGCCTCTTTTCCTATGCTTTAAATGCAATTCCAGTCTACCTCCTGAAATCGGTTTCCTGCAATTCTGCCCCGCTTTCAAGTCCTCTTGGCAGCCTTACTTCAGTATATTTTTGGACGATAGCTGTCATTTATAACTCTGCAGGTTTGTGAATTACAGTGCCCCTGAGCTCCTTTCTTCAACTCGCTTTCTTGTGAGCTGGCCGCAACACCACAGGACTGCTTCAGGCCCTAATCTGGTTCCGGCACGGCACGCTGAGCCTTTGGTTAATTCCTCTTCCTGGTGGGAAATGAGAGTTAAATTTGCCCGTCCAGACACCTCCAGCTAGTCTCTCATTGGTTCTCCCTATTCCTGTTCATCTTCCGCAGAAATTGCAAACTGGGCCAAACAGGAGGTTAAAGGCACTGACTCTCAAGTAGGGAGAGTGTTAGTAAAGCGTCTGGAATGTTGCACCCGAGTATCAGGGGACGAAAACTGAGACATATTGGAACACGTCTCCCGATCACACGGTTGATCATACTCTGGGTTCCACATGCATGCTTTAGCTGAAGGAAGAATCCCTTAAACCTGGAGAGTTGAGACCCGTGGAATGGGTACCATGCAATATGATTTCAAAGGGTCTTCGTTTGCTCACCGAACCTCTCCAATCCTATCACTGCTGCGTTTATGCCCCTGTACACACGCTTGATTCTCTTTTGGAGACATAGCAATCCATAGCTTTTAAGATACTTACTAGTCAGGTACATTCTTAGGCGTTTAATATGGGGTGTTGAGTCCATTTCGTTGAGGAAGGAGTAGCTCTTGTCTATTACATATTTGGCTTAAGGAACATTATCTGTGCTCATTTCAATCTCTGCTTTTATGCAGCACCCCAACTCACCTTTCCCCTTAAGCAAGCATATGTTGGTTTTCTACATTTGAGACCCTGTTCTGTTTTGTAATCCAGTTCCTGTGTAGCCAAGTTTACATTCCGTGTATTAGTGATATCTCATGATGCTTCTTTTTCTTGTGACTTATTTCAGTTAGAATCATCATACCTGAATCCACTCATTATGCTGCTACGGGCCTAATGACATAGATTTCATTGCTGAGTGATACTGCATTGTACGTAAGTACCACAACTTCTTTATCCATTTTTCACTTTCTGTGCTATTGAACTTGTCCCGTAAACGAGGTTCTTGTAAACAGAGCCGTCCCAAACATTGGGGTGGCTGTGTCTTTTTGATTTTAATTTCCCTGAGCTATAGGACCATAAGTGGAAGTGCCCTAGGCTCTGTTGCTTTGTTTCTTAGATGTTTCAGGAAACACCATACACTTCTCCCGAGTGGCTGTTGGCAATTTACATCCCGCCCATCAGTATAACAAGGCTCCCAGTTCTCCATGGCCTGTCCTGCCTTTCTGGATTTTACACTTTTTTCAGATGGCCCTTTTTACTGGGGGGAAGTGAGACTTCATTGTAGTGCAGATTTCCTTTGCAAGCTTGCTTGGTTGGCCAAAAAGGGCGTATGCGTTTTTTCCTGAATATATTCAGGAAAAAACGCATACGCCCTTTTTGGCCAAGTGCATCATTGTCGACGTTCTGCCTCTTTTCCTATGCTTTAAATGCAATTCCAGTCTACCTCCTGAAATCGGTTTCCTGCAATTCTGCCCCGCTTTCAAGTCCTCTTGTCAGGCTTCCTTCAGTATATTTTTGGACGATAGCTGTCATTTATAACTCTGCAGTTTTGTGAATTACAGTGCCCCTGAGCTCCTTTCTTCAACTCGCTTTCTTGTGAGCTGGCCGCAACACCGCAGGACTGCTTCAGGCCCTAATCTGGTTCCGGCACGGCACGCTGAGCCTTTGGTTAATTCCTCTTCCTGGTGGGAAATGAGAGTTAAATTTGCGCGTCCAGACACCTCCAGCTAGTCTCTCATTGGTTCTCCCTATTCCTGTTCATCTTCCGCAGAATTTGCAAACTGGGTCAAACAGGAGATTAAAGGCACTGACTGTCCAAGTCAAGAGAGTGTTAGTAAAGCGTCTGGAATGTTGCAGCCGAGTTCCAGGGGATGAGAACTGAGACATTGGAACACGTCTCCCGATCACACGGTTGATCATACTGTGGGTTCCACATGCATGTTTTAGCTGAAGGAAGAATCCCTTAAACCTGGAGAGTTGAGACCCGTGGAATGGGTACCATGCAATATGACTTCAAAGGGTCTTCGTTTGCTCAGCGAACCTCTCCAATCCTATCACTGCTGCGTTTATGCCCCTGTACACACGCTTGATTCTCTTTCGGAGACATAGCAATCCATAGGTTTTAAGATGCTTACTAGTCAGGTACATTCTTAGGCGTTTAATATGGGGTTTTGAGTCCATTTCGTTGAGCAAGGAGTAGCTCTTGTCTATTACATAATTGGCTTAAGGAATTTTATCTGTACTCATTTCAATCTCTGGCTTTATGCAGCACCCCAACTCACCTTTCCCCTTAAGCAAGCATAAGTTGGTTTTCTAAATTTGAGACCCTGTTCTGTTTTGTAATTCAGTTCCTGTATTGCCAAGTTTACATTCCGTGTATTACTGGTATCTTATGATGTTTCTTTTTCTGTGTGACTTATTTCAGTTAGAATCATCATACCTGAATCCACTCATTATGCTTCTACGGGCCTGATGACATAGAGTTCATTGCTGAGTGATATTGCATTGTACATAAGTACCACAACATCTTTATCCATTTTTCGCTTTCTGCGATATTGAACTTGTACCATAAACGCTGTTCTTGTAAACAGAGCCGTCCCAAATTTTGGGGTGGCTGTGTCTTTTTGATTTTAATTTCCCTAAGCAATAGGACCATAAATGGAAGTGCCCTAGGCTCTGTTGCTTTGTTTTTTAGGTATTTCAGGAAACACCATACACTTCTCCCGAGTGGCTGTTGGCAATTTACATCCCGCCCAACAGCATAACAATGCTCCCAGTTCTCCATGGCCTGTCCTGCCTTTCTGGATTTTACACTTTTTTCAGATGTCCCTTTTGACCGGGGGGAAGTGAGACTTCATTGTAGTGCAGATATCCTTTGCAACCTTGCTTGGTTGGTCAAAGAGGGAGTATGCGTTTTTTCCTGAATATATTCAGGAAAAAACACATACGCCCTTTTTGGCCAAGTGCATCATTGTGGACGTTCTGCCTCTTTTCCTATGCTTTAAATGCAATTCCAGTCTACCTCCTGAAATCGGTTTCCTGCAATTCTGCCCGGGTTTCAAGTCCTCTTGGTATCCTTACTTCAGTATATTTTTGGACGATAGCTGTCATTTATATCTCTGCAGGTTTGTGAATTACAGTGCCCCTGAGCTCCTTTCTTCAACTCGCTTTCTTGTGAGCTGGCCGCAACACCACAGGATTGCTTCAGGCCCTAATCTGGTTCCGGCACGGCACGCTGAGCCTTTGGTTAATTCCTCTTCCTGGTGGGAAATGAGAGTTAAATTTGCCCGTCCAGACACCTCCAGCTAGTCTCTCATTGGTTCTCCCTATTCCTGTTCATCTTCCGCAGAAATTGCAAACTGGGCCAAACAGGAGGTTAAAGGCAGTGACTCTCCAAGTCAGGAGAGTGTTAGTTAAGCATCTGGAATGTTGCACCCGAGTACCAGTGGACTACAAATGAGACATATTGGAACACGTCTCCCGATCACATGGTTGATCATACTCTGGGTTACACATGCATGTTTTAGCTGAAGGAAGAATCCCTTAAACCTGGAGAGTTGAGACCCGTGGAATGGGAACCATGCAATATGACTTCTAAGGGTCTTCGTTTGCTCACCGAACCTCTCCAATCCTATCACTGCTGCGTTTATGCCCCTGTACACACGCTTCATTCTCTTTCGGAGACATAGCAATCCATAGGTTTTAAGATACTTACTAGTCAGGTACATTCTTAGGCGTTTAATATGGGGTGTTGAGTCCATTTCATTGAGCAAGGAGTAGCTCTTGTCTATTACATATTTGGCTTAAGGAACTTTATCTGTGCTCATTTCAATCTCTGGTTTTATGCAGCCCCCCAACTCACCTTTACCCTTAAGCAAGCATAAGTTGGTTTTCTAAATTTGAGACCCTGTTCTGTTTTGTAATTCAGTTCCTGTGTAGCCAAGTTTACATTCCGTGTATTAGTGATATCTTATGATGTTTCTTTTTCTGTGTGACTTATTTCAGTTAGAATCATCATACCTGAATCCACTCATTATCCTGCTACGGGCCTGATGACATAGATGTCTTTGCTGAGTGATATTGCATTGTACGTAAGTACCACAACTTCTTTATCCATTTTTTGCTTTCTGCGATATTGATCTTGTACCGTAAAGGAGGTTCTTGTAAACAGAGCCGTCCCAAACTTTGGGGTGGCTGTGTCTTTTTGATTTTAATTTCCCTAAGCTATAGGACCATAAGTGGAAGTGCCCTAGGCTCTGTTGCTTTGTTTTTTAGATGTTTCAGGAAACACCATACACTTCCTGCGAGTGGCTGTTTGCAATTTACATCCCGCCCATCAGCATAACAAGGCTCCCAGTGCTCCATGGCCTGTCCTGCCTTTCTGGATTTTACACTTTTTTCAGATGGCCCTTTTGACTGGGGGGAAGTGAGACTTCATTGTAATGCAGATTTCCTTTGCAAGCTTGCTTGGTTGGGCAAAAAGTGCGTATGCGTTTTTTCCTGAATATATTCAGGAAAAAACGCATACGCCCTTTTTGGCCAAGTGCATCATTGTGGACGTTCTGCCTCTTTTCCTATGCTTTAAATGCAATTCCTGTCTACCTCCTGAAATCAGTTTCCTGCAATTCTGCCCCGCTTTCAAGTCCTCTTGGCAGCCGTACTTCAGTATATTTTTGGACGATAGCTGTCATTTATAACTCTGCAGGTTTGTGAATTACAGTGCCCCTGAGCTCCTTTCTTCAACTCGCTTTCTTGTGAGCTGGCCGCAACACCACTGGATGGCTTCAGGCCCTAATCTGGTTCCGGCACGGCATGCTGAGCCTTTGGTTAATTCCTCTTCCTGGTGGGAAATGAGAGTTAAATTCTCCCGTCCAGACACCTCCAGCTAGTCTCTCATTGGTTCTCCCTATTCCTGTTCATCTTCCGCAGAAATTGCAAACTGGGCCAAACAGGAGTTTAAAGGCACTGACTCTCCAAGTCGGGAGAGTGTTAGTTAAGCATCTGGAATGTTGCACCGAGTACCAGTGGACTAGAAATCAGACATATTGGAACACGTCTCCCGATCACACGGTTGATCATACTCTGGGTTACACATGCATGTTTTAGCTGAAGGAAGAATCCCTTAAACCTGGAGAGTTGAGACCCGTAGAATCGGAACCATGCAATATGACTTCAAAGGGTCTTCGTTTGCTCAGTGAACCTCTCCAATCCTATCACTGCTGCGTTTATGCCCCTGTACACACGCTTGATTCTCTTTTGGAGACATAGCAATCCATAGGTTTTAAGATACTTACTAGTCAGGTACATTCTTAGGCGTTTAATATGGGGTGTTGAGTCCATTTCATTGAGCAAGGAGTAGCTCTTGTCTATTCCATATTTGGCTTCAGGAACTTTGTGCTCATTTCAATCTCTGGTTTTATGCAGCACCCCAACTCACCTTTCCCCTTAAGCAAGCATAAGTCGGTTTTCTAAATTTGAGACCCTGTTCTCTTTTGTAATCCAGTTCCTGTGTCGCCAAGTTTACATTCCGTGTATTAGTGATATTTTATGATGTTTCTTTTTCTGTGTGACTTATTTCAGTTAGAATCATCATACCTGAATCCACTCATTATGCTGCTACGGGCCTGATGACATAGATTTCATTGCTGAGTGATATTGCATTGTACCTAAGTACCACAACTTCTTTATCCATTTTTCACTTTCTGCGATATTGAACTTGTCCCGTAAACGAGTTTCTTGTAAACAGAGCCATCCCAAACTTTGGGGTGGCTGTGTCTTTTTGATTTTAATTTCCCTAAGCTATAGGACCATAAGTGGAAGTGCCCTAGGCTCTGTTGCTTTGTTTTTTAGATGTTTCAGGAAACACCATACACTTCTCCCGAGTGGCTGTTGGCAATTTACATCCCGCCCATCAGCATAACAAGGCTCCCAGTTCTCCATGGCCTGTCCTGCTTTTCTGGATTTTACACTTTTTTCAGATGGCCCTTTTGACTGGGGGGAAGTGAGACTTCATTGTAGTGCAGATTTCCTTTGCAAGCTTGCTTGGTTGGCCAAAAAGGGCGTATGCGTTTTTTCCTGAATATATTCAGGAAAAAATGCATACGCCCTTTTTGGCCAAGTGCATCATTGTCGACGTTCTGCCTCTTTTCCTATGCTTTAAATGGAATTCCAGTGTACCTCCTGAAATCGGTTTCCTGCAATTCTGCCCCGCTTTCAAGTCCTCTTGGCAGCCTTACTTCAGTATATTTTTGGACGATAGCTGTCATTTATAACTCTGCAGGTTTGTAAATTACAGTGCCCCTGAGCTCCTTTCTTCAACTCGCTTTCTTTTGAGCTGGCCGCAACACTGCAGGATTTCTTCAGGCCCTAATCTGGTTCCGGCACGGCACGCTGAGCCTTTGGTTAATTCCTCTTCCTGGTGGGAAATGAGAGTTAAATTTGCCCGTCCAGACACCTCCAGCTAGTCTCTCATTGGTTCTCCCTATTCCTGTGCATCTTCCGCAGAAATTGCAAACTGGGCCAAACAGGAGGTTAAAGGCACTGATTCTCCAAGTCGGGAGAGTGTTAGTAAAGCGTCTGGAATATTGCACCCGAGTACCAGGGGATGAGAACTGAGACATATTGGAACACGTCTCCCGATAACACAGTTGATCATACTCTGGGTTCCACATGCATGTTTTAGCTGAAGGAAGAATCCCTTAAACCTGGAGAGTTGAGACCCGTGGAATGGGTACCATGCAATATGACTTCAAAGGGTCTTCATTTGCTCACCGAACCTCTCCAATCCTATCACTGCTGCGTTTATGCCCCTGTACACCTGCTGGATTCTCTTTCGGGGACATAGCGATCCATAGGTTTTAAGATACTTACTAGTCAGGTACATTCTTAGGTGTTTAATATGGGGTTTGAGTCCATTTCGTTGAGCAAGGAGTAGCTCTTGTCTATTCCATATTTGGCTTAAGGGACTTTATCTGTGCTCATTTCAATCTCTGGTTTTATGCAGCACCCAAACTCACCTTTCCGCTTAAGCAAGGATAAGTTGGTTTTCTAAATTTGAGACACTGTTCTGATTTGTAATCAAGTTCCTGTGTAGCCAAGTTTACATTCCATGTATTAGTGATATCTTATGATGTTTCTTTTTCTGTGTGACTTATTTCTGATAGAATCATCATACCGGTATCCACTTTATGCTGCTACGGGCCTGATGACATAGATTTCATTGCTGAGTGACATTGCATTGTACGTAAGTACCACAACTTCTTTATCCATTTTTCACTTTCTCCGATATTGAACTTGTCCTATAAACGAGTTTCTTGTAAACAGAGCCGTCCCAAACTTTGGGGTGGCTGTGTCTTTTCGATTTTAATTTCCCTAAGCTATAGGACCATAAGTGGAAGTGCCCTAGGCTCTGTTGCTTTGTTTTTTAGATGTTTCAGGAAACACCATACACTTCTCCCGAGTGGCTGTTGGCAATATACATCCTGCCCATCAGCATAACAAGGCTCCCAGTTCTCCATGGCCTGTCCTGCCTTTCTGGATTTTACACTTTTTTCAGATGTCCCTTTTGACCGTTGGGAAGTGAGACTTCATTGTAGTGCAGATTTCCTTTGCAAGCTTGCTTGGTTGGCCAAAAAGGGCGTATGCGTTTTTTCCTGAATATATTCAGGAAAACACGCATATGCCCTTTTTGGCCAAGTGCATCATTGTCTTCGTTCTGCCTCTTTTCCTATGCTTTAAATGCAATTCCAGTCTACCTCCTGAAATCGGTTTCCTGCAATTCTGCCCCGCTTTCAAGTCCTCTTGGCAGCCTTACTTCAGTATATTTTTGGACGATAGCTGTCATTTATAACTCTGCAGGTTTGTGAATTACAGTGCCCCTGAGCTCCTTTCTTCAACTCGCTTTCTTGTGAGCTGGCCGCAACACCGCAGGATTGCTTCAGGCCCTAATCTTGTTCTGGCACGGCCTGCTGAGCATTTGGTTAATTCCTCTTCCTGGTGGGAAATGAGAGTTAAATTTGCCCGTCCAGACACCTCCAGCTAGTCTCTCATTGGTTCTCCCTATTCCTGTTCATTTTCTGCAGAAATTGCAAACTGGGCCAAACAGGAGGTTAAAGGCACTGACTCTCCAACTCGGGAGAGTGTTAGTAAAGCGTCTGGAATGTTGCACCCGAGTACCAGGGCACGAGAACTGAGACATATTGGAACACGTCTCCTGATCACACGGTTGATCATACTCTGTGTTCCACATGCATGATTTAGCTGAAGGAAGAATCCCTTAAACCTGGAAAGTTGAGACCCATGGAATGGGTACCATGCAATATGACTTCAAAGGGTCTTCATTTGCTCACCGAACCTCTCCAATCCTATCACTGCTTCGTTTATGCCCCTGTACACATGCTTGATTCTCTTTCAGAGACATAGCGATCCATAGGTTTTAAGATACTTACTAGTCAGGTACATTCTTAGGCGTTTAATATGGGGTGTTGAGTCCATTTCGTTGAGCAAGGAGTAGCTCTTGTCTATTCCATATTTGGCTTCAGGAACTTTATCTGTGCTCATTTCAATCTCTGGTTTTATGCAGCACCCCAACTCACCTTTCCCCTTAAGCAAGCATAAGTCGGTTTTCTAAATTTGAGACCCTGTTCTCTTTTGTAATCCAGTTCCTGTGTCGCCAAGTTTACATTCCGTGTATTAGTGATATCCTATGATGTTTCTTTTTCTGTGTGACTTCTTTCAGTTAGAATCATCATACCTGAATCCACTCATTATGCTGCTACGGGCCTGATGACATAGATTTCATTGCTGAGTGATATTGCATTGTACGTAAGTACCACAACTTCTTTATCCATTTTTCACTTTCTGCGATATTGAACTTGTCCCATAAACGAGTTTCTTGTAAACAGAGCCCTCCCAAACTTAGGGGTGGCTGTGTCTTTTTGATTTTAATTTCCCTAAGCTATAGGACCATAAGTGGAAGTGCCCTAGGCTCTGTTGCTTTGTTTTTTAGATGTTTCAGGAAACACCATACACTTCTCCCGAGTGGCTGTTGGCAATATACATCCCGGCGATCAGCATAACAAGGCTGCCAGGACTCCATGTCCTGTCCTGCTTTTCTGGATTTTACACTTTTTTCAGATGGCCCTTTTGACTGGGGGGAAGTGAGACTTCATTGTAGTGCAGATTTCCTTTGCAAGCTTGCTTGGTTGGCCAAAAAGCGCGTATGCGTTTTTTCCTGAATATATTCAGGAAAAAACGCATACGCGCTTTTTGGCCAAGTGCATCATTGTCGACGTTTTGCCTCTTTTCCTATGCTTTAAATGCAATTCCAGTGTACCTCCTGAAATCGGTTTCCTGCAATTCTGCCCCACTTTCAAGTCCTCTTGGCAGCCTTACTTCAGTATATTTTTGGACGATAGCTGTCATTTATAACTCTGCAGGTTTGTGAATTACAGTGCCCCTGAGCTCCTTTCTTCAACTCGCTTTCTTGTGAGCTGGCCGCAACACCGCAGGATTGCCTCAGGCCCTAATCTGGTTCCGGCACGCCACGCAGAGCCTTTGCTTAATTCCTCTTCCTGGTGGGAAATGAGAGTTAAATTTGCCCATCCAGACACCTCCAGCTAGTCTCTCATTGTTTCTCGCTATTCCTGTTCATCTTCCGCAGAAATTGCAAACTGGGCCAAACAGGAGGTTAAAGGCACTGACTCTCCAAGTCGGGAGAGTGTTAGTAAAGCGTCTGGAATGTTGCACCCGAGAACCAGGGGACGAGAACTGAGACATATTGGAACACGTCTCCCGATCACACCGTTGATCATACTCTGGGTTCCACATGAATGCTTTAGCTGAAGGAAGAATCCCTTAAACCTGGAGAGTTGAAACCCGTGGAATGGGTACCATGCAATATGATTTCAAATGGTCTTCATTTGCTCACCAAACCTCTCCAATCCTATCACTGCTGCGTTTATGCCCCTGTACACACGCTTGATTCTCTTTTGGAGACATAGCAATCCATAGGTTTTAAGATACTTACAAGTCAGCTACATTCTTAGGCGTTTAATATGGGGTGTTGAGTCCATTTCGTTGAGCAAGGAGTAGCTCTTGTCTATTACATATTTGGCTTCAGGAACTTTATCTGTGCTCATTTCAATCTTTGGTTTTATGCAGCACCCCAACTCACCTTTCCCCTTAAGCAAGCATAAGTTGGTTTTCTAAATTTGAGACCATGTTCTCTTTTGTAATCCAGTTCCTGTGTAGCCAAGTTTACATTCCGTGTATTAGTGATATCTTATGATGTTTCTTTTTCTGTGTGACTTATTTCAGTTAGAATCATCATACCTGAATCCACTCATTATGCTGCTACGGGCCTGATGACATAGATTTCATTGTTGAGTGATATTGCATTGTACGTAAGTACCACAACTTCTTTCCCATTTTTCACTTTCTGCGATATTGAACTAGTGCCGTAAACGAGTTTCTTGTAAACAGAGCTGTCCCAAACTTAGGGGTGGCTGTGTCTTTTTGATTTTAATTTCCCTAAGCTATAGGGCCATAAGTGGAAGTGCCCTAGGCTCTGTTGCTTTGTTTTTTAGATGTTTCAGGAAACACCATACACTTCTCCCAAGTGGCTGTTGGCAATATACATCCCGCCCATCAGCAAAACAAGGCTCCCAATTCTCCATGGCCTGTCCTGCCTTTCTGGATTTTACACTTTTTTCAGATGGCCCTTTTGACGGGGGGGAAGTGAGACTTCATTGTAGTGCAGATTTCCTTTGCAAGTTTGCTTGGTTGGCCAAAAAGTGCGTATGCGTTTTTTCATGAATATATTCAGGAAAAAACGCATACGCCCTTTTTGGCCAAGTGCATCATTGTGGACGTTCTGCCTCTTTTCCTATGCTTTAAATGCAATTCCAGTCTACCTCCTGAAATCGGTTTCCTGCAATTCTGCCCCGCTTTCAAGTCCTCTTGGCAGCCTTACTTCAGTATATTTTTGGACGATAGCTGTCATTTATAACTCTGCAGGTTTGTGAATTACAGTGCCCCTGAGCTCCTTTCTTCAACTCGCTTTCTTGTGAGCTGGCCGCAACACCGCAGGATTGCTTCAGGCCCTAATCTGGTTCCGGCACGGCACGCTGAGCCTTTGGTTAATTCCTCTTCCTGGTGGGAAATGAGAGTTAAATTTGCCCGTCCAGACACCTCCAGCTAGTCTCTCATTGGTTCTCCCTATTCCTGTTCATCTTCCGCAGAAATTGCAAACTGGGCCAAACAGGAGGTTAAAGGCACTGACTCTCCAAGTCTGGAGAGTGTTAATAAAGCGTCTGGAATGTTGCACCCGAGTACCAGGGGACGAAAACTGACACATATTTGAACACGTCTCCGGATCTCACGGTTGATCATACTCTGGGTTCCACATGCATGTTTCAGCTGAGGGAAGAATCCCTTAAACCTGGAGAGTTGAGACCCGTGGAATGGGTACCATGCAATATGACTTCAAAGGGTCTTCATTTGCTCACCGAACCTCTCCAATCCTATCACTTCTGCATTTATGCCCCTGTACACACGCTTGATTCTCTTTCGGAGACATAGCAATCCATAGGTTTTAAGATACTTACTAGTCAGGTACATTCTTAGGCGTTTAATATGGGGTGTTGAGTCCGTTTTGTTGAGCAAGGAGTAGCTCTTGTCTATTCCATATTTGGCTTAAGTAACTATATCTGTGCTCATTTCAATCTCTGGTTTTATGCAGCACCCCAACTCACCTTTCCCCTTAAGCAAGCATAAGTTGTTTTTCGAAATTTGAGACACTGTTCTGTTTTGTAATTCAGTTCCTGGGTAGCCAAGTTTACATTCCGTGTATTAGTGATATCTTATGATGTTTCTTTTTCTGTGTGATTATTTCAGTTAGAATCATCATACGTGAATCCACTCATTATGCTGCTACGGGCCTGATGACATAGATTTCATTGCTGAGTGATATTGCATTGTACGTAAGTACCACAACTTCTTTATCCATTTTTCACTTTCTGCGATATTGAACTTGTACCGTAAACGAGGTTCTTGTAAACAGAGCCTTCCCAAACTTTGGGGTGGCTGTGTCTTTTTGATTTTAATTTCCCTAAGCTATAGGACCATAAGTGGAAGTGCCCTAGGCTCTGTTCCTTTGTTTTTTAGATGTTTCAGGAAACACCATACACTTCTCCCCAGTGGCTGTTGGCAATTTACATCCCGCCCATCAGCATAACAAGGCTCCCAGTGCTCCATGGCCTGTCCTGCCTTTCTGGATTTTACACTTTTTTCAGATGGCCCTTTTGAGCGGGGGGAAGTGAGACTTCATTGTAGTGTAGATTTCCTTTGCAAGCTTGCTTGGTTGGCCAAAAAGGGCGTATGCGTTTTTTCCTGAATATATACAGGAAAAAACGCATACGCCCTTTTTGGCCAAGTGCATCATTGTTGACGTTTTGCCTCTTTTCCTATGCTTTAAATGCAATTCCAGTCTACCTCCTGAAATCGGTTTCCTGCAATTCTGCCCCGCTTTCAAGTCCTCTTGGCAGCCTTACTTCAGTATATTTTTGGACGATAGCTGTCATTTATAACTCTGCAGGTTTGTAAATTACAGTGCCCTGAGCTCCTTTCTTCAACTCGCTTTCTTGTGAGCTGGCCGCAACACCGCAGGATTGCTTCACGCCCTAATCTGGTTCCAGCACGGCACGCTGAGCCTTTGGTTAATTCCTCTTCCTGGTGGGAAATGAGAGTTAAATTTGCCCGTCCAGACACCTCCAGCTAGTCTCTCATTGGTTCTCCCTATTCCTGTTCATCTTCCGCAGAAATTGTAAACTGGGACAAACAGGAGGTTAAAGGCACTGATTCTCCAAGTCGGGAGAGTGTTAGTAAAGCATCTGGAATGTTGCACCCGAGTACCAGGGGACGAGAACTGAGACATATTGGAACACGTCTCCCGATCACACAGTTGATCATACTCTGGGTTCCACATGCATGTTTTAGCTGAAGGAAGAATCCCTTAAACCTGGAGAGTTGAGACCCGTGGAATGGGTACCATGCAATATGACTTCAAAGGGTCTTCGTTTGCTCAGCGAACCTCTCCAATCCTATCACTGCTGCGTTTATGCCCCTGTACACACGCTTGATTCTCTTTCGGAGACATAGCAATCCATAGGTTTTAAGATACTTACTAGTCAAGTACATTCTCAAGCGTTTAATATGGGGTGTTGAGTCCATTTCGTTGAGCAAGGAGTAGCTCTTGTCTATTACATATTTGGCTTAAGGAACTTTATCTGTGCTCATTTCAATCTCTGGTTTTATGCAGCAACCCAACTCCCCTTTCCCCTTAAGCAAGCATAAGTTGGTTTTCTAAATTTGAGACCCTCTTCTGTTTCGTAATCCAGTTCCTGTGTAGCCAAGTTTACATTCCGTGTATTACTGATATCTTATGATGTTTCTTTTTCTGTGTGACTTATTTCAGTTAGAGTCATCATACCTGAATCCACTCATTATGCTTCTACGGGCCTGATGACATAGATTTCATTGCTGAGTGATATTGCATTGTACGTAAGTACCACAACTTCTTTATCCGTTTTTCACTTTCTGCGATATTGAACTTGTACCGTAAATGAGGTTCTTGTAAACAGAGCCGTCCCAAACTTTGGGGTGGCTGTGTCTTTTTGATTTTAATTTCCCTAAGCTATAGGACCATAAGTGGAAGTGCCCTAGGCTCTGTTGCTTTGTTTTTACATGTTTCAGGAAACACCATACACTTCTCCCGAGTGGCTGTTGGCAGTTTACATCCCGCCCATCAGCATAAAAAGACTCCCAGTTCTCCATGGCCTGTCCTGCCTTTCTGGATTTTACACTTTTTAAAGATGGCCCTTTTGACCGGGGGGAAGTGAGACTTCATTGTAGTGCAGATTTCCTTTGCAAGCTTGCTTGGTTGGCCAAAAAGTGCGTATGCGTTATTTCGTGAATATATTCAGGAAACAACGCATACGCACTTTTTGGCCAAGTGCATCATTGTGGACGTTCTGCCTCTTTTCCTATGCTTTAAATGCAATTCCAGTCTACCTCCTGAAATCGGTTTCCTGCAATTCTGCCGCGCATTCAAGTCCTCTTGGCAGCCTTACTTCAGTATATTTTTGGACGATAGCTGTCATTTATAACTCTGCAGGTTTGTGAATTACGGTGCCCCTGAGCTCCTTTCTTCAACTCGCTTTCTTGTGAGCTGGCCGCAACACCGAAGGATTGCTTCAGGCCCTAATCTGGTTCCGGCACAGCACGCTGAGCCTTTGGTTAATTCCTCTTCCTGGTGCTAAATGAGCATTAAATTTGCCCGTCCAGACACCTCCAGCTAGTCTCTCATTGGTTCTCCCTATTCCTGTTCATCTTCCGCAGAAATTGCAAACTGGGCCAAACAGGAGGTTAAAGGCACTGACTCTCCAAGTCGGGAGAGTGTTAGTAAAGCGTCTGGAATGTTGCACCCACGTACCAGGGGACGAAAACTGAGACATATTTGAACATGTCTCCCGATCACACAGTTGATCATACTCTGGGTTCCACATGCATGTTTTAGCTGAAGGAAGAATCCCTTAAACCTGGAGAGTCGAGACCCGTGGAATGGGTACCATTCAATATGACTTCAATGGGTCTTCATTTGCTCACCGAACCTCTCCAATCCTATCACTGCTGCGTTTATGCCCCTGTACACACGCTTGATTCTGTTTTGGAGACATAGCAATCCATAGGTTTTAAGATACTTACTAGTCAGGTACATTCTTAGGCGTTTAATATGGGGTGTTGAGTCCATTTCGTTGAGCAAGGAGTAGCTCTTGTGTATTACATATTTGGCTTAAGGAACTTTATCTGTGCTCATTTCAATCTCTGGTTTTATGCAGCACCCCAACTCACCTTTCCTCTTAAGCAAGCATAAGTTGGTTTTCTGAATTTGAGACCCTGTTCTGTTTTGTAATTCAGTTCCTGTGTAGCCAAGATTACATTCCATGTATTAGTGATATCTTATGATGTTTCTTTTTCTGTGTGACTTATTTCAGTTAGAATCATCATACCTGAATCCACTCATTATGCTGCTACGTGCCTGATGACATAGATTTCATTGCTGAGTGATATTGCATTGTACGTAAGTACCACAACTTCTTTATCCATTTTTTGCTTTCTGCGATATTGAACTTGTACCGTAAACGAGGTTCTTGTAAACCGAGCCGTCCCAAACTTTGGGGTGGCAGTGTCTTTTTGATTTTAATTTCCCTAAGCTATAGGACCATAAGTGGAAGTGCCCTAGGCTCTGTTGCTTTTTTTTTTTAGATGTTTTAGGAAACACCATACACGTCTCCCGAGTGACTGTTGGCAATTTACATCCCACCCATCAGCATAACAAGGCTCCCAGTTCTCCATGGCCTGTCCTGCCTTTCTGGATTTTACATTTTTTCAGATGGCTCTTTTGACCGGGGGGAAGTGAGACTTCATTGTAGTGCAGATTTCCTTTGCAATCTTGCTTGGTTGGCCAAAAAGGGCGTATGCGTTTTCTCCTGAATATATTCATTAAAAAACGCATACGCCCTTTTTGGCCAAGTGCATCATTGTCGACGTTCTGCCTCTTTTCCTATGCTTTAAATGCAATTCCAGTCTACCTCCTGAAATCGGTTTCCTGCAATTCTGCCCCACTTTCAAGTCCTCTTGGCAGCCTTACTTCAGTATATTTTTGGACGATAGCTGTCATTTATAACTCTGCAGGTTTGTGAATTACAGTGCCCCTGAGCTCCTTTCTTCAACTCGCTTTCTTGTGAGCTGGCCGCAACACCGCAGGATTGCTTCAGGCCCTAATCTGGTTCCGGCACGGCACGCTGAGCCTTTGGTTAATTCCTCTTCCTGGTGGGAAATGAGAGTTAAATTTGCCCGTCCAGACACCTCCAGCTAGTCTCTCATTGGTTCTCCCTATTCCTGTTCATCTTCCGCAGAAATTGCAAACTGGGCCAAACAGGAGGTTAAAGGCACTGACTCTCCAAGTCGGGAGAGTGTTAGTAAAGCTTCTGGAATGTTGCACCCGAGTACCAGTGGATGAAAACTGAGACATATTTGAACACGTCTCCCGATCACACGGTTGATCATACACTGCGTTCCACATGCATGTTTTAGCTGAAGGAAGAATGCCTTAAACCTGGAGAGTTGAGACCCGTGGAATGGGTACCATGCAATATGACTTCAAAGGGTCTTCATTTGCTCACCGAACCTCTCCAATCCTATCACTGCTGCGTTTATGCCCCTGTACACAAGCTTGATTCACTTTCAGAGACATAGCAATCCATAGGTTTTAAGATAGTTACTAGTCAGGTACATTCTTAGGTGTTTAATATGGGGTGTTGAGTCCATTTCATTGAGCAAGGATTAGCTCTTGTCTATTCCATATTTGGCTTAAGGAACTTTATCTGGGCTCATTTCAATCTCTGGTTTTATGCAGCACCCCAACTCACCTTTCCCCTTAAGCAAGCATAAGTTGTTTTTCGAAATTTGAGACACGGTTCTGTTTTGTAATTCAGTTCCTGGGTAGCCAAGTTTACATTCCGTGTATTAGTGATATCTTATGATGTTTCTTTTTCTGTGTGATTATTTCAGTTAGAATCATCATACGTGAATCCACTCATTATGCTGCTACGGGCCTGATGACATAGATTTCATTGCTGAGTGATATTGCATTGTACGTAAGTACCACAACTTCTTTATCCATTTTTCACTTTCTGCGATATTGAACTTGTACCGTAAACGAGGTTCTTGTAAACAGAGCCTTCCCAAACTTTGGGGTGGCTGTGTCTTTTTGATTTTAATTTCCCTAAGCTATAGGACCATAAGTGGAAGTGCCCTAGGCTCTGTTGCTTTGTTTTTTAGATGTTTCTGGAAACACCATACACTTCTCCCCAGTGGCTGTTGGCAATTTACATCCCGCCCATCAGCATAACAAGGCTCCCAGTGCTCCATGGCCTGTCCTGCCTTTCTGGATTTTACACTTTTTTCAGATGGCCCTTTTGAGCGGGGGGAAGTGAGACTTCATTGTAGTGTAGATTTCCTTTGCAAGCTTGCTTGGTTGGCCAAAAAGGGCGTATGCGTTTTTTCCTGAATATATACAGGAAAAAACGCATACGCCCTTTTTGGCCAAGTGCATCATTGTTGACGTTTTGCCTCTTTTCCTATGCTTTAAATGCAATTCCAGTCTACCTCCTGAAATCGGTTTCCTGCAATTCTGCCCCGCTTTCAAGTCCTCTTGGCAGCCTTACTTCAGTATATTTTTGGACGATAGCTGTCATTTATAACTCTGCAGGTTTGTAAATTACAGTGCCCTGAGCTCCTTTCTTCAACTCGCTTTCTTGTGAGCTGGCCGCAACACCGCAGGATTGCTTCACGCCCTAATCTGGTTCCAGCACGGCACGCTGAGCCTTTGGTTAATTCCTCTTCCTGGTGGGAAATGAGAGTTAAATTTGCCCGTCCAGACACCTCCAGCTAGTCTCTCATTGGTTCTCCCTATTCCTGTTCATCTTCCGCAGAAATTGTAAACTGGGACAAACAGGAGGTTAAAGGCACTGATTCTCCAAGTCGGGAGAGTGTTAGTAAAGCATCTGGAATGTTGCACCCGAGTACCAGGGGACGAGAACTGAGACATATTGGAACACGTCTCCCGATCACACAGTTGATCATACTCTGGGTTCCACATGCATGTTTTAGCTGAAGGAAGAATCCCTTAAACCTGGAGAGTTGAGACCCGTGGAATGGGTACCATGCAATATGACTTCAAAGGGTCTTCGTTTGCTCAGCGAACCTCTCCAATCCTATCACTGCTGCGTTTATGCCCCTGTACACACGCTTGATTCTCTTTCGGAGACATAGCAATCCATAGGTTTTAAGATACTTACTAGTCAAGTACATTCTCAAGCGTTTAATATGGGGTGTTGAGTCCATTTCGTTGAGCAAGGAGTAGCTCTTGTCTATTACATATTTGGCTTAAGGAACTTTATCTGTGCTCATTTCAATCTCTGGTTTTATGCAGCAACCCAACTCCCCTTTCCCCTTAAGCAAGCATAAGTTGGTTTTCTAAATTTGAGACCCTCTTCTGTTTCGTAATCCAGTTCCTGTGTAGCCAAGTTTACATTCCGTGTATTACTGATATCTTATGATGTTTCTTTTTCTGTGTGACTTATTTCAGTTAGAGTCATCATACCTGAATCCACTCATTATGCTTCTACGGGCCTGATGACATAGATTTCATTGCTGAGTGATATTGCATTGTACGTAAGTACCACAACTTCTTTATCCGTTTTTAACTTTCTGCGATATTGAACTTGTACCGTAAATGAGGTTCTTGTAAACAGAGCCGTCCCAAACTTTGGGGTGGCTGTGTCTTTTTGATTTTAATTTCCCTAAGCTATAGGACCATAAGTGGAAGTGCCCTAGGCTCTGTTGCTTTGTTTTTACATGTTTCAGGAAACACCATACACTTCTCCCGAGTGGCTGTTGGCAGTTTACATCCCGCCCATCAGCATAAAAAGACTCCCAGTTCTCCATGGCCTGTCCTGCCTTTCTGGATTTTACACTTTTTAAAGATGGCCCTTTTGACCGGGGGGAAGTGAGACTTCATTGTAGTGCAGATTTCCTTTGCAAGCTTGCTTGGTTGGCCAAAAAGTGCGTATGCGTTATTTCGTGAATATATTCAGGAAACAACGCATACGCACTTTTTGGCCAAGTGCATCATTGTGGACGTTCTGCCTCTTTTCCTATGCTTTAAATGCAATTCCAGTCTACCTCCTGAAATCGGTTTCCTGCAATTCTGCCGCGCATTCAAGTCCTCTTGGCAGCCTTACTTCAGTATATTTTTGGACGATAGCTGTCATTTATAACTCTGCAGGTTTGTGAATTACGGTGCCCCTGAGCTCCTTTCTTCAACTCGCTTTCTTGTGAGCTGGCCGCAACACCGAAGGATTGCTTCAGGCCCTAATCTGGTTCCGGCACAGCACGCTGAGCCTTTGGTTAATTCCTCTTCCTGGTGCTAAATGAGCATTAAATTTGCCCGTCCAGACACCTCCAGCTAGTCTCTCATTGGTTCTCCCTATTCCTGTTCATCTTCCGCAGAAATTGCAAACTGGGCCAAACAGGAGGTTAAAGGCACTGACTCTCCAAGTCGGGAGAGTGTTAGTAAAGCGTCTGGAATGTTGCACCCACGTACCAGGGGACGAAAACTGAGACATATTTGAACATGTCTCCCGATCACACAGTTGATCATACTCTGGGTTCCACATGCATGTTTTAGCTGAAGGAAGAATCCCTTAAACCTGGAGAGTCGAGACCCGTGGAATGGGTACCATTCAATATGACTTCAATGGGTCTTCATTTGCTCACCGAACCTCTCCAATCCTATCACTGCTGCGTTTATGCCCCTGTACACACGCTTGATTCTGTTTTGGAGACATAGCAATCCATAGGTTTTAAGATACTTACTAGTCAGGTACATTCTTAGGCGTTTAATATGGGGTGTTGAGTCCATTTCTTTGAGCAAGGTGTAGCTCTTGTGTATTACATATTTGGCTTAAGGAACTTTATCTGTGCTCATTTCAATCTCTGGTTTTATGCAGCACCCCAACTCACCTTTCCTCTTAAGCAAGCATAAGTTGGTTTTCTGAATTTGAGACCCTGTTCTGTTTTGTAATTCAGTTCCTGTGTAGCCAAGATTACATTCCATGTATTAGTGATATCTTATGATGTTTCTTTTTCTGTGTGACTTATTTCAGTTAGAATCATCATACCTGAATCCACTCATTATGCTGCTACGTGCCTGATGACATAGATTTCATTGCTGAGTGATATTGCATTGTACGTAAGTACCACAACTTCTTTATCCATTTTTTGCTTTCTGCGATATTGAACTTGTACCGTAAACGAGGTTCTTGTAAACCGAGCCGTCCCAAACTTTGGGGTGGCAGTGTCTTTTTGATTTTAATTTCCCTAAGCTATAGGACCATAAGTGGAAGTGCCCTAGGCTCTGTTGCTTTTTTTTTTAGATGTTTTAGGAAACACCATACACGTCTCCCGAGTGACTGTTGGCAATTTACATCCCACCCATCAGCATAACAAGGCTCCCAGTTCTCCATGGCCTGTCCTGCCTTTCTGGATTTTACATTTTTTCAGATGGCTCTTTTGACCGGGGGGAAGTGAGACTTCATTGTAGTGCAGATTTCCTTTGCAATCTTGCTTGGTTGGCCAAAAAGGGCGTATGCGTTTTTTCCTGAATATATTCATTAAAAAACGCATACGCCCTTTTTGGCCAAGTGCATCATTGTTGACGTTCTGCCTCTTTTCCTATGCTTTAAATGCAATTCCAGTCTACCTCCTGAAATCGGTTTCCTGCAATTCTGCCCCACTTTCAAGTCCTCTTGGCAGCCTTACTTCAGTATATTTTTGGACGATAGCTGTCATTTATAACTCTGCAGGTTTGTGAATTACAGTGCCCCTGAGCTCCTTTCTTCAACTCGCTTTCTTGTGAGCTGGCCGCAACACCGCAGGATTGCTTCAGGCCCTAATCTGGTTCCGGCACGGCACGCTGAGCCTTTGGTTAATTCCTCTTCCTGGTGGGAAATGAGAGTTAAATTTGCCCGTCCAGACACCTCCAGCTAGTCTCTCATTGGTTCTCCCTATTCCTGTTCATCTTCCGCAGAAATTGCAAACTGGGCCAAACAGGAGGTTAAAGGCACTGACTCTCCAAGTCGGGAGAGTGTTAGTAAAGCTTCTGGAATGTTGCACCCGAGTACCAGTGGATGAAAACTGAGACATATTTGAACACGTCTCCCGATCACACGGTTGATCATACACTGCGTTCCACATGCATGTTTTAGCTGAAGGAAGAATGCCTTAAACCTGGAGAGTTGAGACCCGTGGAATGGGTACCATGCAATATGACTTCAAAGGGTCTTCATTTGCTCACCGAACCTCTCCAATCCTATCACTGCTGCGTTTATGCCCCTGTACACAAGCTTGATTCACTTTCAGAGACATAGCAATCCATAGGTTTTAAGATAGTTACTAGTCAGGTACATTCTTAGGTGTTTAATATGGGGTGTTGAGTCCATTTCATTGAGCAAGGATTAGCTCTTGTCTATTCCATATTTGGCTTAAGGAACTTTATCTGGGCTCATTTCAATCTCTGGTTTTATGCAGCACCCCAACTCACCTTTCCCCTTAAGCAAGCATAAGTTGGTTTTGTAAATTTAAGACACTGTTCTGTTTTGTAATTCAGTTCCTGTGTAGCTAAGTTTACATTCCGTGTATTAGTGATATCTTACGATGTTTCTTTTTCTGTGTGACTTTTTTCAGTTAGAATCATCATACCTGAATCCACTCATTATGCTGCTACGGGCCTGATGACATAGATTTCATTGCTGAGTGATATTGCATTGAACGTAAGTACCACAACTTCTTTATCCATTTTTCGCTTTCTGCGATATTGAAATTGTACCGAAAACGAGTTTCTTGTAAACAGAGCCCTCCCAAACTTTGGGGTGGCTGTGTCTTTTTGATTTTAATTTCCCTAATCTATAGGACCATAAGTGGAAGTGCCCTAGGCTCTGTTGCTTTTTTTTTTAGATGTTTCAGGAAACACCATACACGTCTCCTGAGTGGCTGTTGGCAATTTACATCCCACCCATCAGCATAACAAGGCTCCCAGTTCTCCATGGCCTGTCCTGCCTTTCTGGATTTTACATTTTTTCAGATGGCCCTTTTGTCCGGGGGTAAGTGAGACTTCATTGTAGTGCAGATTTCCTTTGCAAGCTTGCTTGGTTGGCCAAAAAGGGCGTATGCATTTTTTCCTGAATATATTCAGGAAAAAATGCATACGCCCTTTTTGGCCAAGTGCATCATTGTTGACGTTCTGCCTCTTTTCCTATGCTTTAAATGCAATTCCAGTCTACCTCCTGAAATCAGTTTCCTGCAATTCTGCCCCAATTTCAAGTTCTCTTGGCAGCCTTACTTCAGTATATTTTTGGACGATAGCTGTCATTTATAACTCTGCAGCTTTGTGAATTACAGTGCCCCTGAGCTCCTTTCTTCAACTCGCTTTCTTGTGAGCTGGCCGCAACACCGCAGGATTGCTTCAGGCCCTAATCTGGTTCCGGCACGGCACGCTGAGCCTTTGGTTAATTCCTCTTCCTGTTGGGAAATGAGAGTTAAATTTGCCCGTCCAGACACCTCCAGCTAGTCTCTCATTGGTTCTCCCTATTCCTGTTCATCTTCCGCAGAAATTGCAAACTGGGCCAAACAGGAGGTTAAAGGCACTGACTCTCAAAGTCGGGAGAGTGTTAGTAAAGCGTCTGGAATGTTGCACCCGAGTACCAGGGGTCGAAAACTGAGACATATTTGAACACGTCTCCCGATCACACGGTTGATCATACTCTGGGTTCCACATGCATGTTTCAGCTGAAGGAAGAATCCCTTAAACCTGGAGAGTTGAGACCCGTGGAATGTGTACCATGCAATATGACTTCAAAGGGTCTTCATTTGCTCACCGAACCTCTCCAATCCTATCACTGCTGCGTTTATGCCCCTGTGCACACGATTGATTCTCTTTCGGAGACATAGCAATCCATAGGTTTTAAGATACTTACTAGTCAGGTACATTTTTTGGCGTTTAATATGGGGTGTTGAGTCCATTTCGTTTAGCAAGGAGTAGCACTTGTCTATTACATATTTGGTTTAAGGAACTTTATCTGTGCTCCTTTCAATCTCTGGTTTTATTCAGCACCCCAACTCACCTTTCCCCTTAAGCAAGCATAAGTTGGTTTTCTAAATTTGAGACAATGTTCTCTTTTGTAATCCAGTTCCTGTGTAGCCAAGGTTACATTCCGTGTATTAGTGATATCTTATGATGTTTCTTTTTCTGTGTGACTTATTTCAGTTAGAATCATCATATCTGAATCCACTCATTATGCTGCTATGTGCCTGATGATATAGATTTCATTGCTGAGTGATATTGCATTGTACGCAAGTACCACAATTCCTTTATCCATTTTTCGCTTTCTGCGATATTGAACTTGTACCGTAAACGAGGTTCTTGTAAACAGAGCCGTCCCAAACTTTGGGGTGGCTGTGTCTTTTTGATTTTAATTTCCCTAAGCTATAGGACCATAAGTGGAAGTGCCCTAGGCTTTGTTGCTTTGTTTTTTAGATGTTTCAGGAAACACCATACACTTCTCCACAGTGGCTGTTGGCAATTTACATCCCGCCCTTCAGCATAACAAGGCTCCCAGTTCTCCATGGCCTGTCCTGCCTTTCTGGATTTTACACTTTTTTCAGATGGCCCTTTTGACCGGGGGGAAGTGAGACTTCATTGTAGTGCAGATTTCCTTTGCAAGCTTGCTTGGTTGGCCAAAAAGGGCGTATGCGTTTTTTCCTGAATATATTCAGGAAAAAACGCATACGCCCTTTTTGGCCAAGTGCATCATTGTCGACGTTCTGCCTCTTTTCCTATGCTTTAAATGCAATTCCAGTCTACCTCCTGAAATCGGTTTCCTGCAATTCTGCCCCGCTTTCAAGTCCTCTTGGCACCTTTACTTCAGTATATTTTTGGACGATAGCTGTCATTTATAACTCTGCAGGTTTGTGAATTACAGTGCCCCTGAGCTCCTTTCTTCAACTCGCTTTCTTGTGAGCTGGCCGCAATACTGCAGGATTGCTTCAGGCCCTAATCTAGTTCCAGAATGGCACGCTGAGCCTTTGGTTAATTCCTCTTCCTGGTCGGAAATGAGAGTTAAATTTGCCCGTCCAGACATCTCCAGCTAGTCTCTCATTTTTTCTCGCTATTCCTGTACATCTTCCGCGGAATTTGCAAACTGGGCCAAATAGGAGGTTAAAGGCACTGACTCTCCAAGTCAGGAGAGTGTTAGTAAAGCGTCTAGAATGTTTCACCCGAGTACCAGGGGATGAGAACTGAGACATATTTGAAAATGACTCCCGATCACACGGTTGATCATACTATGGGTTCCACATGCATGTTTTAGCTGAAGGAAGAATCCCTTAAACCTGGAGAGTTGAGACCCGTGGAATGGGTACCATGCAATATGATTTCAAAGGGTCTTCATTTGCTCACTGAACCTCTCCAATCCTATCACTGCTGCGTTTATGGCCCTGTACACATGCTTGATTCTCTTTCAGAGACATAGCAATCCATAGGTTTTAAGATACTTACTAGTCAGGTACATTCTTAGGCGTTTAATATGGGGTGTTGAGTCCATTTCGTTGAGCAAGGAGTAGCTCTTGTCTATTCCATATTTGGCTTAAGGAACTTTATCTGTGCTCATTTCAATCTCTGGTTTTATGCAGCACCCCAACTCACCTTTCCCCTTAAGCAAGCATAAGTTGGTTTTCTAAATTTGAGACCCTGTTCTCTTTTGTAATCCAGTTCCTGTGTAGCCAAGTTTACATTCCGTGTATTAGTGATATCTTATGATGTTTCTTTTTCTGTGTGACTTATTTCAGTTAGAATCATCATACCTTAATCCCCTCATTATGCTGCTACGGACCTGATGACATAGATTTCATTGCTGAGTGATATTGCATTGTACGTAAGTACCACAACTTCTTTATCCATTTTTCACTTTCTGCAATATTGAACTTGTCCCGTAAAAGAGTTTCTTGTAAACAGAGCCGTCCCAAACTTTGGGGTGGCTGTGTCTTTTTGATTTTAATTTCCCTAAGCTATAGGACCATAAGTGGAAGTGCCCTAGGCTCTGTTGCTTTGTTTTTTAGATGTTTCAGGAAACACCATACACTTCTCCAGAGTGGCTGTTGGCAATATACATCCCGCCCATCAGCATAACAAGGCTACCAGTTCTCCATGGCCTGTCCTGCCTTTCTGGATTTTACACTTTTCTCAAATGGCCCTTTTGACCAGGGGGAAGTGAGACTTCATTGTAGTGCAGATTTCCTTTGCAAGCTTACTTGGTTGGCCAAAAAGGGCGTATGCGTTTTTTCTGGAAAAAACTCATACGCCTTTTTTGGCCAAGTGCATCATTGTGGACGTTATGCCTCTTTTCGTATGCTTTAAATGCAATTCCAATCTATCTCCTGAAATCGGTTTCCTGTAATTCTGCCCCGCTTTCAAGTCCTCTTGGCAGCCTTACTTCAGTATATTTTTGGACGATAGCTGTCATTTATAACTCTGCAGGTTTGTGAATTACAGTGCCCCTGAGCTCCTTTCTTCAACTCGCTTTCTTGTGAGCTGGCTGCAACACCGCAGGATTGCTTCAGGCCCTAATCTGGTTCCGGCATGGTAGGCTGAGCCTTTGCTTAATTCCTCTTCCTGGTGGGAAATGACAGTTAAATTTGCCCGTCCAGACACCTCCAGCTAGTCTCTCATTGGTTCTCCCTATTCCTGTTCATCTTCCGCAGAAATTGCAAACTGGGCCAAACAGGAGGTTAAAGGCACTGACTCTCCAAGTCGGGACAGTGTTAATAAAGCATCTGGAATGTTGCACCCGAGTACCAGGGGACGAGAACTGAGACATAGTGGAACACGTCTCCCGATCACACGGTTGATCATACTCTGGGTTCCACATCCATGCTTTAGCTGAAGGAAGAATCCCTTAAACCTGGAGAGTTGAGACCCGTGGAATGGCTACCATGCAATATGACTTCAAAGGGGCTTCATTTGCTCACCGAACCTCTCCAGTCCTATCACTGCTGCGTTTATGCCCCTGTACACACGCTTGATTCTCTTTCAGAGACATAGCAATCCATAGGTTTTAAGATACTGACTAGTCAGGTACATTCTTAGGCGTTTAATATGGGGTGTTGAGTCCATTTCGTTGAGCAAGGAGTAGCTCCTGTCTATTCCATATTTGGCTTAAGGAACTTTATCTGTGCTCATTTCAATCTCTGGTTTTATGCAGCACCCCAACTCACCTTTCCCCTTAAGCAAGCATAAGTTGTTTTTCTAAATTTGAGACCCTGTTCTCTTTTGTAATCCAGTTCCTGTGTAGCCTAGTTTACATTCCGTGTATTAGTGATATCTTATGATGTTTCTTTTTCTGTGTGACTTATTTCAGTTAGAATCATCATACCTGAATCCACTCATTATGCTGCTACGGGACTGATGACATAGATTTCATTGCTGAGTGATATTGCATTGTACGTAAGTACCACAACTTCTTTATCCATTTTTCGCTTTCTGTGATATTGAACTTGTACCGTAAACGAGGTTCTTGTATACAGAGCCGTCCCAAACTTTGGGGTGGCTGTGTCTTTTTGATTTTAATTTCCCTAAGGTATAGGACCATAAGTGGAAGTGCCTTAGGCTCTGTTGCTTTGTTTTTTAGATGTTTCAGGAAACACCATACAGTTCTCCCAAGTGGCTGATGCCAATTTACATCCCGCCCATCAGCATAACAAGGCTCCCAGATATCCATGGCCTGTCCTGCCTTTCTGGATTTTACACTTTTTTCAGATGGCCCTTTTGACCGGGGGGAAGTGAGTCTTCATTGTAGTGCAGCTTTCCTTTGCAAGCTTGCTTGGTTGCCCAAAAAGGGCGTATGCGTTTTTTCCTGAATATATTCAGGAAAAAACGCATACGCCATTTTTGGCCAAGTGCATCATTGTCGACGTTCTACCTCTTTTCCTATGCTTTAAATGCAATTCCAGTCTACCTCCTGAAATCGGTTTCCTGCAATTCTGCGCCGCTTTCAAGTCCTCTTGGCAGCCTTACTTGAGTATATTTTTGGACGATAGCTGTCATTTATAACCCTGCAGGTGTGTGAATTACAGTGCCCCCGAGCTCCTTTCTTCAACTCGCTTTCTTGTGAGCTGGCCGCAACACCGCAGGATTGCTTCAGGCCCTAATCTTGTTCATGCACGGCACGATGAGCCTTTGGTTAATTCCTCTTCCTGGTGGGAAATGAGAGTTAAATTTGCCCGTCCAGACACCTCCAGCTAGTCTCTCATTGGTTCTCCCTATTCCTGTTCATCTTCCGCAGAAATTGCAAACTGGGCCAAACAGGAGGTTAAAGGCACTGACTCTCCAAGTCGGGAGAGTGTTAGTAAAGCATCTGGAATGTTGCACCCGAGTACCAGGGGACGAGAACTGAGACATATTGGAACACGTCTCCCGATCACACGGTTGATCATACTCTGGGTTCCACATGCATGATTTAGCTGAAGGAAGAATCCCTTAAACCTCGAGCGTTGAGACCCGTGGAATGGGTACCATGCAATATGACTTCAAAGGGTCTTCATTTGCTCACCGAACCTCTCCGATCCTATCACTGCTGCGTTTATGCCCCTGTACACACGCTTGATTCTCTTTCGGAGACATAGCGATCCATAGGTTTTAAGATACTTACTAGTCAGGTACATTCTTAGGCGTTTAATATGGGGTGTTGAGTCCATTTTGCTGAGCAAGGAGTAGCTCTTGTCTATTACATATTTGGCTTAAGGAACTTTATCTGTGCTCATTTCAATCTCTGGTTTTATGCAGCACCCCAACTCACCTTTCCCCTTAAGCAAGCATAAGTTGGTTTTCTAAATTTGAGACCTTGTTCTCTTTTGTAATCCAGTTCCTGTGTAGCCAAGTTTACATTCCGTGTATTAGTGATATCTTATGATGTTTCTTTTTCTGTGTTACTTATTTCAGTTAGAATCATCATACCTGAATCCACTCATTATATTGCTACGGGCCTGATGACATAGATTTCATTGCTGAGTGATATTGAATTGTACGTAAGTACCACAACTTCTTTATCCATTTTTCACTTTCTGCGATATTGAACTAGTCCCGTAAAGGAGTTTCTTGTAAACAGAGCCGTCTCAAACATAGGGGTGGCTGTGTCTTTTTGATTTTAATTTCCCTAATCTATAGGGTCATAAGTAGAAGTGCCCTAGGCTCTGTTGCTTTGTTTTTCAGATGTTTCAGGAAACACCATACACTTCTCCCCAGTGGCTGTTGGCAATATACATCTCGACCATCAGCATAACAAGGCTCCCAGTTCTCCATGGCCTGTCCTGCCTTTTTGGATTTTACACTTTTTTCAGATGGCCCTTTTGACCGGGGGGAAGTGAGACTTCATTGTAGTGCAGATTTCCTTTGCAAGCTTGCTTGGTTGGCCAAAAAGGGCGTATGCGTTTTTTCCTGAATATATTCAGGAAAAAACGCATACGCCCTTCTTGGCCAAGTGCATCATTGTCGACGTTCTGCCTCTTTTCCTATACTTTAAATGCAATTCCTGTCTACCTCCTGAAATCGGTTTCCTACAATTCTGCCCCGCTTTCAAGTCCTCTTGGCAGCCTTACTTCAGTATATTTTTGGACGATAGCTGTCATTTATAACTCTGCAGGTTTGTGAACTACAGTGCCCCTGAGCTCCTTTCTTCCACTCGCTTTCTTGTGAGCTGGCCGCAACACCGCAGGATTGCTTCAGGCCCTAATCTGGTTCCAGCACGGCACACTGAGCCTTTGGTTAATTCCTCTTCCTGGTGGGAAATGACAGTTAAATTTGCCTGTTCAGACACCTCCAGCTAGTCTCTCATTGGTTCTCCCTATTCCTGTTCATCTTCCGCAGAAATTGCAAACTGGGCCAAACAGGAGGTTAAAGGCACTGACTCTCCAAGTCGGGACAGTGTTAGTAAAGCATCTGGAATGTTGCACCCGAGTACCAGGGGACGAGAACTGAGACATAGTGGAACACGTCTCCCGATCACACGGTTGATCATACTCTGGGTTCCACATGCATGCTTTAGCTGAAGGAAGAATCCCTTAAACCTGGAGAGTTGAGATGTGTGGAATGGGTACCATGCAATATGAATTCAAAGGGTCTTCATTTGCCCACCGAACCTCTCCAATCCTATCACTGCTGCGTTTATGACCCTGTACACATGCTTGATTCTCTTTCAGAGACATAGCAATCCATAGGTGTTAAGATACTTACTAGTCAGGTACATTCTTAGGCGTTTAATATGGGGTGTTGAGTCCATTTCGTTGAGCAAGGAGTAGCTCTTGTCTATTGCATATTTGGCTTAAGGAACTTTATCTGTGCTCATTTCAATCTCTGGTTTTATGCAGCACCCCAACTCACCTTTCCCCTTAAGCAAGCATAAGTTGGTTTTCTAAATTTGAGACCCTGTTCTCTTTTGTAATGCAGTTCCTGGGTAGCCAAGTTTACATTCCGTGTATTAGTGATATCTTATGATGTTTCTTTTTCTGTGTGACTTATTTCAGTTAGAATCATCATACTTGAATCCACTCATTATGCTGCTACGGGCCTGATGACATAGATTTCATTGCTGAGTGATATTGCATTGTACGTAAGTACCACAACTTCTTTATCCATTTTTCACTTTCCGCAATATTGAACTTGTCCCGTAAAAGAGTTTCTTGTAAACAGAGCCGTCCCACACTTTGGGGTGGCTGTGTCTTTTTGATTTTAATTTCCCTAAGCTATAGGACCATAAGTGGAAGTGCCCTAGGCTCTGTTGCTTTGTTTTTTAGATGTTTCAGGAAACACCGTACACTTCTCCAGAGTGGCTGTTGGCAATATACATCCCGCCCATCAGCATAACAAGGCTCCCAGTTCTCCATGGCCTGTCCTGCCTTTCTGGATTTTACAATTTTTCCAGATGGCCCTTTTGACCGTGGGGAAGTGAGACTTCATTGTAGTGCAGATTTCCTTTGCAAGCTTGCTTGGTTGGCCAAAAAGGGCGTATGCGTTTTTTCCTGAATATATTCAGGAAAAAACACATACGCCCTTTTTGGCCAAGTGCATCATTGTCGACGTTCGGCCTCTTTTCCTATGCTTTAAATGCAATTCCAGTCTACCTCCTGAAATCGGTTTCCTGCAATTCTGCCCCGCTTTCAAGTCCTCTTGGCAGCCTTACTTCAGTATATTTTTGGACGATAGCTGTCATTTATAACTCTGCAGGTTTGTGAATTACAGTGCCCCTGAGCTCCTTTCTTCAACTCGCTTTCTTGTGAGCTGGCCGCAACACCGCAGGATTGCCTCAGGCCCTAATTTTGTTCTGGCACGGCCCGCTGAGCCTTTGGTTAATTCCTCTTCCTGGTGGGAAATGAGTGTTAAATTTGCCCATCCAGACACCTCCAGCTAATCTCTCATTGGTTCTCCCTATTCCTGTTCATCTTCCACAGAAATTGCAAACTGGGCCAAACAGGAGGTTAAAGGCACTGACTCTCCAAGTCGGGAGAGTGTTAGTAAAGCGTCTGGAATGTTGCACCCGAATACCAGGGGACGAGAACTGAGACATAGTGGAACACGTCTCCCGATCACACGGTTGATCATACTCTGGGTTCCACATGCATGCTTTAGCTGAAGGAAGAATCCCTTAAACCTGGAGAGTTGAGACCTGTGGAATGGGTACCATGCAATATGACTTCAAAGGGTCTTCATTTGCTCACCGAACATCTCCAATCCTATCACTGCTGCGTTTATGCCCCTGTACACATGCTTGATTCTCTTGCGCAGACAGAGCGATCCATAGGTTTTAAGATACTTACTAGTCAGGTACATACTTAGGCGTTTAATATGGGGTGTTGAGTCCATTTCGTTGAGCAAGGAGTAGCTGTTGTCTATTCCATATTTGGCTTAAGGAACTTTATCTGTGCTCATTTCAATCTCTGGTTTTATGCAGCACCCCAACTCACCTTTCCCCTTAAGCAAGCATAAGTTGGTTTTCTAAATTTGAGACCCTGTTCTCTTTTGTAATCCAGTTCCTGTGTAGCCAAGTTTACATTCTGTGTATTAGTGATATCTTATGATGTTTCTTTTTCTGTGTGACTTATTTCAGTTAGAATCATCATACCTGAATCCACTCATTATGCTGCTACGGGCCTGATGACATAGATTTCATTGCTGAGTGATATTGCATTGTACGTAAGTACCACAACTTCTTTATCCATTTTTCACTTTCTGCGATATTGAACTTGTACCGTAAAAGAGTTTCTTGTAAACAGAGCCGTCCCAAACTTTGGGGTGGCTGTGTCTTTTTTATTTTAACTTCCCTAAGCTATAGGACCATAAGTGGAAGTGCCCTAGGCTCTGTTGCTTTGTTTTTTAGATATTTCAGGAAACACCATACACTTCTCAGGAGTGGCTGTTGGCAATATACATCCCGCCCATCAGCATAACAAGGCTCCCAGTTCTCCATGGCCTGTCCTGCCTTTCTGGATTTTACACTTTTTCAGATGGCCCTTTTGACCTGGGGGAAGTGAGACTTCATTGTAGTGCAGATTTCCTTTGCAAGCTTGCTTGGTTGGCTAAAAAGTGCGTATGCGTTTTTTCCTGAACATATTCAGGAAAAAAAGCATACGCCCTTTTTGTCCAAGTGCATCATTGTCGACATTCTGCCTCTTTTCCTATGCTTTAAATGCAATTCCAGTCTACCTCCTGAAATCGGTTTCCTGCAATTCTGCCCCGCTTTCAAGTCCTCTTGGCAGCCTTACTTCAGTATATTTTTGGACGATAGCTGTCATTTATAACTCTGCATGTTTGTGAATTACAGTGCCCCTGAGCTCCTTTCTTCAACTCGCTTTCTTGTGAGCTGGCCGCAACACCGCAGGATTGCTTCAGGCCCTAATCTTGTTCTGGCACGGCAGGCTGAGCCTTTGGTTAATTCCTCTTCCTGGTGGGAAATGAGAGTTAAATTTGCCCGTCCAGACACCTCCAGCTAGTCTCTCATTGGTCCTTACTATTCCTGTTCATTTTCCGCAGAAATTGCAAACTGGGCCAAACAGGGGGTTAAAGGCACTGACTCTCCAAGTCGGGAGAGTGTTAGTAAAGCGTCTGGAATGTTGCACCCGAGTACCAGGGGACGAATACTGAGACATATTTGAACACATCTCCCGATCACACGGTTGATCATAATCTGGGTTCCACATGCATGTTTCAGCTGAAGGAAGAATCCCATAAACCTGGAGAGTTGAGACCCGTGGAATGGGTACCATGCAATATGACTTCAAAGGGTCTTCATTTGCTCACCGAACCTCTCCAATCCTATCACTGCTGCGTTTATGCCCCTGTACTCACGCTTGATTCTCTTTCAGAGACATAGCAATCCATAGGTTTTAAGATACTTACTAGTCAGGTACATTCTTAGGCGTTTAATATGGGGTGTTGAGTCCATTTCGTTGAGCAAGGAGTAGCTCTTGTCTGTTACATATTTGGCTTAAGGAATTTGATCTGTGCTCATTTCAATCTCTGGTTTTATGCAGCACCCCAACTCACCTTTCCCCTTAAGCAAGCATAAGTTGGTTTTCTAAATTTGAGACCCTGTTCTGTTTTGTAATTCAGTTCCTGTGTAGCCAAGTTTACATTCCGTGTATTAGTGATATCTTATGATGTTTCTTTTTCTGTGTGACTTATTTCAGTTAGAATCATCATACCTGAATCCACTCATTATGCTACTACGGACATGATGACATAGATTTCATTGCTGAGTGATATTGCATTGTACGTAAGTACCACAATTTCTTTATCCATTTTTCGCTTTCTGTGAAATTGAACTTGTACCGTAAACGAGGTTCTTGTAAACAGAGCCGTCCCAAATTTTGGGGTGGCTGTGTCTTTTTGATTTTAATTTCCCTAAGCTATAGGACCATAAGTGGAAGTGCCCTAGGCTCTGTTGCTTTGTTTTTTAGATGTTTCCGGAAACACCATACACTTCTCCCAAGTGGCTGTTGGCAATTTACATCCCGCCCATCAGCATAACAAGGCTCCCATTTCTCCATTGCCTGTCCTGCCTTTCTGGATTTTACACTTTTTTCAGATGGCCCTTTTGACCGGGGGGGAAGTGAGACTTCATTGTAGTGCAGATTTCCATTGCAAGCATGCTTGGTAGGCCAAAAAGGGCGTATGCGTTTTTTCCTGAATATATTCAGGAAAAAAAGCATACGCCCTTTTTGGCCAAGTGCATCATTGTGGACGTTCTGCCTCTTTTCCTATGCTTTAAATGCAATACCAGTCTACCTCCTGAAATCGGTTTCCTGCAATTCTGCCCCGCTTTCAAGTCCTCTTGGCAGCCTTACTTCAGTATATTTTTGGATGATAGCTGTCATTTATAACTCTGCAGGTTTGTGAATTACACTGCCCCTGAGCTCGTTTCTTTAACTCGCTTTCTTGTGAGCTGGCCGCAACACCGCAGGATTGCTTCAGGCCCTAATCTTTTCCGGCACGGCATGCTGAGCCTTTGGTTAATTCCTCTTCCTGGTGGGAAATGAGAGTTAAATTTGCCCGTCCAGACACCTCCAGCTAGGCTCTCATTGGTTCTCCCTATTCCTGTTCATCTTCTGCGGAATTTGCAAACTGGGCCAAACAGGAGGTTAAAGGCACTGACTCTCCAAGTCGTGAGAGTGTTAGTAAAGCATCTGGAATGTTGCACCCGAGTACCAGGGAACGAGAACTGAGACATATTTGAACCCGTCTCCCGATCACATGGTTGATCATACTCTGGGTTCCACATGCATGTTTTAGCTGAAGGAAGAATCCCTTAAACCTGGAGAGTTGAGACCCGTGGAATGGGTACCATGCAATATGACTTCAAAGGGTCTTCATTTGCTCACCGAACCTCTACAATCCTATCACTGCTGGGTTTATGCCCCTGTACTCACGCTTGATTCTCTTTCAGAGACATAGCAATCCATAGGTTTTAAGATACTTAATAGTCAGGTACATTCTTAGGCGTTTAATATGGGAATTTGAGTCCATTTCGTTGAGCAAGGAGTAGCTCTTGTCTATTACATGTTTGGCTTAAGGAACTTTATCTGTGCTCATTTCAATCTCTGGTTTTATGCAGCACCCCAGCTCACCTTTCCCCTTAAGCAAGCATAAGTTGGTTTTCTAAATTTGAGACCCTGTTCTGTTTTGTAATTCAGTTCTTGTGTAGCCAAGTTTACATTCCGTGTATTAGTGATATCTTATGATGTTTCTTTTTCTGTGTGACGTATTTTAGTTAGAATCATCATACCTGAATCCACTGTATGCTTTACAGGCCTGATGACATAGATCATTGCTGAGTGATATTGCATTGTACGTAAGTACCACAACTTCTTTATCCATTTTTCACTTTCTGCGGTATTGAACTTGTACCGTGAATGAAGTTCTTGTAAACAGAGCTGTCCCAAACTTTGGGGTGGCTGTGTTTTTTTGATTTTAATTTCCCTAAGCTATAGGACCATAAGTGGAAGTGCCCTAGGCTCTGTTCCTCAGTTTTTTAGATGTTTCAGGATACACCATACACTTCTCCCGAGTGGCTGTTGGCAATTTAAATCCCGCCCATCAGCATAACAAGGCTCCCAGTTCTCCATTGCCTGTCCTGCCTTTCTGGATTTTACACTTTTTTCAGATGGCCCTTTTGACCGTGGGGAAGTGAGACTTCATTGTAGTGCAGATTTCCTTTGCAAGCTTGCTTGGTTGGCCAAAAAGGGCGTATGTGTTTTTTCCTGAATATATTCAGGAAAAAACGCATACGCCCTTTTTGGCCAAGTGCATCATTGTCGACGTTCTGCCTCTTTTCCTATGCTTTAAATGCAATTCCAGTCTACCTCCTGAAATCGGTTTCCTGCAATTCTGCCCCGCTTTCAAGTCCTATTGGCAGCCTTACTTCAGTATATTTTTGGACGATAGCTGTCATTTATAACTCTGCAGGTTTGTGAATTACAGTGCCCCTGAGGTCCTTTCTTCAACTCGCTTTCTTGTGAGCTGGCCGCAACACCGCAGGATTGCTTCAGGCCCTAATCTGATTCCGGCACGGTATGCTGAGACTTTGGTTAATTCCTCTTCCTGGTGGGAAATGAGAGTTAAATTCGCCCGTCCAGACACCTCCAGCTAGTCTCTCATTGGTTCTCCCTATTCCTGTTCATCTTCCACAGAAATTGCAAACTGGGCCAAACAGGAGGTTAAAGGCACTGACTCTCCAAGTCGGGAGAGTGTTAATAAAGCGTTTGGAATGTTGCACCCGAGTACCAGGGTACGAGAACTGAGACATATTTGAACACGTATCCCGATCACACGGTTGATCATACTCTGGGATCCACATGCATGTTTTAGCTGAAGGAAGAATCCCTTAAACCTGGAGAGTTGAGACCCGTGGAATGGGTACCATGCAATATGACTTCAAAGGGTCTTCATTTGCTCACCGAACCTCTCCAATCCTATCACTGCTGCGTTTATGCCCCTGTACACACGCTTGATTCTCTTTCGGACACATAGCAATCCATAGGTTTTAAGATATTTACTAGTCAGGTACATTCTTAGACGTTTAATATGGTGTGTTGAGTCCATTTCGTTGAGCAAGGAGTAGCTCTTGTCTATTACATATTTGGCTTAAGGAACTTTATCTGTGCTCATTTCAATCTCTGGTTTTATGCAGCACCCCAACTCACCTTTCCCCTTAAGCAAGCATAAGTTGGTTTTCTACATTTCAGACCCTCTTCTGTTTTGTAATCCAGTTCCTGTGTAGCCAAGTTTACATTCCGTGTATTAGTGATATCTTATGATGTTTCTTTTCTGTGTGACTTATTTCAGATAGAATCATCATACCTGAATCCACTCATTATGCTGTTACGGGCCTGATGACATAGATTTCATTGCTGAGTGATATTGCATTGTACGTAAGTACCACAACTGCTTTATCCATTTTTCACTTTCTGCGATATTGAACTTGTCCCGTAAATGAGGTTCTTGTAAACAGAGCCATCCCAAATTTTGGGGTGGCTGTGTCTTTTTGATTTTAATTTCCCTAAGCTATAGGAGCATAAGTGGAAGTGCCCTAGGCTCTGTTGCTTTGTTTCTTAGATGTTTCAGGAAACACCATACACTTCTCCCAAGTGGCTGTTGCCAATTTACATCCCGCCCATCAGCATATCAAGGCTCCCAGTTTTCCATGGCCTGTCCTGCCTTTCTGGATTTTACACTTTTTTCAGATGGCCCTTTTGACCGCGGGGAAGTGAGACTTCATTGTAGTGCAGATTTCCTTTGCAAGCTTGCTTGGTTGGCCAAAAAGTGCGTATGCGTTTTTTCCTGAATATATTCAGGAAAAAACGCATACGCCCTTTTTGGCCAAGTGCATCATTGTCGACGTTCTGCCTCTTTTCCTATGCTTTAAATGCAATTCCAGTCTACCTCCTGAAATCGGTTTCCTGCAATTCTGCCCCGCTTTCAAGTCCTCTTGGCAGCCTTACTTCAGTATATTTTTGGACGATAGCTTTCATTTATAACTCTGCAGGTCTGTGAATTACAGTGCCCCTGAGCTCCTTTCTTCAACTCGCTTTCTTGTGAGCTGGCCGCAAAACCGCAGGATTGCTTCAGGCCCTAATCTTGTTCCGGCACGGGATGCTGAGCCTCTGGTTGATTCCTCTTCCTGGTGGGAAATGAGAGTTAAATTTGCCCGTCCAGACACCTCCAGCTAGTCTCTCATTGGTCCTCCCTATTCCTGTTCATCTTCCGCAGAAATTGCAAACTTGGCCAAACAGGAGGTTAAAGGCACTGACTCTCCAAGTCGGGAGAGTGTTAGTAAAGCATCTGGAATGTTGCACCCGAGTACCAGGGGACGGGAACTGAGACATATTTGAACACATCTCCCGATCACACGGTTGATCATACTTTGGGTTCCACATGCGTGTTTTAGCTGAAGGAAGAATCCCTTAAACCTGGAGAGTTGAGACCCGTCGAATAGGTACCATGCAATATGACTTCAAAGGGTCTTCATTTGCTCACCGAACCTCTCCAATCCTATCACTGCTGCGTCTATGCCCCTGTACACATGCTTGATTCTCTTTCGGAGACATAGCAATCCATAGGTTTTAAGATACTTACTTGTCAGTTACATACTTAGGCGTTTAATATGGGGTGTTGAGTCCATCTCCTTGAGCAATTAGTAGCTCTTGTCTCTTACATATTTGGCTTAAGGAACTTTATCTGTGCTCATTTCACTCTCTGGTTTTATGCAGCACCCCAACTCACCTTTCCCCTTAAGCAAGCATAAGTTGGTTTTCTAAATTTGAGACCTTATTCTGCTTTGTAACTCTGTACCTGTGTAGCAAGTTTACATTCCGTATATTAGTGATATCTTATGATGTTTCTTTTTCTGTGTGACTTATTTCAGTTAGAATCATCATACCTGAATCCACTCATTATGCTGCTACGGGCCTGATGACATAGATTTCATTGCTGAGTGATATTGCATTGTACGTAAGTACCACAACTTCTTTATCCATTTTTCACTTTCTGCGATATTGAACTTGTACCATAAACGAGGTTCTTGTAAACATAGCCGTCCCAAACTTTGGGGTGGCTGTGTCTTTTTGATTTTAATTTCCCTAAGCTATGGGACCATAAGTGGAAGTGCCCTAGGCTCTGTTGCTTTGTTTTTTAGATGTTTCAGGAAACACCATACACTTCTCCTGAGTGGCTGTTGGCAATTTACATCCCACCCATCAGCATAACAAGGCTCCCAGTTCTCCATTGCCTGTTCTGCCTTTCTGGATTTTACACTTTTTTCAGATGGCCCTTTTGACCGGGGGGATGTGAGACTTCATTTTAGTGCAGATTTCCTTTGCAAGCTTGCTTGGTTGGCCAAAAAGGGCGTATGCATTTTTTCCTGAATATATTCAGGAAAAAACGCATACGCCCTTTTTGGCCAAGTGCATCATTGTCCACGTTCTGCCTCTTTTCCTATGCTTTAAATGCAATTCCAGTCTACCTCCTGAAATAGGTTTCCTGCAATTCTGCCTTGCTTTCAATGCCTCTTTATAGCCTTACCTCAATATAGTTTTTGAAAATAGTTGGCCTTTATAACTCTGCACGTTTTTGAATTGCAGTGGCCCTTAACTCCATTTTTCAGCTCATATTTTTGTGATCTTGCCTCATAACCACAGGATTCCTTCAGGCCCTATTCTTCTTCTGGGGCACCTTGCTTTGCCTTTGGTTTATTCTTCTTACTGATGTGAAATTAGAGTGACATGTGCCCATTGAAACCACTACAGCTTGTTTCTCACTGGTTCCCCCTATTCCCATTCATCCTCCGCACTAACTGCAGACTGTGCGATACCAGAACTTAAAGGCATTGACTCTCCATGGGGGGATGTTGTTAGTAAAGCGGCTGGAATGTCGATCCGGAGCCCCAGGAGAGGAAAAATGAGGTGCGTTTTAGAAACCTTTCCCGATCATATGGTATACCAGTCGCTGGGTTTCCCAAGCATGGTTTAGCTGTAGGAAGATTCCCTTCAACCTGGATTGTTGGGACCCTTGGAATGAGTAGCATGAAGTATTGCATTAAACTTTTGGCAGTTGCTCACCAAAACTCACCAATCCTCTCAGCCCCAAGTGTCCAGCCTTATGTCTTATCCAGCTGTGGGTTTATATGTGGTCAATCCAGGTTGCATCACAGCCCCTGAGCAAATTTTGTAAGAATTTTTCTCTCTTTCATTTTTTCTGCATTTTCTTTTTAAAATTTATTTCTATAATGGGGTTTAGCTCATTTTCACTGCTGTGTTTGTGCCACTCTGCACACACTTGATTCCCTTATGGAGATATATCAATACATGGGTTTTAAGATTCTTATTACTCAGATATATTTCTCTGCGGTTTATAAGGTGTGTTGAGGCCAGTTCATTGAGCAAGGTGTAGATCTTGTCTAATATCTATTTGGTTTATTGAACGGTATCTGTGCTAATTTCAAACTCTGGTTTTATGCATCACCCCACCTCTCCTTTCCCCTTAAGCTGACATAAGTGTGTTTTCTAAATGTGAGACACTGTTCTGTTCTGTAATTCATTTCTTGTGCAGCCATATTTACCCTCCCTCTATAAGTGATATCTTATGATATGTTTCTTTTTCTGTTTGACTTATTTCAAGTAGTATTATCGGACCTAAATCCACTCTTTATCCTTCTACTAGCCTTATTACATTGATTTCATGGTGAAGAGATATTCCATTGTACATAAGTACCACATCTTCTTTATCCATTGTTCTCTTTCCTGGGATATTTAAGGTGTACTGAAGTTGAGGTTCTTGTAAACAGAGTAGCTCTAAACTGTGGTGTGCTTGTGTCTTGATTTTTAGACTTCCCTAGATATACTCCCATGATTGGAAGTGTCCTATGCTCTGTAGCTCTGTTTTTTAGATGATTTAGGAACCACCATACACTTCTCCAGAGTGGCTCTCGGCAGTTCACACACTGCCCATCAGCGTATAAAGGCTCCCTGTTCTCCATGGCCTGTCCTGCATTTCTGGTTTTTACAATTTTTTAGGATGGCCCTTTTGACCGGTGGGAAATGAGACTTCTTTGTCGTGCACATTTGCATTGCTTGCTTGCTTCGTTGCCCATAAAGTGCGTATGCGTTTTTTCCTGGATATAATCAGGAAAAAACGCATACGCCCTTTTGGGCCAACTGCATCATTGTCGAAATTCTGCCGCTTTTCATGTGCTTTAAAGACGAGTCCAATCTATCTCTTGAAATCTGTTTCTTGCAATTCTGTCTTGCATTCAGATCCTCTTCTTTGCCTTACCTCAACATATTTTTGGACGTTAGTTTTTATTTATAACTCTGCAGGTTTGTGAATTGCAGTGACCCTGAGCTCCATTTTTTAAGTTGCTATTTTGTGAGCTGGCCTCAAACCCGCAGGATTGCTTCAGGCCCTATTTTGGCTCCGGCGAGGCGGGCTGAGCCTTTTTTCAATTCTTATTCTTAATGGGAAATTAGAGTGATATGTGCCCGTCCAAACCCCTACAACTATTCTCTCATTGGTTCCCCCTCTTCCCGTTCATCCTCCTCACAATTTGCAAAATGTGTGAAACAGAAGTTTAAATGTGCTGATTCTCCAAGTGGGGAGATTCTAAGTAACGTGGCTGGAATGGTGAACAGGAGCACCAGGAGAGGATAAATGAGCTGCATTTTAGACACATCTCCCGATCACATGGTGTACAGTCCTCTGGGTTTTCCATGCATGTTTTAGCTGTAGGAAGATCCCTTGTACCTGCAGATTTGGGACCCATTGAATGGGTACCAGGCAGTATTTTGGGACCCATTGAATGGGTACCAGGTTGTATTACTTTAAAGGGTGTGCATTTCCTCACCCAACCTCACATTTCTCTTAGTGTAAACAGTTTCCAGCCTTATGTCTCATCCTGCTGTGGGTCTAGATGTGTTCAATCCATGTTGCATCACCGTCCCTGAGGAAAAGTTGTAAGAGGTTTTCTCTGTCTCTCTGTCGTTTATTTTTTTCAATTTATTACTATATTGGTTACAGCTGATTTTCAAAGCTCTGTTTCTTGCTGCTGTACATCCACTTGATTCACGTACAGAGAGACATCAGTAAATTCTTTTTCAGATTCTTACCAGTCGTATATATTCTTTTCCGGTGACTTGAGTGTGCTGAGTGCAGTTCTTTTAGCTACCGTGTAGGCCTTGTTGATTATCAGTTTGGTATTTGGAATGGTATCTTTGCTAATTTCAACCTCCTGGATGATGCCTCACCCCTCCCCACCTTTCCCGTTTAGCAGCCTTATGCGTGTTTCCTACATATTTGACTATGTCTTTGTTTTGTAATTTATTTCATGTGTAGCCATTTTGGATTCCACCTTTAAGTGATATCTTATGATATGTGTCTTTTTCTTTTTGAATTATGTCACTTAGAATGATCATACGTAACTCCTCCGGAGTTGTTACAACTGGCCATAGTTCATTGATTTCGAGGCTGAATAATATTCCACTCTACCTAAGTACCACATCTCTATCCATTTTTTCTCTCCAGAGACATTTAAGTTATATCCTAGTCGAGGATCTTTTAAACAGAGAGGGGGTAAACATTGGGGTGCCTGTGTCCTCTCGATTTTTGTTTTTCCCAAGATATACGCCCATGAGTGCAAGTGCCCTATGCTCTGTAGCTCATTTTTTAGATGCTTTAGTAAACACAATACACTTCTCCAGAATGGCCGTTGGCAATATACATTTCCACTATAAGTCTCACAGGGCTCCCTCTTCTCCTTGCCCTGTCCTGCATTTCTGTTGTTTACGCTTTATGAGGATGGCTCTTCTGACTGATGCGAAGTGATATCTTTTGTAGTATTGACTTCCAGTGCCCACCTGTTTGGTTGGCTAAAAAAGTGTGTGCCCTTTTCTTGAATATATACAGAAAAAAACGCATACACCCTTTTTGGCCAACTGCAATGTTGGCAATGTTCAGCTCCTTTTCTCGTGCTTAATGGCGAGTCCTTTCTACCACCTCAGATCCCTTTCCTGCCATTCTCCCTTGCTTACAAGTCCTTTTCTCTGACTTTCCTCAAGACATTTTTCAGTGATGGATATTTTCAACTCTGCAGTTTCGTGAATTTTACTGCCCCTGAGTTCCATTGTTCAACTTGTGTTTATGGGAACTGGCCACAAAGCAGCGGGATTTCCTCAAGCCCTATACTGTTTCCATGGGCAACCCTAGCCTTTGGTCAATTCGTCTTCCTGATTGGAAATTAGAGTGACATGTGCCTGTCTGAACACCTAGGACTTGTCTCTCATTGTTCCTCATCCTTCCGCTTCATCCTCTGGACAAATTCCAAACTGTACGCAACAGGATGTTGACAGTGCTGACATCTCCAAGTGGGGAGACTGTTAGTAAAGACGCTGGAGGGGTGAACCCGAGCACCAGGAGATGAGGAGATGAGATGCCTTTTCCAAACTCTTCCCGATCAGACGGTATACCATCCTCTGGGTGTGACAGACATGTTTTAGCAGTAGGAAGAGTCCCATTCATGTAAGGAGAACACCAGGGCTTTTTCAAAATCAGTGTCTGCCCGAAACCCAAACTGGGGAATTTTTTAAGCTACGGCTACACATATGTTCATTAAGGGCCTTGGGAAGTAGGCAGAGTCCAAACTTTAGATGATTGAAGTCTTCAGGGTCAGAAGCACTCACCACCAGCTTCCCTTAGGTTACACTTTAACTGTCATTGATAGATGACAATGACAATAAAAATATCTATTCTTTTCCAGATTATTTCCCCTTATAGGTTATTGCAAAATGTTGAGTGTAGTTCCCTGTACTATACAGTAGTTCCTTGTTGATGATCTATTTTATACATAGCAGTGTGTATGTGTTAATCCCAAACTGTTAATTTATCCCTCCTCCCACCTTTCCCCTTTGGTAATAATAAATTATAAGATTTTATACTTCTCAGAAATGGGGGAGCTGAAAGAGAGGTATCATTTTCAATGGAAAAGCATTTAAAACAAGATTGAAGCTTTAACCAAGATTATTAGATGTACATCCTTGGAAAGAAATCACTTCGTTTCTCTAATATTGACCTGACAAATAAGACAAACCTTTTCACTGAACTTGCTTATAATAAAGTGATGGAAATATCAAATGGAAGTGTTAGAAACATCTTATTTTACCCGAGCCTTATACACTGTTCTATGTTAACTACAGTTTGGCTCACACATCTGTTCATTGAGGTTACAATAGTCTCAATTTCTGTTACTGATCCTCCAGAGTGGACCCCAACAAGTGTCCCCCTGCCCGGTGTCATTGGGGCCAACAGATCGAGACTGAGCTTGGTTCACAAGCAAAGGAAACTTTATATTTTGATCAGAGAATGGAGAAGTGAGAGCATGCACTACCCCGTGGGCTGTGGGCTGGGCTGTTGTGTAGAGATCCTGTCAGAGTCAGTGGGAGGGAGGGGGCGGAGCTCTCGAGGGCTGGGTTGGCTGCAGCTCAGGCTCTATATCGCGGAGTCTGCACTGGGCCCCAGGAGCTGAGGTGTCGTCCCAGCCATTCTGCACTAGGAAATCTGGTCTGAAGTGCCGGGTGTGGAACCTCTGCATGCGGGACCCTAGGAGCACATGAAATTAGACAAAGCACAAAGGATAAAAAAGGTTAGACTTGACTTTATTGCCCAGATTCTATTTTTATCTCCCAGGGATTTTTAATGGGCTTTGCTGGGGACAAACCCCTCCTCTGCCTTTTGTCCCGTTCCTCATTCTTGGAGTGCTGAGGGTGCAGACCCTTCTTCTGTAACTGCTGAGTGCTGAGTTGGGAGCCCTCATACCCGGGGGCGAGGGTCAGAGCTTCTCCCCAGCAGCCTCCAGGTGACGTTGATTGTCCCCAGGCCCCCTGCCTCCCTGCTCGTCCACCTGAGCACCAGCATTGGAAGTGTTATAGATTCTAATGACCTTTAAGGGTCCAGGAAAGAGATGGGCAGAGACGCTGTGGGGGCCGGTTTCAACCCGCCCCACATTTGTTCGGCCACCTTAGGCTGACCGTTTCTGCCAGCCTAGATGCTCTGACCAGTAGTCTGCGCTTTCTTCAATTAGGCCCCTGAATTAACGTACAAACAGCACCAGGTGTCAGAGCCCTGCCCGCTCAACTCCCAGACAGTCCAGGGTCAGTGGTGATCAAGGGCCATGATGGCCACTGAGTCAACAGCCTTTTGAAGTAAAGAGGAGTCCAGCCGGTCTTATTGGCCACCATCATCACGGTGTCTGTAGGCTTTTCTATGGTGACAGTGTGATATACGGTTCCCCCGCCAAGATTATTAGCTCCCCTCTGTGTGCAGTAAGTCCTGAAGCAGTAGTCTACTCTTTTGGGACACACTCTTGTTGTTTTATGAGAGAAACTCCAGGTCAAGTGATCTTCACATTCTTCATTTTAGTGCAGATTTCCTTTGCAAGCTTGCTTGGTTGGCCAAAAAGGACGTATGCTTTTTTTCCTGAATATATTCAGGAAAAAAAGCATACGCCCTTTTTGGCCAAGTGCATCATTGTGGACGTTCTGCCTCTTTTCCTATGCTTTAAATGCAATTCCAGTGTACCTCCTGAAATCGGTTTCCTGCAATTCTGCCCCGCTTTCAAGTCCTCTTGGCAGCCTTACTTAAGTATATTTTTGGACGATAGCTGTCTTTTATAACTCTGCAGGTTTGTGAATTACAGTGCCCCTGAGCTCCTTTCTTCAACTCGCTTTCTTGTGAGCTGGCCGCAACACCGCAGGATTGCTTCAGGCCCTAATCTGGTTCCCCACGGCACGCTGAGCCTTTGGTTAATTCCTCTTCCTGGTGGGAAATGAGAGTTAAATTTGCCCGTCCAGACACCTCCAGCTAGTCTCTCATTGGTTCTCCCTATTCCTGTTCATCTTCCGCGGAAATTTCAAACTGGGCCAAACAGGAGGTTAAAGGCACTGACTCTCCAAGTCGGAAGAGTGTTAGTAAAGTGTCTGGAATGTTGCACCTGAGTACCAGGGGACGAGAACTGAGATATATTGGCACACGTCTCCCGATCACACGGTTGATCATACTCTGGGTTCCACATGCATGTTTTAGGTGAAGGAAGAATCCCTTAAACCTGGAGAGTTGAGTCCCGTGGAATGGGTACCATGCAATATGATTTCAAAGGGTCTTCGTTTGCTCACCGAACCTCTCCAATCCTATCACTGCTGCGTTTATGCCCCTGTACACATGCTTGATTCTTTTTTGGAGACATAGCAATCCATAGGTTTTAAGATACTTACTAGTCAGGTACATTCTTAGGCGTTTAATATGGGGTGTTGAGTCCATTTCGTTGAACAAGGAGTAGCTCTTGTCTATTCCATATTTGGCTTAAGGAACTTTATCTGTGCTCATTTCAATCTCTGGTTTAATGCAGCACCCCAACTCACCTTTCCCCTTAAGCAGGCATAAGTTGATTTTCTAAATTTGAGACCCTCTTCTGCTTTGTAATCCAGTTCCTGTGTAGCCAAGTTTACATTCCGTGTATTAGTGATATCTTATGATGTTTCTTTTTCTGTGTGAGTTATTTCAGTTAGAATCATCATACCGGAATCCACTCATTATGCTGCTACGGGCCTGATGACATAGATTTCATTGCTGAGTGATATTGCATTGTACGTAAGTACCACAACTTCTTTATCCATTTTTCACTTTCTGCAATATTGAACTTGTTCCGTAAACGAGGTTCTTGTAAACAGAGCCTTCCCAAACTTTGGGGTGGCTGTGTCTTTTTTATTTTAATTTCCCTAAGCTATAGGACCATAAGTGGAAGTGCCCTAGGCTCTGTTGCTTTGTTTTTTAGATGTTTCAGGAAACACCATACACTTCTCACCAGTGGCTGTTGGCAATTTACATCCCGCCCATCGGCATAACAAGGCTTCCCGTTCTCCATGGCCTGTCCTGCCTCCTGGATTTTATACTTTTAACTGATGGCACTTTTGACCCGGGGAAGTTAGACTTCATTGTAGTGCAGATTTCCTTTGCAAGCTTGCTGGTTGGCCAAAAAGGGCGTATGCGTTTTTACATGAATATATTCAGGAAAAAACGCATACGCCCTTTTTGGCCAAGTGCATCATTGTGGACGTTCTGCCTCTTTTCCTATGTTTTAAATGCAATTCCTGTCTACCTCCTGAAATTGGTTTCCTGCAATCCTCCCCACTTTCAAGTCCTCTTGGCAGCCTTACTTCAGTATATTTTTGGACGATAGCTGTCATTTATAACTATGCAGGTTTGTGAATACAGTGCCCCTGAGCTCTTTTCTTCAACTCGCTTTCTTGTGAGCTGGCCGCAACACTGCAGGATTGCTTCAGGCTCTAATCTGTTTCTGGCACGGCACGCTGAGCCTTTGGTTAATTCCTCTTCCTGGTGGGAAATGAGAGTTAAATTTGCCCGTCCAGACACCTCCAGCTAGTCTCTCATTGGTTCTCCCTATTCCTGTTCATCTTCCGCAGAATTTGCAAACTGGGCCAAACAGGAGGTTAAAGGCACTGACTCTCCAAGTCGGGAGAGTGTTAGTAAAGCGTCTGGAATGTTGCACGCAAGTACCAGGGGACGATAACTGAGACATATTGAAACACATCTCCCGATCACACGGTTGATCATACTCTGGGTTCCACATGCATGTTTTAGCTGAAGGAAGAATCCCTTAAACCTGGAGAGTTGAGACCCGTGGAATGGGTACCATGCAATATGATTTCAAAGGGTCTTCGTTTGCTCACTGAACCTCTCTAATGCTATCACTGCTGCGTTTATGCCCCTGTACACATTCTTGATTCTCTTTCAGATACATAGCAAACCATAGGTTTTAAGATACTTACTAGTCAGCTACATTCTTAGGTGTTTAATATGGGGTTTTGAGCCCATTTCGTTGAGCAAGGAGTAGCTCTTGTCTGTTACATGTTTGGCTTGAGGAACTTTATCTGTGCTCATTTCAATCTTTGGTTTTATGCAGCACCCCAACTCACCTTTCCCCTTAAGCAAGCATAAGTTGGTTTTCTAAATTTGAGACCCTGTTCTGTTTTGTAATCCAGTTCCTGTGTAGCCAAGTTTACATTCCGTGTATTAGTGATATCTTATGATGTTTCTTTTTCTGTGTGACTTTTTTCAGTTAGAATCATCATACCTGAATCCACTCTATGCTGCTATGGGCCTGATGACATATATTTCATTGCTGAGTGATATTGCATTGTACGTAAGTACCACAACTTCTTTATCCATTTTTCACTTTTTGCGATATTGAACTTGTACTGTAACTGAGGTTCTTGTATACAGAGCCGTCCCAAACTTTGGGGTGGCTGTGTCTTTTTGATTTTAATTTCCCTAAGCTATAGGACCATAAGTGGAAGTGCCCTAGGCTCTGTTGCTTTGTTTTAGATGTTTCAGGAAACACCATACACTTCTCCTGAGTGGCTGTTGGCAATATACATCCCGCCCATCAGCATAACAAGGCTCCCAGTTCTCCATGGCCTGTCCTGCCTTTCTGGATTTTACACTTATTTCAGATGGCCCTTTTCACTGGGGGGAAGTGAGACTTCATTGTAGTGCAGATTTCCTTTGCAAGCTTGCTTGGTTGGCCTAAAAGTGCGTATGCGTTTTTTCCTGAAAATATTCAGGAGAAAACGCATATGCTCTTTTTGGTCAAGTGCATCATTGTCAACGTTCTGCCTCTTTTCCTATGCTTTAAATGCAATTCCAGTCTACCTCCTGAAATCGGTTTCCTGCAATTCTGCCCCGCTTTCAAGTCCTCTTGGAAGCCTTACTTCAGTATATTTTTGGACGATAGCTGTCATTTATAACTCTGCAGGTTTGTGAATTACAGTGTCCCTGAGCTCCTTTCTTCAACTCGCTTTCTTGTGAGCTGGCCGCAACACCGCAGGTTGCTTCAGGCCGTTATCTGGTTCCGGCATGGCACGCTGAGCCTTTGGTTAATTCCTCTTCCTGGTGGGAAATGAGAGTTAAATTTGACCGTCCAGACACCTCCAGCTAGTGTCTCATTGGTTCTCCCTATTCCTGTTCATCTTCCGCAGAAATTGTAAACTGGGCCAAACAGGAGGTTAAAGGCACTTACTCTCCAAGTCGGGAGAGTGTTAGTAAAGTGTCTGGAATGTTGCACCCTAGTACCGGGGGTTGAGAACTGAGACATATTGGAACACGTCTCCTGATCACACGGTTGATCATACCCTGGGTTCCACATGCATGATTTAGCTTAAGGAAGAATCCCTTAAACCTGGAGAGTTGAGACCCGTGGAAGGGGCACCATGCAATATGACTTCAAAGGGTCTTCATTTGCTCACCGAACCTCTCCAATCCTATCACTGCTGCGTTTATGCCCCTGTACTCATGCTTGATTCTCTTTGGGAGACATAGCAATCCATAGGTTTTAAGATACTTACTAGTCAGGTACATTCTTAGGTGTTTAATATGGGGTGTTGAGTCCATTTCGTTGAGCAAGGAGTAGCTCTTGTCTATTACATATTTGGCTTAAGGAACTTTATCTGTGCTCATTTCAACCTCTGGTTTTATGCAGCACCCCAACTCACCTTTCCCCTTAAGCAAGCATAAGTTGGTTTTCTAAATTTGAGACCCTGTTCTGTTTTGTAATCCAGTTCCTGTGTAGCCAAGTTTACATTCCGTGTATTAGTGATATCTTATGATGTTTCTTTTTCTGTGTGACTTATTTCAGTTAGAATCATCATACCTGAATCCACTCATTATCCTGCTACGGGCCTGATGACATAGATTTCATTGCTGAGTGATATTGCTTTGTACGTAAGTACCACAACTTCTTTATCCATTTTTCACTTTCTGCGATATTGAACTTGTCCCGTAAACAAGTTTCTTGTAAACAGAGCCGTCCCAAACTTAGGGGTGGCTGTGTCTTTTTGATTTTAATTTCCCTAAGCTATAGGACCATATGTGGAAATGCCCTAGGCTCTGTTGCTTTGTTTTTTTTGATGTTTCAGGAAACACCATACACTTCTCCCGAGTGGCTGTTGGCAATATACATCCCGCCCATCAGCATAACAAGGTTCCCAGTTCTCCATGGCCTGTCCTGCCTTTCTGGATTTTACACTTTTTTCAGATGGCCCTTTTGACCGGGGGTAAGTGAGACTTCATTGTAGTGCAGATTTCCTTTGCAAGCTTGCTTGGTTGGCCAAAAAGGGCCTATGCGTTTTTTCCTGAATATATTCAGGAAAAAACGCATACGCCCTTTTTGGCCAAGTGCATCATTGTCGATGTTCTACCTCTTTTCCTATGCTTTAAATGCAATTCCAGTCTACCTCCCGATATCGGTTTCCTGCAATTCTGCCCCGCTTTCAAGTCCTCTTGGCAGCCTTACTTCAGTATATTTTTGGACGATAGCTGTCATTTATAACTCTGCAGGTTTGTGAATTACAGTGCCCCTGAGCTCCTTTCTTCAACTCGCTTTCTTGTGAGCTGGCCGCAACACCGCAGGATTTCTTCAGGCCCTAATCTGGTTCCGGCACGGCACGCTGAGCCTTTGGTTAATTCCTCTTCCTGGTGGGAAATGAGAGTTAAATTTGCCCGTCCAGACACCTCCAGCTAGTCTCTCATTGGTCCTCCCTATTCCTGTTCATCTTCCGCGGAAATTTCAAACTGGGCCAAACAGGAGGTTAAAGGCACTGACTCTCCAAGTCGGGAGAGTGTTAGTAAAGCATCTGGAATGTTGCACCCGAGTACCAGGGGACGAGAACTGAGACATATTGGAGCACGTCTCGCAATCACACGGTTGATCATATTCTGGGTTCCACATGCATGTTTTAGCTGAAGGAAGAATCCCTTAAACATGGAGAGTTGAGACCCGTGGAATGGGAACCATGCAATATGACTTCAAGGGGTCTTCATTTGCTCACTGACCCTCTCCAATCATATCACTGCTGCGTTTATGCCCCTGTACTCATGCTTGATTCTCTTTCGGAGACATAGCAATCCATAGGTTTTAAGATACTTACTAGTCAGGTACATTCTTAGGCGTTTAATATGGGGTGTTGAGTCCATTTCGTTGAGCAAGGAGTAGCTCTTGTCTATTACATATTTGGCTTAAGGAACTTTATCTGTGCTCATTTCAATCTCTGGTTTTATGCAGCACCCCAACTCACCTTTCCCCTTAAGCAAGCATAAGTTGGTTTTCTAAATTTGAGACCCTGTTCTGTTTTGTAATCCAGTTCCTGTGTAGCCAAGTTTACATTCCGTGTATTAGTGATATCTTATGATGTTTCTTTTTCTGTGTGACTTATTTCAGTTAGAATCATCATACCTGAATCCACTCATTATGCTGCTATGGGCCTGATGACATAGATTTCATTGCTGAGTGATATTCCATTGTATGTAAGTACCACAATTTCTTTTATCCATTTCTCACTTTCTGCGATATTGAACTTGTCCCGTAAACGAGTTTCTTGTAAACACAGCTGTCCCAAACTTTGGGGTGGCTGTGTCTTTTTTATTTTAATTTCCCTAAGCTATAGGACCATAAGTGGAAGTGCCCTAGGCTCTGTTGCTTTGTTTTTTAGATGTTTCAGGAAACACCATACACTTCTCCCAAGTGGCTGTTGGCAATATACATCCCGCCCATCAGCATAACAAGGCTCCCAGTTCTCCATGGCCTGTCCTGCCTTTGTGGATTTTACACTTTTTTCAGATGGCCCTTTTGACCGGGGGAAGTGAGACTTCATTGTAGTGCAGATTTCCTTTGCAAGCTTGCTTGGTTGGCCAAAAAGGGCATATGCCTTTTTTCTTGAATATATTCAGGAAAAAACGCATACGCCCTTTTTGGCCAAGTGCATCATTGTCGACGTTCTGCCTCTTTTCCTATGCTTTAAATGCAATTCCAGTCTACCTCCTGAAATCGGTTTCCTGCAATTCTGCCCCGCTTTCAAGTCCTCTTGGCAGCCTTACTTCAGTATATTTTTGACGATAGCTGTCATTTATAACTCTGCAGGTTTGTGAATTACAGTGCCCCTGAGCTCCTTTCTTCAATTCGCTTTTTTGTGAGCTGGCCGCAACACCGCAGGATTGCTTCAGGCCCTAATCTGGTTCAGGCAGGGTATGCTGAGCCTTTGGTTAATTCCTCTTCCTGGTGGGAAATGAGAGTTAAATTCGCCCGTCCAGACACCTCCAACTAGTCTCTCATTGGTTCTCCCTATTCCTGTTCATCTTCCGCAGAAATTGCAAACTGGGCCAAAGAGGAGGTTAAAGGCACTGACTCTGCAAGTCGGGAGAGTGTTAATAAAGCGTTTGGAATATTGCACCCGAGTACCAGGGGACGAAAACTGAGACATATTTGAACACGTCTCCCAATCACACGGTTGATCATACTCTGGGATCCACATGCATGTTTTAGCTGAAGGAAGAATCCCTTAAACCTGGAGAGTTGAGACCCGTGGAATGGGTACCATGCAATGTGACTTCAAAGGGTCTTCATTTGCTCACCGAACCTTTCCAATCCTATCACTGCTGCGTTTATGCCCCTGTACACACGCTTGATTCTCTTTCGGAGACATAGCAATCCATAGGTTTTAAGATACTTACTAGTCAGGTACATTCTTAGGCGTTTAATATGGGGTGTTGAGTCCATTTCGTTGAGCAAGGAGTAGCTCTTGTCTATTCCATATTTGGGTTAAGGAACTTTATCTGTGCTCATTTCAATCTCTGGTTTTATGCAGCACCCCAACTCACCTTTCCCCTTAAGCAAGCATAAGTTGGTTTTCTAAATTTGAGACCCTGTTCTCTTTTGTAATCCAGTTCCTGTGTAGCCAAGTTTACATTCCGTGTATTAGTGATATCTTATGATGTTTCTTTTTCTTGTGATTTATTTCAGATAGAATCATCATACCTGAATCCACTCATTATGCTGCTATGGGCCTGATGACATAGATTTCATTGCTGAGTGATATTGCATTGTACGTAAGTACCACAACTGCTTTATCCATTTTTCACTTTCTGCGATATTGAACTTGTCCCGTAAATGAGTTTCTTGTAAACAGAGCCGTCCCAAACTTAGGGGTGGCTGTGTCTTTTTGATTTTAATTTCCCTAAGCTATAGGGCCATAAGTGGCGGTGCCCTAGGCTCTGTTGCTTTCTTTTTTAGATGTTTCAGGAAACACCATACACTTTTCCCGAGTGACTGTTGGCAATTTACATCCCGCCCATCAGCATAACAAGGCTCCCAGTTCTCCATGGCCTGTCCTGCCTTTCTGGATTTTACACTTTTTTCAGATGGCCCTTTTGACCGGGGGGAAGTTAGACTTCATTGTAGTGCAGATATCTTTGCAAGCTTGCTTGGTTGGCCAAAAAGGGCGTACGCGTTTTTTCCTGAATATATTCAGGAAAAACGCATATGCCCTTTTTGGCCAAGTGCATCATTGTCGACGTTCTGCCTCTTTACCTATGCTTTAAATGCAATTCCAGTCTACCTCCTGAAATAGGTTTCCTGCAATTCTGCCCCGCTTTCCAGATCTCTTGGCAGCCTTACTTCAGTATATTTTTGGACGATAGCTGTCATTTATAACTCTGCAGGTTTGTGAATTACAGTGCCCCTGAGCTCCTTTCTTCAACTCGCTTTCTTGTGAGCTGGCCGCAACACCGCAGGATTGCTTCAGGCCCTAATCTGGTTCCGGCAAGGCGTGCTGAGCCTTTGGTTAATTCCTCTTCCTGGTGGGAAATGAGAGTTAAATTTGCCCGTCCAGACACCTCCAGCTAGTCTCTCATTGGTTCTCCCTATTCCTGTTCGTCTTCTGCAGAAATTGCAAACTGGGCCAAACAGGAGGTTAAACGCACTGACTCTCCAACTCGGGAGAGTGTTAGTAAAGCGTCTGGAATGTTGCACCCGAATACCAGGGGACGAGAACTGAGACATATTGGAACATGTCTCCCCATCACACGGTTGATCATACTCTGGGTTCCACATGCATGCTTTAGCTGAAGGAAGAATCCCTTAAACGTGGAGAGTTGAGACCCGTGGAATGGGTACCATGCAATGTGACTTCAAAGGGTCTTCATTTGCTCACCGAACCTCTCCAATCCTATCACTGCTGCGTTTATGCCCCTGTACACACGCTTGATTCTCTTTTGGAGACATAGCAATCCATAGGTTTTAAGATACTTACTAGTCAGGTACATTCTTAGGTGTTTAATATGGGGTGTTGAGTCCATTTCGTTGAGCAAGGAGTAGCTCTTGTCTATTCCATATTTGGCTTAAGGAACTTTATCTGTGCTCATTTCAATCTCTAGTTTTATGCAGCACCCCAACTCACCTTTCCCCTTAAGCAAGCATAAGTTGGTTTTCTAAATTTGAGACCCTGTTCTCTTTTGTAATCCAGTTCCTGTGTAGCCAAGTTTACATTCCGTGTATTAGTGATATCTTATGATGTTTCTTTTTCTGTGTGACTTACTTCAGATAGAATCATCATACCTGAATCCACTCATTATGCTGCTATGGGCCTGATGACATAGATTTCATTGCTGAGTGATATTGCATTGTACGTAAGTACCACAACTGCTTTATCCATTTTTCACTTTCTGAGATATTGAACTTGTCCCTTAAACGAGTTTCTTGTAAACAGAGACTTCCCAAACTTAGGGGTCGCTGTGTATTTTTTATTTTAATTTCCCTAAGCTATAGGACCATATGTGAAAGTGCCCTAGGCTCTGTTGCTTTGTTTTTCAGATGTTTCAGGAAACACCATACACTTCTTCCAAGTGGCTGTTGGCAATTTACATCCCGCCCATCAGCATAACAAGGCTCCCAGTTCTCCATGGCCTGTCCTGCCTTTCTGGATTTTACACTTTTTTCAGATGGCCCTTTTGACCGGGGGGAAGTGAGACTTCATTGTAGTGCAGATTTCCTTTGCAAGCTTGCTTGGTTGGCCAAAAAGGGCGTATGCGTTTTTTCCTGAATATATTCAGGAAAAAACGCATACGCCCTTTTTGGCCAAGTGCATCATTGTCGACGTTCTGACTCTTTTCCTATGCTTTAAGTGCAATTCCAGTCTACCTCCTGAAATCGGTTTCCTGCAATTCTGCCCCGCTTTCAAGTCCTCTTGGCAGCCTTACTTCAGTATATTTTAGGACGATAGCTGTCATTTATAACTCTGCAGGTTTGTGAATTACAGTGCCCCTGAGCTCCTTTCTTCAACTCGCTTTCTTGTGAGCTGGCCGAAACACCGCATGATTGCCTCAGGCCCTAATCTGGTTCAAGCACGGCACGCTGAGCCTTTGGTTAATTCCTCTTTCTGGTGGGAAATGAGAGTTAAATTTGCCCGTCCAGACACCTCCAGCTAGTCTCTCATTGGTTCTCCCTATTCCTGTTCATCTTCCGCAGAAATTGCAAACTAGCCCAACAGGAGGTTAAAGGCACTGACTCTCCAAGTCGGGAGAGTGTTAGTAAAGCGTCTGGAATGTTGCACCCGAGTACCAGGGGACGAGAACTGAGACATATTGGAACACGTCTCCCGATCACACGGTTGATCATACTCTGGGTTCCACATGCATGCTTTAGCTGAAGGAAGAATCGCTTAAACGTGGAGAGTTGAGACCCGTGAAATGGGTACCATGCAATGTGACTTCAAAGTGTCTTCATTTGCTCACCGAACCTCTCCAATCCTATCACTGCTGCGTTTATGCCCCTGTACACACGCTTGATTCTCTTTTGGAGACATAGCAATCCATAGGTTTTAAGATACTTTCTAGTCAGCTACATTCTTAGGCATTTAATATGGGGTGTTGAGTCCATTTCGTTGAGCAAGGAGTAGCTCTTGTCTATTACATATTTGGCTTAAGGAACTTTATCTGTGCTCATTTCAATCTCTGGTTTTATGCAGCACCCCAACTCACCTTTCCCCTTAAGCAAGCATAAGTTGGTTTTCTAAATTTGAGACCCTGTTCTCTTTTGTAATCCAGTTCCTGTGTAGCCAAGTTTACATTCCGTGTATTAGTGATATCTTATGATGTTTCTTTTTCTTGTGACTTATTTCAGATAGAATCATCATACCTGAATCCACTCATTATGCTGCTACGGGCCTGATGACATAGATTTCATTGCTGAGTGATATTGCATTGTACGTAAGTACCACAACTGCTTTATCCATTTTTCACTTTCTGCGATATTGAACTTGTCCCGTAAATGAGTTTCTTGTAAACAGAGCCGTCCCAAACTTAGGGGTGGCTGTGTCTTTTTGATTTTAATTTCCCTAAGCTATAGGGCCATAAGTGGCGGTGCCCTAGGCTCTGTTGCTTTCTTTTTTAGATGTTTCAGGAAACACCATACACTTTTCCCGAGTGACTGTTGGCAATTTACATCCCGCCCATCAGCATAACAAGTCTCCCAGTTCTCCATGGCCTGTACTGCCTTTCTGGATTTTACACTTTTTTCAGATGGCCCTTTTGACCGGGGCGAAGTGAGACTTCATTGTAGTGCAGAGTTCCTTTGCAAGCTTGCTTGGTTGGCCAAAAAGGGCGTATGCGTTTGTTCCTGAATATATTCAGGAACAAACGCATACGCCCTTTTTGGCCAAGTGCATCATTGTCGACGTTTTGCCTCTTTTCCTATGCTTTAAATGCAATTCCAGTGTACCTCCTGAAATTGGTTTCCTGCAATTCTGCCCCGCGTTCAAGTCCTCTTGGCAGCCTTACTTCAGTATATTTTTGGACGATAGCTGTCATTTATAACTCTGCAGGTCTGTGAATTACAGTGCCCCTGAGTTCCTTTCTTCAACTCGCTTTCTTGTGAGCTGGCCGCAACACCGCAGGATTGCTTCAGGCCCTAATCTGGTTCCGGCACGGCACGCTGAGCCTTTGGTTAATTCCTCTTCCTGGTGGGAAATGAGAGTTAAATTTGCCCGTCCAGACACCTCCAGCTAGTCTCTCAATGGTTCTCCCTATTCCTGTTCATCTTCCGCAGAAATTGCAAACTGGGCCAAACAGGAGGTTAAAGGCACTGACTCTCCAAGTCGGGAGAGTGTTAGTAAAGCATCTGGAATGTTGCACCCGAGTACCAGGGGACGAGAACTGAGACATATTGGAACACGTCTCCCGATCACATGGTTGATCATACTCAGGGTTCCACATGCATGTTTTAGCTGAAGGAAGAATCCCTTAAACCTGGAGAGTTGAGACCCGTGGAATGGGTACCATGCAATATGACTTCAAAGGGTTTTCATTTGCTCACCGAACCTCTCCAATCCTATCATTGCTGCATTTATGCCCCTGTACACACGCTTGATTCTCTTTCGGAGACATAGCAATCCATAGGTTTAAAATACTTACAAGGCAGGTACAGTCTTAGGCGTTTAAGATGGGGTGTTGAGTCTATTTCGTTGAGCAAGGTGTAGCTCTTGTGTATTACATATTTCGCTTAAGGAAATTTATCTGTGCTCATTTCCATCTCTGGTTTTATGCAGCACCCCAACTCACCTTTCCCCTTAAGCAAGCATAAGTTGGTTTTCTAAATTTGAGACCCTGTTCTCTTTTGTAATCCAGTTCCTGTGTAGCCAAGTTTACATTCCGTGTATTAGTGATATCTTATGATGTTTCTTTTTCTGTGTGACTTATTTCAGTTAGAATCATCATACCTGAATCCACTCATTATGCTGCTATGGGCCTGATGACATAGATTTCATTGCTGAGTGATATTGCATTGTACGTAAGTACCACAACTTCTTTATCCATTTTCCACTTTGTGCGATATTTAACTTGTACCATAAATGCGGTTCTTGTAAACAGAGCCATCCCAAACTTTGGGGTGGCTGTGTCTTTTTGATTTTAATTTCCCTAATCTATACGACCATAAGTGGAAGTGCCCTAGGCTCTGTTGCTTTGTTTTTTAGATGTTTCATGAAACACAATACACTTCTCCCAAGTGGCTGTTGGCAATATACATCCTGCCCATCAGCATAACAAGGCTCCCAGTTCTCCATGGCCTGTCCTGCCTTTCTGGATTTTACACTTTTTTCAGATGGCTCTTTTGACCGAGGGGAAGTGAGACTTCATTGTAGTGCAGATATCTTTGCAAGCTTGCTTGGTTGGCCAAAAAGGGCGTACGCGTTTTTTCCTGAATATATTCAGGAAAAACGCATATGCCCTTTTTGGCCAAGTGCATCATTGTCGACGTTCTGCCTCTTTACCTATGCTTTAAATGCAATTCCAGTCTACCTCCTGAAATCGGTTTCCTGCAATTCTGCCCCGCTTTCCAGATCTCTTGGCAGCCTTACTTCAGTATATTTTTGGACGATAGCTGTCATTTATAACTCTGCATGTTTGTGAATTACAGTGCCCCTGAGCTCCTTTCTTCAACTCGCTTTCTTGTGAGCTGGCCGCAACACCGCAGGATTGCTTCAGGCCCTAATCTGGTTCCGGCAAGGCGTGCTGAGCCTTTGGTTAATTCCTCTTCCTGGTGGGAAATGAGAGTTAAATTTGCCCGTCCAGACACCTCCAGCTAGTCTCTCATTGGTTCTCCCTATTCCTGTTCGTCTTCTGCAGAAATTGCAAACTGGGCCAAACAGGAGGTTAAACGCACTGACTCTCCAAGTCGGGAGAGTGTTAGTAAAGCGTCTGGAATGTTGCACCCGAATACCAGGGGACGAGAACTGAGACATATTGGAACATGTCTCCCCATCACACGGTTGATCATACTCTGGGTTCCACATGCATGCTTTAGCTGAAGGAAGAATCCCTTAAACGTGGAGAGTTGAGACCCGTGGAATGGGTACCATGCAATGTGACTTCAAAGGGTCTTCATTTGCTCACCGAACCTCTCCAATCCTATCACTGCTGCGTTTATGCCCCTGTACACACGCTTGATTCTCTTTTGGAGACATAGCAATCCATAGGTTTTAAGATACTTACTAGTCAGGTACATTCTTAGGTGTTTAATATGGGGTGTTGAGTCCATTTCGTTGAGCAAGGAGTAGCTCTTGTCTATTCCATATTTGGCTTAAGGAACTTTATCTGTGCTCATTTCAATCTCTAGTTTTATGCAGCACCCCAACTCACCTTTCCCCTTAAGCAAGCATAAGTTGGTTTTCTAAATTTGAGACCCTGTTCTCTTTTGTAATCCAGTTCCTGTGTAGCCAAGTTTACATTCCGTGTATTAGTGATATCTTATGATGTTTCTTTTTCTGTGTGACTTACTTCAGATAGAATCATCATACCTGAATCCACTCATTATGCTGCTATGGGCCTGATGACATAGATTTCATTGCTGAGTGATATTGCATTGTATGTAAGTACCACAACTGCTTTATCCATTTTTCACTTTCTGAGATATTGAACTTGTCCCTTAAACGAGTTTCTTGTAAACAGAGACTTCCCAAACTTAGGGGTGGCTGTGTATTTTTTATTTTAATTTCCCTAAGCTATAGGACCATATGTGAAAGTGCCCTAGGCTCTGTTGCTTTGTTTTTCAGATGTTTCAGGAAACACCATACACTTCTTCCAAGTGGCTGTTGGCAATTTACATCCCGCCCATCAGCATAACAAGGCTCCCAGTTCTCCATGGCCTGTCCTGCCTTTCTGGATTTTACACTTTTTTCAGATGGCCCTTTTGACCGGGGGGAAGTGAGACTTCATTGTAGTGCAGATTTCCTTTGCAAGCTTGCTTGGTTGGCCAAAAAGGGCGTATGCGTTTTTTCCTGAATATATTCAGGAAAAAACGCATACGCCCTTTTTGGCCAAGTGCATCATTGTCGACGTTCTGACTCTTTTCCTATGCTTTAAGTGCAATTCCAGTCTACCTCCTGAAATCGGTTTCCTGCAATTATGCCCCGCTTTCAAGTCCTCTTGGCAGCCTTACTTCAGTATATTTTAGGACGATAGCTGTCATTTATAACTCTGCAGGTTTGTGAATTACAGTGCCCCTGAGCTCCTTTCTTCAACTCGCTTTCTTGTGAGCTGGCCGAAACACCGCATGATTGCCTCAGGCCCTAATCTGGTTCAAGCACGGCACGCTGAGCCTTTGGTTAATTCCTCTTTCTGGTGGGAAATGAGAGTTAAATTTGCCCGTCCAGACACCTCCAGCTAGTCTCTCATTGGTTCTCCCTATTCCTGTTCATCTTCCGCAGAAATTGCAAACTAGCCCAACAGGAGGTTAAAGGCACTGACTCTCCAAGTCGGGAGAGTGTTAGTAAAGCGTCTGGAATGTTGCACCCGAGTACCAGGGGACGAGAACTGAGACATATTGGAACACGTCTCCCGATCACACGGTTGATCATACTCTGGGTTCCACATGCCTGATTTAGCTGAAGGAAGAATCCCTTAAACCTGGAGAGTTGAGACCCGTGGAATGGGTACCATGCAATATGACTTCAAAGGGTCTTCATTTGCTCACCGAACCTCTCCAATCCTATCACTGCTGCGTTTATGCCCCTGTACACTCGCTTGATTCTTTTTCGGAGACATAGCAATCCATAGGTTTTAAGATACTTACTAGTCAGGTACATTCTTAGGCGTTTAATATGGGGTGTTGAGTCCATTTCGTTGAGCAAGGAGTAGCTCTTGTTTGTTACATATTTGGCTTAAGGAACTTTATCTGTGCTCATTTCAATCTCTGGTTTTATGTAGCACCCCAACTCACCTTTCCCCTTAAGCAAGCATAAGTTGGTTTTCTAAATTTGAGACCCTGTTCTCTTTTGTAATCCAGTTCCTGTGTAGCCAAGTTTACATTCCGTGTATTAGTGATATCTTATGATGTTTCTTTTTCTGTGTGACTTATTTCAGATAGAATCATCATACCTGAATCCACTTATTATGCTGCTACGGGCCTGATGACATAGATTTCATTGCTGAGTGATATTGCATTGTATGTAAGTACCACAACTTCTTTATCCATTTTTCGCTTTCTGCGAAATTGAAGTTGTACCGTAAACGAGGTTCTTGTAAACAGAGCCGTCTCAAAATTTTGGGGTGGCTGTGTCTTTTTGATTTTAATTTCCCTAAGCTATAGGACCATAAGTGGAAGTGCCCTAGGCTCTGTTGCTTTGTTTTTTAGATGTTTCAGGAAACACCATACACTTCTCCCGAGTGGCTGTTGGCAACTTACATCCCGCCCATCAGCATAACAAGGCTCCCAGTTCTCCATGGCCTGTCTTGCCTTTCTGGATTTTACACTTTTTTCAGATGGCCCTTTTGACCAGGGGGAAGTGAGACTTCATTGTAGTGCAGATTTCCCTTGCAAGCTTGCTTGGTTGGCCAAAAAGGGTGTATGCGTTTTTTCCAGAATTATATTCAGGAAAAAACGCATACGCCCTTTTTGGCCAAGTGCATCATTGTCGACTTTCTGACTCTTTTCCTATGCTTTAAGTGCAATTCCAGTCTACCTCCTGAAATCGGTTTCCTGCAATTCTGCCCCACTTTCAAGTCCTCTTGGCAGCCTTACTTCAGTATATTTTTGGACGATAGCTGTCATTTATAACTCTGCAGATTTGTGAATTACAGTGCCCCTGAGTTCCTTTCTTCAACTCGCTTTCTTGTGAGATGGCCGCAACACCGCAAGATTGCTTCAGGCCCTAATCTGGTTCCGGCACGGCACGCTGAGCCTTTGGTTAATTCCTCTTCCTGGTGGGAAATGAGAGTTAAATTTGCCCATCCAGACACCTCCAGCTAGTCTCTCATTGTTTCTCGCTATTCCTGTTCATCTTCCGCAGAAATTGCAAACTGGGCCAAACAGGAGGTTAAAGGCACTGACTCTCCAAGTCGGGAGAGTGTCAGTAAAGCATCTGGAAAGTTGCACCCGAGTACCAGGGGACGAGAACTGAGACATATTGGAACACGTCTCCGGATCACACGGTTGATCATACTCTGGGTCCCACATGCATGTTTTAGCTGAAGGAAGAATCCCTTAAACCTGGAGAGTTGAGACCCGTGGAATGGGTACCATGCAATATGACTTCAAAGGGTCTTCATTTGCTCACCGAACCTCTCCAATCCTATCACTGCTGCGTTTATGCCCCTGTACACACGCTTGATTCTCTTTCAGAGACATAGCAATCCATAGGTTTTAAGATACTTACTAGTCAGGTACATTCTTAGGCGTTTAATATGGGGTGTTGAGTCCATTTCGTTGAGCAAGGAGTAGCTCTTGTCTATTCCATATTTGGCTTAAGGAACTTTATCTGTGCTCATTTCAATCTCTGGTTTTATGCAGCACCCCAACTCACCTTTCCCCTTAAGCAAGCATAAGTTGGTTTTCTAAATTTGAGACCCTGTTCTGTTTTGTAATCCAGTTCCTGTGTAGCCCAGTTTACATTCCGTGTATTAGTGATATCTTATGATGTTTCTTTTTCTGTGTGACTTATTTCACTTAGAATCAACATACCTGAATCCACTCATTATGCTGCTACGGGCCTGATGAAATAGATTTCATTGCTGAGTGATATTTCATTGTACGTAAGTACCAAAACTTCTTTATCCATTTTTCACTTTCTGCGATATTGAACTTGTCCCGTAAACGACTTTCTTGTAAACAGAGCCGTCCCAAACTTTGGGGTGGCTGTGTCTTTTTGATTTTAATTTCCCTAAACTATAGGGCCATAAGTGGCAGTGCCCTAGGCTCTGTTGCTTTGTTTTTTAGATGTTTCAGGAAACACCATACACTTCTCCCGAGTGGCTGTTGGCAATTTACATCCCGCCCATCAGCATAACAAGGCTCCCAGTTCTCCATGGCCTGTCCTGCCTTTCTGGATTTTACACTTTTTTCAGATGGCCCTTTTGACTGGGGGGAAGTGAGACTTCATTGTAGTGCAGATTTCCTTTGCAAGCTTGCTTGGTTGGCCAAAAAGTGCGTATGCGTTTTTTCCTGAATATATTCAGGAAAAAACGCATACGCCCTTTTTGGCCAAGTGCATCATTGTCGACGTTCTGCCTCTTTTCCTATGCTTTAAATGCAATTCCAGTCTACCTCCTGAAATCGGTTTCGTGCAATTCTGCCCCGCTTTCAAGTCCTCTTGGCCGCCTTACTTCAGTATATTTTTGGATGATAGCTGTCATTTATCACTCTGCAGGTTTGTGAATTACAGTGCCCCTGAGCTCCTTTCTTCAACTCGCTTTCTTGTGAGCTGGCCGCAACACCGCAGGATTGCTTCAGGCCCTAATCTGGTTTCGGCACGGCACGCTGAGCCTTTGGTTATTTCCTCTTCCTGGTGGGAAATGAGAGTTAAATTTGCCCGTCCAGACACCTCCAGCTAGTCTCTCATTGGTTCTCCCTATTCTTGTTTATCTTCCGCAGAAATTGCAAACTGGGCCAAACAGGAGGTTAAAGGCACTGACTCTCCAAGTCGGGAGAGTGTTAGTAAAGCGTCTGGAATGTTGCACCCGAGTACCAGGGGACGAGAACTGAGACATATTGGAACACGTCTCCGAATCACATGGTTGATCATACTCTGGTTTCCACATGCATGATTTAGCTGAAGGAAGAATCCCTTAAACCTGGAGAGTTGAGACCCGTGGAATGGGTACCATGCAATATGTCTTGAAAGGGTCTTCATTAGCTCACCGAACCTGTCCAATCCTATCACTGCTGCGTTTATGGCCCTGTACACACGCTTGATTCTCTTTCGGAGACATAGCGATCCATAGGTTTTAAGATACTTACTAGTCAGGTACATTCTTAGGCGTTTAATATGGGGTGTTGAGTCCATTTCGTTGAGCAAGGAGTAGCTCTTGTCTATTACATATTTGGCTTAAGGAACTTTATGTGTGCTCATTTCAATCTCTGGTTTTATGCAGCACCACAACTCACCTTTCCCCTTAAGCAAGCATAAGTTGGTTTTCTAAGTTTGAGACCCTGTTCTGTTTTGTAATCCAGTTCCTGTGTAGCCAAGTTTACATTCCGTGTATTAGTGATATCTTATGATGTTTCTTTTTCTGTGTGACTTATTTCAGTTAGAATCATCATACCTGAATCCACTCATTATGCTGCTACGGGCCTGATGACATAGATTTCATTGCTGAGTGATGTTACATTGTACGTAAGTGCCACAACTTCTTTATGCATTTTTCACTTTCTGCGATATTGTACTTGTACCATAAACAAGGTTCTTGTAAACAGAGCCGTCCCAAACTTTGGGGTGGCTGTGTCTTTTTGATTTTAATTTCCCTAAGCTATAGGGCCATAAGTAGAAGTGCCCTAGGCTCTGTTGCTTTGTTTTTCAGATGTTTCAGGAAACACCATACACTTCTCCTGAGTGGCTGTTGGCAATTTTTATCCCGCCCATCAGCATAACAAGGCTCCCAGTTCTCCATGGCCTGTCCTGCCTTTCTGGATATTACACTTTTTTCAGATGGCCCTTTTGACCGGGGGGAAGTGAGACTTCATTGTAGTGCAGATTTTCTTTGCAAGCTTGCTTGGTTGGCCAAAAAGTGCGTATGCGTTTTTTTCTGAATATATTCAGGAAAAAACTCATATGCCCTTTTTGGCCAAGTGCATCATTGTCTACGTTGTGCCTCTTTTCCTATGCTTTAAATGCAATTCCACTCTACCTTCTGAAATCGGTTTCCTGCAATTCTGCCACACTTTCAAGTCCTCTTGGCAGCCTTATTTCAGTATATTTTTGGACGATAGCTGTTATTTATAACTCTGCAGGATTGTGAATTACAGTGCCCCTGAGCTCCTTTCTTCAACTCACTTTCTTGTGAGCTGGCCGCAACACCGCAATATTGCTTCAGGCCCTAATGTGGTTCCGGCACGGCACGCTGAGCCTTTGGTTAATTCCTCTTCCTGGTGGGAAATGAGAGTTAAATTTGCCCGTCCAGACACCTCCAGCTAGTCTCTCATTGGTCCTCCCTATTCCTGTTCATCTTCCGCAGAAATTGCAAACTGGGCCAAATAGGAGGTTAAAGGCACTGACTCTCCAAGTTGGGAGAGAGTTAGTAAAGCATCTGGAATGTTGCACCCGAGTACCAGGGGACGATAACTGAGCCATATTGGAACATGTCTCCTGATCACACGGTTGATCATACTCTGGGTTCCACATGCATGTTTTAGCTGAAGGAAGAATCCCTTAAACCTGGAGAGTTGAGACCCGTGGAATGGGTACCACGCAATATGACTTCAAAGGGTCTTCATTTGCTCACTGAACCTCTCCAATCCTATCACTGCTGCGTTTATGCCCCTGTACACACGCTTGATTCTCTTTCGGAGACATAGCAATCCATATCTTTTAAGATACTTTCTAGTCAGCTACATTCTTAGGCGTTTAATATGTGGTGTTGAGTCCATTTCGTTGAGCAAGGAGTAGCTCTTGTGTATTACATATTTGGCTTAAGGAACTTTATCTGTGCTCATTTCAATCTCTGGTTTTATGCAGCACCCCAACTCACCTTTCCCCTTAAGCAAGCATAAGTTGGTTTTCTAAATTTGAGACCCTGTTGTGTTTTGTAATCCAGTTCCTGTGTAGCCAAGTTTACATTCTGTGTATTAGTGATATCTTATGATGTTTCTTTTTCTTGTGACTTATTTCAGTTAGAATCATCATACCTGAATCCACTCATTATGCTGCTATGGGCCTGATGACATAGATTTCATTGCTGAGTGATATTGCATTGTACATAAGTACCACAACTTCTTTATCCATTTTTCACTTTCTGTGATATTGAACTTGTCCCGTAAACGAGTTTCTTGTAAACAGAGCCGTCCCAAACTTTGGGGTGGCTGTGTCTTTTTGAATTTAATTTCCCTAAGCTATAGTACCATAAGTGGAAGTGCCCTAGGCTCTGTTGCTTTGTTTTTTAGATGTTTCAGGAAACACCATACACTTCTCCCGAGTGGCTGTTGGCAATTTACATCCCGCCCTTCAGCATAACAAGTCTCCCAGTTCTCCATGGCCTGTCCTGCCTTTCTGGATTTTACACTTTTTTCAAATGTTCCTTTTGACCGGGGGAATTGAGACTTCATTGTAGTGCAGATTTCCTTTGCAAGCTTGCTTGGTTGGCCAAAAAGGGCGTATGCGTTTTTTCCTGAATATATTCAGGAAAAAACGCATACGCACTTTTTGGCCAAGTGCATCATTGTCGACGTTCTGCCTCTTTTCCTATGCTTTAAATGCAAATCCAGTCTACCTCCTGAAATCGGTTTCCTGCAATTCTGCCCCGCTTTCAAGTCCTCTTGGCAGCCTTACTTCAGTATATTTTTGGACGATACCTGTCATTTATAACTCTGCAGGTTTGTGAATTACAGTGCCCCTGAGCTCCTTTCTTCAACTCGCTTTCTTGTGAGCTGGCCGCAACACCGCAGGATTGCTTCAGGCCCTAATCTGGTTCCGGCACGGCACGCTGAGCCTTTGGTTAATTCCTTTCCTGGTGGGAAATGAGAGTTAAATTTGCACGTCCAGACACCTCCAGCTAGTCTCTCATTGGTTCTCCGTATTCCTGTTCATCTTCCGCAGAAATTGCAAACTGGGCCAAACAGGAGGTTAAAGGCACTGACTCACCAAGTCGGGAGAGTGTTAGTAAAGCGTCTGGAATGTTGCACCCGAGTACCAGGGGACGAGAACTGAGACATATTGGAACACGTCTCCCGATCACACGGTTGATCATACTCTGGGTTCCACATGCCTGATTTAGCTGAAGGAAGAATCCCTTAAACCTGGAGAGTTGAGACCCGTGGAATGGGTACCATGCAATATGACTTCAAAGGGTCTTCATTTGCTCACCGAACCTCTCCAATCCTATCACTGCTGCGTTTATGCCCCTGTACACACGCTTGATTCTCTTTCGGAGACATAGCGATCCATAGGTTTTAAGATACTTACTAGTCAGGTACATTCTTAGGCGTTTAATATGGGGTGTTGAGTCCATTTCGTTGCGCAAGGAGTAGCTCTTGTTTGTTACATATTTGGCTTAAGGAACTTTATCTGTGCTCATTTCAATCTCTGGTTTTATGTAGCACACCAACTCACCTTTCCCCTTAAGCAAGCATAAGTTGGTTTTCTAAATTTGAGACCCTGTTCTGTTTTGTAATCCAGTTCCTGTGTAGCCCAGTTTACATTCCGTGTATTAGTGATATCTTATGATGTTTCTTTTTCTGTGTGACTTATTTCACTTAGAATCAACATACCTGTATCCACTCATTATGCTGCTACGGGCCTGATGAAATAGATTTCATTGCTGAGTGATATTTCATTGTACGTAAGTACCAAAATTTCTTTATCCATTTTTCACTTTCTGCGATATTGAACTTGTCCCGTAAACGAGTTTCTTGTAAACAGAGCCGTCCCAAACTTTGGGGTGGCTGTGTCTTTTTGATTTTAATTTTCCTAAGCTATAGGGCCATAAGTGGAAGTGCCCTAGGCTCTGTTGCTTTGTTTTTTAGATGTTTCAGGAAACACCATACACTTCTCCCGAGTGGCTGTTGGCAATATACATCCCGCCCATCAGCATAACAAGGCTCCCAGTTCTCCATGGCCTGTCCTGCCTTTCTGGATTTTACACTTTTTTCAGTTGGCCCTTTTCACCGGGGGGAAGTGAGACTTCATTGTAGTGCAGATTTCCTTTGCAAGCTTGCTTGGTTGGCCAAAAAGGGCGTATGCGTTTTTTCCTGAATATATTCAAGAAAAAACACATACGCCCTTTTTGGCCCAGTGCATCATTGTCGACGTTTTCCCTCTTTTCCTATGCTTTCAATGCAATTGCAGTGTACCTCCTAAAATTGGTTTCCTGCAATTCTGCGCCACTTTCAAGTCCTCTTGGCAGCCTTACCTCAGTATATTTTTGGATGATAGCTGTCATTTATAACTCTGCAGCTTTGTGAATTACAGTGCCCCTGAGCTCGTTTCTTCAACTCGCTTTCTTGTGAGCTGGCCGCAACACCGCAGGATTGCTTCAGGCCCTAATCTGGTTCCGGCATGGCACCCTGAGCCTTTGGTTAATTCCTCTTCCTGGTGTGAAATGAGAGTTAAATTTGCACGTCCAGACACCTCCAGCTAGTCTCTCATTGGTTCTCCCTATTCCTGTTCATCTTCCGCGGAAATTGCAAACTGGGCCAAACAGGAGGTTAAAGGCACGGACTCTCCAAGTTGGGAGAGACTTACTAAAGCGTCTGGAATGTTGCACCCGAGTACCAGGGGACGAGAACTGAGACATATTGGAACATGTCTCCCGATCACACGGTTGATCATACTCTGGGTTCCACATGCATGTTTTAGCTGAAGGAAGAATCCCTTAAAGCTGGAGAGTTGAGACCCGTGGAATGGGTACCATGCAATATGACTTCAAAGGGTCTTCATTTGCTCACCGAACCTCTCCAATCCTATCACTGCTGCGTTTATGCCCCTGTACACACGCTTGATTCTCTTTCGGAGACGTAGCGATCCATAGGTTTTAAGATACTTACTAGTCAGGTACATTCTTAGGCGTTTAATATGGGGTGTTGAGTCCATTTCGTTGAGCAAGGAGTAGCTCTTGTCTATTACATATTTGGCTTAAGGAACTTTATCTGTGCTCATTTCAATCTCTGGTTTTATGCAGCACCCCAACTCACCTTTCCCCTTAAGCAAGCATAAGTTAGTTTTCTAAATTTGAGACCCTGTTCTCTTTTGTAATCCAGTTCCTGTGTAGCCAAGTTTACATTCCGTGTATTAGTGATATCTTATGATGTTTCTTTTTCTGTGTGACTTATTTCAGTTAGAATCATCATACCTGAATCCACTCATTATGCTGCTACGGGCCTGATGACATAGATTTCATTGTTGAGTGATATTGCATTGTACGTAAGTACCACAACTTCTTTATCCATTTTACACTTTCTGCGATATTGAACTTGTCCCGTAAACGAGTTTCTTGTAAACAGAGCCATCCCAAACTTTGGGGTGGCTGTGTCTTTTTGATTTTAATTTCCCTAAGCTATAGGGCCATAAGTGGAAGTGCCCTAGGCTCTGTTGCTTTGTTTTTTAGATGTTTCAGGAAACACCATACACTTCTCCCGAGTGGCTGTTGGCAATATACATCCCGCCCATCAGCATAACAAGGCTCCCAGTTCTCCATGGCCTGTCCTGCCTTTCTGGATTTTACACTTTTTTCAGTTGGCCCTTTTCACCGGGGGGAAGTGAGACTTCATTGTAGTGCAGATTTCCTTTGCAAGCTTGCTTGGTTGGCCAAAAAGGGCGTATGCGTTTTTTCCTGAATATATTCAAGAAAAAACACATACGCCCTTTTTGGCCCAGTGCATCATTGTCGACGTTTTCCCTCTTTTCCTATGCTTTAAATGCAATTGCAGTGTACCTCCTAAAATCGGTTTCCTGCAATTCTGCGCCACTTTCAAGTCCTCTTGGCAGCCTTACCTCAGTATATTTTTGGATGATAGCTGTCATTTATAACTCTGCAGCTTTGTGAATTACAGTGCCCCTGAGCTCGTTTCTTCAACTCGCTTTCTTGTGAGCTGGCCGCAACACCGCAGGATTGCTTCAGGCCCTAATCTGGTTCCGGCATGGCACCCTGAGCCTTTGGTTAATTCCTCTTCCTGGTGTGAAATGAGAGTTAAATTTGCACGTCCAGACACCTCCAGCTAGTCTCTCATTGGTTCTCCCTATTCCTGTTCATCTTCCGCGGAAATTGCAAACTGGGCCAAACAGGAGGTTAAAGGCACGGACTCTCCAAGTTGGGAGAGACTTACTAAAGCGTCTGGAATGTTGCACCCGAGTACCAGGGGACGAGAACTGAGACATATTGGAACATGTCTCCCGATCACACGGTTGATCATACTCTGGGTTCCACATGCATGTTTTAGCTGAAGGAAGAATCCCTTAAAGCTGGAGAGTTGAGACCCGTGGAATGGGTACCATGCAATATGACTTCAAAGGGTCTACATTTGCTCACCGAACCTCTCCAATCCTATCACTGCTGCGTTTATGCCCCTGTACACACGCTTGATTCTCTTTCGGAGACGTAGCGATCCATAGGTTTTAAGATACTTACTAGTCAGGTACATTCTTAGGCGTTTAATATGGGGTGTTGAGTCCATTTCGTTGAGCAAGGAGTAGCTCTTGTCTATTACATATTTGGCTTAAGGAACTTTATCTGTGCTCATTTCAATCTCTGGTTTTATGCAGCACCCCAACTCACCTTTCCCCTTAAGCAAGCATAAGTTAGTTTTCTAAATTTGAGACCCTGTTCTCTTTTGTAATCCAGTTCCTGTGTAGCCAAGTTTACATTCCGTGTATTAGTGATATCTTATGATGTTTCTTTTTCTGTGTGACTTATTTCAGTTAGAATCATCATACCTGAATCCACTCATTATGCTGCTACGGGCCTGATGACATAGATTTCATTGTTGAGTGATATTGCATTGTACGTAAGTACCACAACTTCTTTATCCATTTTACACTTTCTGCGATATTGTACTTGTACCGTAAACAAGGTTCTTGTAAACAGAGCCATCCCAAACTTTGGGGTGGCTGTGTCTTTTTGATTTTAATTTCCCTAAGCTATAGGACCATAAGTGGAAGTGCCCTAGGCTCTGTTGCTTTGTTTTTCAGATGTTTCAGGAAACACCATACACTTCTCCCGAGTGGCTGTTGGCAATTTACATCCCGCCCATCAGCATAACAAGGCTCCCAGTTCTCCATGGCCTGTCCTGCCTTTCTGGATTTTACACTTTTTTCAGATGGCCCTTTTGACCGGGGGGAAGTGAGACTTCATTGTAGTGCAGATTTCCTTTGCAAGCTTGCTTGGTTGGCCAAAAAGTGCGTATGCGTTTTTTCCTGAATATATTCAGGAAAAAACGCATACGCCCTTTTTGGCCAAGTGCATCATTGTCGACGTTCTGCTTCTTTTCCTATGCTTTAAATGCAATTCCAGTCTACCTCCTGAAATCGGTTTCCTGCAATTCTGCCCCGCTTTCAAGTCCTCTTGGCCGCCTTACTTCAGTATATTTTTGGATGATAGCTGTCATTTATCACTCTGCAGGTTTGTGAATTACAGTGCCCCTGAGCTCCTTTCTTCAACTCGCTTTCTTGTGAGCTGGCAGCAACACCGCAGGATTGCTTCAGGCCCTAATCTCGTTCCGGCACGGCACGCTGAGCCTTTGGTTAATTCCTCTTCCTGGTGGGAAATGAGAGTTAAATTTGCCCGTCCAGACACCTCCAGCTAGTCTCTCATTGGTTCTCCCTATTCTTGTTTATCTTCCGCAGAAATTGCAAACTGGGCCAAACAGGAGGTTAAAGGCACTGACTCTCCAAGTCGGGAGAGTGTTAGTAAAGCGTCTGGAATGTTGCACCCGAGTACCAGGGGACGAGAACTGAGACATATTGGAACACGTCTCCGAATCACACGGTTGATCATACTCTGGTTTCCACATGCATGATTTAGCTGAAGGAAGAATCCCTTAAACCTGGAGAGTTGAGACCCGTGGAATGGGTACCATGCAATATGTCTTGAAAGGGTCTTCATTAGCTCACCGAACCTGTCCAATCCTATCACTGCTGCGTTTATGGCCCTGTACACACGCTTGATTCTCTTTCGGAGACATAGCGATCCATAGGTTTTAAGATACTTACTAGTCAGGTACATTCTTAGGCGTTTAATATGGGGTGTTGAGTCCATTTCGTTGAGCAAGGAGTAGCTCTTGTCTATTACATATTTGGCTTAAGGAACTTTATGTGTGCTCATTTCAATGTCTGGTTTTATGCAGCACCACAACTCACCTTTCCCCTTAAGCAAGCATAAGTTGGTTTTCTAAGTTTGAGACCCTCTTCTGTTTTGTAATCCAGTTCCTGTGTAGCCAAGTTTACATTCCGTGTATTAGTGATATCTTATGATGTTTCTTTTTCTGTGTGACTTATTTCAGTTAGAATCATCATACCTGAATCCACTCATTATGCTGCTACGGGCCTGATGACATAGATTTCATTGCTGAGTGATGTTACATTGCACGTAAGTACCACAACTTCTTTATCCATTTTTCACTTTCTGCGATATTGTACTTGTACCATAAACAAGGTTCTTGTAAACAGAGCCGTCCCAAACTTTGGGGTGGCTGTGTCTTTTTGATTTTAATTTCCCTAAGCTATAGGGCCATAAGTAGAAGTGCCCTAGGCTCTGTTGCTTTGTTTTTCAGATGTTTCAGGAAACACCATACACTTCTCCTGAGTGGCTGTTGGCAATTTTTATCCCGCCCATCAGCATAACAAGGCTCCCAGTTCTCCATGGCCTGTCCTGCCTTTCTGGATATTACACTTTTTTCAGATGGCCCTTTTGACCGGGGGGAAGTGAGACTTCATTGTAGTGCAGATTTCCTTTGCAAGCTTGCTTGGTTGGCCAAAAAGTGCGTATGCGTTTTTTTCTGAATATATTCAGGAAAAAACTCATATGCCCTTTTTGGCCAAGTGCATCATTGTCTACGTTGTGCCTCTTTTCCTATGCTTTAAATGCAATTCCACTCTACCTTTTGAAATCGGTTTCCTGCAATTCTGCCACACTTTCAAGTCCTCTTGGCAGCCTTACTTCAGTATATTTTTGGACGATAGCTGTCATTTATAACTCTGCAGGTTTGTGAATTACAGTGCCCCTGAGCTCCTTTCTTCAACTCGCTTTCTTGTGAGCTGGCCGCAACACCGCAGGATTGCTTCAGGCCTTAATCTCGTTCCGGCACGGCACGCTGAGCCTTTGGTTAATTCCTCTCCCTGGTGGGAAATGAGAGTTAAATTTGCCCGTCCAAACACCTCCAGCTAGTCTCTCATTGGTTCTCCCTATTCCTGTACATCTTCCGCAGAAATTGCAAACTGGGCCAAACAGGAGGTTAAAGGCACTGACTCTCCAAGTCGGGAGAGTGTTAGTAAAGGGTCTGGAATGTTGCACCCGAGTATCAGGGGACGAGAACTGAGACATATTGGAACACGTCTCCCGATCACACGGTTGATCATACTCTGGGTTCCACATGCATGCTTTAGCTGAAGGAAGAATCCCTTAAACGTGGAGAGTTGAGACCCGTGGAATGGGTACCATGCAATATGACTTCAAAGGGTCTTCATTTGCTCTCCAAACCTCTCCAATCCTATCACTGCTGCGTTTATGCCCCTGTACACACGCTTGATTCTCTTTCGGAGACATAGTGATCCATAGGTTTTAAGATACTTACTAGTCAGGTACATTCTTAGGCGTTTAATATGGGGTGTTGAGTCCATTTCATTGAGCAAGGAGTAGCTCTTGTCTATTCCATATTTGGCTTAAGGAACTTTATCTGTGCTCATTTCAATCTCTGGTTTTATGCAGCACCCCAACTCACCTTTCCCCATAAGGAAGCATAAGTTGGTTTTCTAAATTTGAGACCCTGTTCTGTTTTGTAATCCAGTTCCTGTGTAGCCAAGTTTACATTCCGTGTATTAGTGATATCTTATGATGTTTCTTTTTCTGTGTGACTTATTTCAGTTAGAATCATCATACCTGAATCCACTCATTATGCTGCTATGGGCCTGATGACATAGATTTCATTGCTGAGTGATATTGCATTGTACGTAAGTACCACAACTTCTTTATCCATTTTTCACTTTCTGTGATATTGAACTTGTCCCGTAAACGAGTTTCTTGTAAACAGAGCCGTCCCAAACTTTGGGGTGGCTGTGTCTTTTTGATTTTAATTTCCCTAAGCTATAGAGCCATAAGTGGAAGTGTCCTAGGCTCTGTTGCTTTGTTTTTTAGATGTTTCAGGAAACACCATACACTTCTCCCGAGTGGCTGTTGGCAATATACATCCCGCCCATCAGCAAAACAACGCTCACAGTTCTCCAAGGCCTGTCCTGCCTTTCTGGATTTTACACTTTTTTCAGTTGGCCCTTTTGACCGGGGGGAAGTGAGACTTCATTGTAGTGCAGATTTCCTTAGCAAGCTTGCTTGGTTGGCCAAAAAGGGCGTATGCGTTTTTTCCTGAATATATTCAGGAAAAAACGCATACGCCCTATTTGGCCAAGTGCATCATTGTCGACGTTTTGCCTCTTTTCCTGTGCTTTAAATGCAATTCCAGTGTACCTCCTGAAATTGCTTTCCTGCAATTCTGCCCCGCTTTCAAGTCCTCTTGGCAGCCTTACTTCAGTATATTTTTGGACGATAGCTGTCATTTATAACTCTGCAGGTTTGTGAATTACAGTGCCCCTGAGCTCCTTTCTTCAACTCGCTTTCTTGTGAGCTGGCCGGAACACCGCAGTATTGCTTCAGGCCCTAATCTCGTTCCGGCACGGCACGCTGAGCCTTTGGTTAATTCCTCTCCCTGGTGGGAAATGAGAGTTAAATTTGCCCGTCCAAACACCTCCAGCTAGTCTCTCATTGGTTCTCCCTATTCCTGTTCATCTTCCGCAGAAATTGCAAACTGGGCCAAACAGGAGGTTAAAGGCACTGACTCTCCAAGTCGAGAGAGTGTTAGTAAAGCGTCTGGAATGTTGCACCCGAGTATCAGGAGACGAGAACTGAGACATATTGGAACACGTCTCCCGATCACACAGTTGATCAT